>NC_047570.1:10932500-11532500 GCF_011004845.1 Esox lucius | reverse complement strand
TGTGCGTGCGTTTGAGAGGGTGTGCGTGCGTTTGAGAGGGTGTGCGTGCGTTTGAGAGGGTGTGCGTGCGTTTGAGAGGGTGTGCGTGCGTTTGAGAGGGTGTGCGTGTGAGAGTGTGTGTGTGTGAGAGTGTGTGAGAGTGAGAGTGTGTGTGTGTGTGTGTGTGTGTGAGGGAGTGTGCACGTATTTATGTATCAATATCAGTAGATGCTGTTTGTCTGCTGTCTGTGAGAGAAATTCCAGGAAAGCACACCAGAATGAGCTAGTGTCATTCCAGTTATTTTGTCATTTAACACAATAACTTTACAAATATATCTGACGATTTAAATTTTTTCTGTCCAAAATGTCTGGTACATGATTATTTACTTATTTGTAAATATAGTTATAACTGTAGTAAATTCTTTCTAAATGGGAATAAGATATTTGTTACTTCTGTTACTTAATGATGATTGTGATGTCATTCCTGAAATAATGTCAACATTTTCCAACTGCAGGGACAGCCTCTATACTGTACTTTACAATTTCTGTTAGTAACCACCTTATTCATTTTAGAAGGCTGCCAAACAAGATCTGGTTTTGTCATGTTAATATTATTAGCCATGTTGTTAGTATGGAAAAGCACTTAAGTTATGAACAGGAGTAACAGTTATGACATTAAATGTTTTTTTTATAAATTATTTATGTTGTAGCTTAATACATGTATTTTAATTGTCAATTTTGAATGATCCATTTCAGCTTCTGAAGACCATTAATCCTTTCCATGGATGTTGTTTATTTTAGATTAAAAAGGTTAATAACATTCTGCTTTCTGTTGCACATTTACATAAACATTACAAAAGATTGTAGTCTTGAATGACTGTGCAAAGACCAGGGAAGCTAAGTGCAGGATTGGCATTTCATTCATTACAGTAAGGCACTATCTCCGTAAGATGATACTTTGGGAAAAAATACTTCCACCTCAAATGAGCTCAAGCATAACCAACATTGTAGAAGAAAAATCACCTGAGAAATGGTACAAAGCAATGATCAGGAAATACTGAAAACTTCAATAAAAATACATTCTAATTGTCACATTCATACATTGAATTGGGCCCAGGCTAAAAGAAATTATTGGCATGTAATGTTTCTGACCTAAACTCATGTGTCAATCAATTTCCCTTGCAAATTAACCCTAACCCTAAATGGTCTGGGATCCCTGGCATTCAGTTATGACCTCACTTCCTCTAAAGGCTCGTCCACCATGACATAGGTCTTAAGCAGTTCTTCCTCTGTGGGCTGAGGGCTGAGGCCTTCCTGGTCTTTCTGCGGAGGATCCAAGACTGGGGGCTCCAGGAGGCTGGTTGGGACGTAGAAGGAGTTTGGTGGCTCCTTGATGGTGTCCCCACTAGAACTGTCCTTGTGGGGGCTGCCTGCTCCGTCACAGCAGCCACAGCCTGCGATGGTACAGACATTCAGCAAAGATGGATGGCACATGATGGGCTGGTTCTGGCACCTGGTGGAACCTTGGTGATGGAACACATGGCCACTGGGATTTGGCGGCACAGTCTCTTCAACCGGGTATTTCAGGTTTTCTTCCCCTGGCTCCTGGACATGCTGCTGGCCCATCTTCTCAGCTAGCTTGTTTAGCTCATCTGTATCATCGGCGTCATCCACCGTCCGACCTTCTACGGTCACTCCGATCTGTGGAGCGGTTGGTCCGTGGATTGTGACGGTGGTCTTGTAGGCCTTCCCTTCCAGAGGCTGGGGTTTTGCAACTGCCTCTGTGAGATGGGTTTTTGGTACTGTTGTGGTGTGTATAGAGATGGACTGGGGACCACTTGTATCACTGCTAGCTGATTTGGTTAAACCACTACCCTCCTCAGATGGGTTCTCTTTGATACGTCGCCCCCCCAGTCCCTGCAGTGGCTTTCTGAATATTAGCTTCTGCCTTATGGCAAGGTCTGGGTAATTCTGCCGTATTTCCATGAGAGACTGGTCTTCGTTCAAGAATGTCCTAGATGTTTCAATTCCTGAAGTGTGTGTCGTATCAATGGACTGAACCTCCAGATTGGTGAGTACCTGTCCATCTTCCTGTTGCCTGCTTGGTGTAGCATTGGTGGGCTTCACCTCGGTCAAGTCTACCTCATCTGCCTCCAGGGGTCCTGGGTCTACCAAAGGACAACCATTAGGGAGCACCTCATCATCCTCCTCTTTTTGCTTTTGTAAATACTCAGCTGCAGTCTCTTCAGTGGCTCTATGGGAGTGAGGTAGCGGTGTAGCTCTCCTTTGTAAAATCTCCAGACACTCAGATGGTGACTGTTGACCCATGAGCTCCAGCAGGTACTCACACTCTATTCGGGCCATGAAAAGCTCAAAGCCCATTTTCTTTGCTGTCTCAGGGTCCGCTTTGTTTGTCAGTCGGTATTCTGTGTCAGTCTCAAGATGATATCCTATTGTTTCGAGGATACTCTTTGTAGCACTCTTGGACAGCACTGGTTGAATGCAGTAGACAAATGGGCCGGTGAAAGTCTTGAGTGGGAGATGAGGGTTAAACAACTTTAATTAAACAAAAACTTAAAACTAATGTACAGAGAAATGTAAGAACAACCTATCATGGTTTCAAATCCTTCAGACATTTCACAAAGCCTGCTAAGTAATATAGCCTCTGTTTACATCACTTCCTGATGTGACAGCTGCAGTTAAAAATGGAGCACTGTAGAAAAACGTGATTCAACTTAATATAGTATTAACAGTTAGTATTAACCATTCATTTATTACTGTCATAATACTAAGTTGTACTTGTGTATTAGGTTACCAACCTTGTCTAGACTATAAACAACTCAACCTCCTGCCCACTTGCTTGGGAGCACTGCGCAAGATGAAAGTACATTTCAAAATGGAAATAAAGGCATATCGCGTTATGTTTTTACCTTAAGCACCTTGATTTCCTTCTTCCATGGGTAAAGAAACAGATTTACACAGAATATCTCTAACATTTCTGTGGCTTTGATGAGCGTACTGAAGAATGTCCGACAATCTTTAAAACCTTTTACGCATTCGGATGCAGTAAGATAGAAGTCAAAGGTAAAAAATCTTTTTCCAGGGTCTGTCTCTAAAAGCAAAAAGCGCTTAGCTCCTCCAATAACGTGATTCTCTTGACATAGTTTAATGTTACCCTTGCACCAAATCTCATTATAATAATTTAAATACTCGTTGAAGACCTCTTTACGCACGACAGGCGTTTGGTCACCGACACCGTCCTTCATGATTGTTAGAGAAAGACAGTTTAGTTAGGCTCCACGCTACTCATCGAAATTAGCATTTATTGCATAGCAGCAAGGAGATATTGAAACAGTGAAAATGAAACTTCATACTTGACATGACATGCTAGTGAAATTGACTATGGTAAGAAAGATAGAATCCGGAAGCATGACTGTCTTTCGTTTATAGGTGCCCCACGTGGAAGGTTGGTGAATTACAAGAAGTCAGTAAGAAAAATGGCAACCAATCACAACACAGGCGGGTTAGTGTGAATCATAACTCTAATATT
This sequence comes from Esox lucius, assembly GCF_011004845.1. Classification (NCBI taxonomy): domain Eukaryota; kingdom Metazoa; phylum Chordata; class Actinopteri; order Esociformes; family Esocidae; genus Esox; species Esox lucius. Next base: position 11,528,971 of record NC_047570.1, on the reverse strand, counting down.
ACTGCAGTATAAACAAACATTTTCAAATTACAATGCCACAATTCTATATAATCCCATGTGTAGGATTATGTAAGAGGTAATTTACGGTGTCGTTTTAGTAGTTATGTATCAACAATCTCTGCCAGTATCGGGTTTGTGTGGATTTGTAGCATATTTTAATGCTGACAACTGTTTAAGACCATTGCGTTGCCATTGTAGCACGGACATACTGACACCACATTTGTCTTCCAACAGGTGGTGCTATAGGAGAGGAAATCAAATGTAACATTTTAACCAAGTCTAGTCTACCACAGATGATGCTGAAAAGGTTTTGGCAGTGCTTGTCTGTAATGCAAATTAATCACTTCTAGTGAATCTCTCCATAAGGTTGTTTTTCTGTGCTGTTACAGGTGATTTATGTTACCCATCCCAACCAAAAAACACGCACAGCGAGAGAGGGACAGAATATGATGACGGAATTGGAAGAGGGAGAGAGAAACCCTTTTCTGTATTGTGAATGAACACCTGCATTTTCTCCATATTTTGGAACAGCCTAATTGAGAAAAGGGTTCTGCTCTATAGTGATAGGTTGAAACACATTTGCAGTGGCACGGTGGGTGTTTAGGAGTTTTGAATACCACGCTTGTAAGGTATTTACAAGATGCTGTTCACTTGACCTATGGTAACTTGTCTTATGACTTCAAACTTGCTACGGAGACCAGACCTGCTCAAAGGGGTTCTTAGTTGTTTTGTCAGCCGCACCTGGAAGGAAACAACTGTTAAAATAATTCTACTCCTCAGTCAATAAGATCTGGGTAAGTGCAGTATTTACACAGCCTCAATGGATTCTGTAGACTTAATATCCAGAGTGCAGTTGCACTAGATGAAAATTAGCTCTCTATTGGCACGCCCTAATATGATTCTTCCACAGGGCAACCTGAGTAATTAGGAGCTGATCAACAGCCCAGACTATCTGCCCAGTCGGTTTTACATTAGCAATCTAGCTAGCTTGCTAGCCCTCTACGCAAACATCAGTCAGAGAATAGTAGAGCATAGAATGGATGGCTGTCAACAGACAGGTTATCACATATAAGCCTACGCATGCATCAACGATGGCAGCATTTAGTCCATCTAGATAATTATGCTACATTGTTTCTACGCTTTTGGGTGCTACATCCGCAACTCTTGTGACTCCTGTCTATTATTATTTATGCTCAGTCTTATTGCATTCCTACAACTCCCAGGAGAACATGGGGAACAGGTGCCCAGAACAGGAAAACCAGCTCCAAAAGTCACACAGATCATAGAGGTTACATTTATTTAGTTTTCCCAATATAAGAAATTAATAAAAGCTCTAATACAAAACATGGTTATACATTGACAACTGTGATTATAAGAACTTAATAATAATTGTCACCCAGGACAGTTGTGTACGACAGCGGGACATATAGGGAGACCATACATTGAAAGTGTATTACACATCATTTCACATTTCTGTTGGATATACAAATTGTGCTACGAAAAGGAAGTAAACAACAAAGACAAAACAGCATGTAAGACCAGAGTGAACTGCATTGCAGTTTTACCTCAACAGGTATTGGACTAGGCATTCCAACACATTAACAGTGCAGTTCTACTGACTTGTAAAGGCAGCTAAAGTTGCATTTCTAGATGTCCTCTTTGTGTGTCACAATGCACAAAATCTAAGATGATGTCCTATTCACCGCATTGCACTTTTAGATTTCAGTTAATGAAACACAAGCTCATCATTACTTTTGTATAGCCTTGCTACATGTGCAGCAGCTACATAACAATCAGCACAAATGCTCATTGTGAAGTTATCAACACAAATCATTTTCAGCCCAAACATAGCTTTATTTTTTGGGCACGAGATGACAACTTTGATCACAAATATACTATGTATTAACTAGGGCTGAGATCAGCATTAGATTTTTAACAGCCATTTAACAAACCCTCTCCAGGTAAAATCCAGTTGATGAATAATTGACACAAGAATGCAATGCAAGACAAATAACCTAGTATTATTATTTAATCTTTGGATGGTTCTCTAGTACGAAGCATCCGTGTTGTTGTACATTCTAGTGAATTTCACAAAAACTATTTGATAGTAGTCTTTCCACAGTAAAACACATTATTGATAAAGCTATTCTAAATAAATATTAATCTCGTTATAACTTCTATCCACAATGCCAGTGAAGCAATCATGCGTCTTAATCCTATAAAATATCCTTTAAGGGTTCATTCGTGAGGCTATCACTTCACAATAAAGGGTTTGGTAAGAGAAATGAGGGAGACAGTGAGAGAGAAGGGCAAAGGAACACAGCGATACCAATTGATGAGGCCAAATGCAAAGGTGTTAGGAGGTCATTACTCCACTAGTACATTTTTATACACAAGATATGGACCTAATATCACATTTTCTTTCTAAGAATTATTTTTCGGGGGTTTTGATGATGAACCCATAGTTTTACTGAATAACACAAACCTTGAAAAATGACAATATATTTGGAATAGAAAAGCTTTAGATTTGTTAATCTGTGTTTTATTAGGTTATTATTGTTAGCCTAACAGTCTTAGTGCTTGACAGGCACAGTCATTTTATATTATGTTCAAGAGGATGACAGACAGGTGAAAGCAGTTCAACTCAAGATATGTTATATGTACAATAAATCAAAATTACAAAAAGCATAAAACAGAAAATAATCAGGCAGCATTAAAATGATTCTGGCACATTGATAAATATAATGTAACTAAGGTGAATAATATTTCTCTAAATTTAATCGTAACATCGAAATGGTCAGTACTAAAGTCAATCCCTTATCACAGTAAACTGTGCAGTATTTTTGCCATTTCTGTCATTTGTCAATAACCATTTAGTTTCTGCAACCTGTTTTGTATTTTGATGTAGGATGGTGAATGGGATAGTACTTTACCTTGTTAAAAAAAAGCTCACAGTGATTCTGTTCACCAGAGAGTGGTGAGAAAAAAAGAGGAATCTGTGGCAGTGGATCTACAGAGACTGTAAACTAGCAGTCAGGATCAAACTGGACCTCATCCCCGAGAGGGAACACCTAATTATGGAGAACAGAGTTTTTTTCAGCTCCTTAATGTGTTTATATCAAGAAACCATATAGAACCTTATACCAGGAAAAAAAAGTATTTTAAATAATAGTACAAAAGTGGAGTATATTTATTTATTTAAAAAATACTGGACATTTCACTGACCGCTGTAGTACTAAAGTCATCTAAATATAAATAAAATATAATTTGCATGTACAAAATATAAATAAAACCGTATGGAGATATTTTTTGTAGAATCTGAAATTAGGCTCTCTTTCTATAGTCTGTTTCCCAAGACAAATGTAATTTCAACACAAAAGAATCAACATTACGGACAGAATATCTGTGTGAAACCACTTGAGGTTACCTCTAATGCTTTTCAGTGCTAATAACAGACTTTGATAATGCTTTGTAAATGCTTCAATGTCTCCTATATTGAGACCAAGTATAAGGTTAATCCCCCCTGGACAGAAAGACCACCACGTACCCTCAGCCCCATGTGATCAGTAGTAGCCCTCTGATTTCATGGCAGTACCCAGTAGTAAAGGGAGTGAGACTGTTGAGTGATCCGGGTCACCCCTTGGAATTGGGGAACAAGGCTTATCGAAGAGGTAGGGGGAGGAAATTCAGCTGCAGAATGAGTTCAGGTTCAACCCAAACATTCCGCTTTGGTCCAGAAAGTCTGTCTCCTTTGACACTCTGTCATGAACAAAGGGACACTGGTTGGAGCAGAACAAAGTTAGGCTGTCATACCGTCCTGTTCAGACCGGGTTCATGTACGGGGGGGTGGGTGTGTCTGGCTGTCTGCACACAGAGTGGCAGCGTTCAGACCGCTCTACAGGATCCTGTGAGCTAGGGCTGGGGCTCTCTGAGGACTGTGACTGTCCTCAGAGGGGTGTTTGAGCAGGTCCATCGGCATCAGAGGGATGGGCTGGTTCTGCCCTCTCACTACTGCTTCGTATGGGGGTGCCTCCTCCAGGGGGAACGCTGACAGGGAGATGGAGGCTATTGGCTGCTGCCTGAGCTCGGTTAGTCTGATTGGGTAGTGAGAGGCGGCAGCGCTGCTCGCGGACACCCAGGAAGCGCCGGCGGAGGGCTCCTCCATCTCCAGGGTGGTGTAGTCGGCTTGCTGGTGGCCCCTCTGGCAGGGGTCCGTGAGGGAGTACGGAGGGGGGTCGTCTGTGGGAACGTAGATCTGTGTTGCACCTGGTCCAACACATTGATCATAGCTGGAATAAAGAACAGTTCAACAGATTAATGGAGGCCAGAGAATACATATAACATACAAACAATCGGAGACCAAGTGTTTAATTAGCCCACACCAGTGGAGCTGAATTCCTTATTTCTGTAGATAGCGACATGAACTCCAACACAAAAAACACATTCAGTGTAAGTACAGAAAATAAATGACGTGAAATCAGTCATGACTGTATGGTGAATGGTAAAAAGAGTCACAAGCCCATCAGAGCCCATCAGAGACCGAGTCTGTCAGGTCACTTCCTGTGTGGTGGCTGCTAGTTGCGATTGGGTGCTTTCATGGGACAACCTGCCAATGAAACATTATTTTGGTTCTCCCATAACCCTCAACGACCACAACCTTACTAGAGCTATCAGGTTTTGTTGAAAAAAAAATTGAGAATGCGAGAAACAAAGATAATGTCAGTCAGGCCAACTGGCTTGAATAGCTTCATGTGAGATAGTGTACAGTTGCCAAAAGACTGGTAATATGTGTAAACCACTCTCTAAGGCGCTCTCTAGCACCCAACACTGAGCCAAGGGGATATCAGGGAGTTGAGAAAATACAGCAGGATAAATGAGTATGTGGAATCACCTGCTCAGAGAGGTTGTGGAGGAGAAAAGGTAAGTGACTTAGAGAGTCAGCACAGTGGGAGACTATCACCTCCAGGCAGAGCAGGAATAAGCAGGAAGGACTTTGGGAGCCAGAATGAATTTTTATTGATGATAGAATGGATGAGAGTTTCACAGGGCTGAGGCAGGATTCTGCACAGGGCTGACGCAGGGCTCATCTGCACAGGGCTGAGGCAGGGCTTCTCTGCACAGGGCTGAGGCAGGGCTTCTCTGCACAGAGCTGAGGCAGGGCTTCTCTGCACAGGGCTGAGGCAGGGCTTCTCTGCACAGGGCTGAGGCAGGGCTTCTCTGCACAGGGCTGAGGCAGGGCTTCTCTGCATAGGGCTGAGGCAGGGCTTCTCTGCACAGGGCTGAGGCAGGGATTCTCTGCACAGAGCTGAGGCAGGGCTTCTCTGCACAGGGCTGAGGCAGGGCTTCTCTGCATAGGGCTGAGGCAGGGCTTCTCTGCACAGGGCTGAGGCAGGGCTTCTCTGCACAGGACTGAGGCAGGGCTCAGCACAGGCTGAGAAAACAATTCTTCCAGTAACAACCGTAGCGGAACAGTAGGAACATTCACAATTGCCCTCATATTACATCAGATAAGAGTAAAGCAATATATGATATTTTTCTGCCACCTCATACCTTCAATTATTATTCGTTTCTTTTGGAATTATACTCTTTTAAGTTAAAGAGTTTTGGGGGAAATGTTTCTGGTTAAAAATTGCAACATAGGACCATTTACAGTTCAAAATGTTTCCTTATGGGACCCCTTTAAAAGGGTATTGGAAGAATCCCTGGTTAACATTTACGGTCAACATTTGAACCTGTTTGCAATGGGTTTCATTTTGGACCTGTTTAATAATATACACTGCTCAAAAAAAATTAAGGAATACAATCATCACAGTATAACACCAAGTCAGTTAAACATCAGGGATATCAATCTGTCCAGTTAGGAAGCATAAGCGAACATCAATGTCATATATTTTGTGCAAATGAAAGTGACAACAGGTGCACTGGAGAGGCAACAGCAAGACAACCTCGAAAAAGGGAATGGTTTTACAGGTGGTGGCCACAGACAATTGCTCTCTCCTTATCCTTCCTGACTGATTCTTCTCTAGTTTTGTGTTTTTCTAGTGTCCTTGTCTACTGGTAGCATGAGATGGTACCTGCAGCCCATTCAGGTTACATATGTAGTCCAGCTCCTCCAGGATGGCACATCCACACATGCCGTTGCAAGGTTTGCTGTGTCTCCCAGTACAGTCTCAAGAACATGGCAGAGATTACATGAGAAGAGCTGGACAGGGCCATAAAATGGCATCAACCCAGCAGCAGGACCGGCATCTGCTTCTTTGTGTGAGGAGGAACAGGAGGAGCACTGCCAGAGACCTACAAAATTACCTCCAGCAGGCTACTGGTGTGAATGTTTCTGACCAAACTGTCAGAAACAGACACCATGAGGGTGGCATGAGAGCCCGACATCCTCTAGTGGGACCTGTGCTCACAGCCCAGCACTGTGCAGCTCGATTGGCATTCGCCAGAGAACACTAGAATTGGCAGGTCTGCCATTGGCGCCTCATTCTCTTCACAGAGGAGAGCAGGTTCACACTGAGCACATGTGACAGATGTGAAAGAGACTGGAGATACCGTGGTGAACGTTATGCTGCAACATCGTCCAGTTTGGCGGTGGGTCAGTGATGGGTAAGTGATGGTCTGGGAAGGCATATCCTTGGAGGGTGGCACAGACCTCCACGTGCTAGCCAACAGCACCCTGACTGTTGTTAAGTACAGGGATGAAATCCTCAGACCCATCGTCAGACCCTACGCTGGTGCAATGGGACCTGGGTTCCTCCTGGTGCAGGACAATGTCTGGCCTCATGTGGCCAGAGTGTGTAGGCAGATCCTGGATGACAAAGGCATTGATGCCATTGACTGGCCCTCACGGTCCCCAGACCTGAAACCAATTGAGCACCTCTGGGATGTTATGTTTCAGTGCATCCGATGCCACCAATTAGAGCCACAGACTGTCCAGGAACTCACTGATGTGCTGATCCTGGTCTGGGAGGAGATTCTCCAGGACACCACCCAGGGGTCTCATCAGAAGCATGCCAAGATGTTGTCGAGGGTGCATACAGGCACGAGGGGGCCATACACACTACTCAGTCACATTATGAGTTGCCGTGATGAAATTCACTCAATTTGAAACAGCCTGTGATTTCAATTGTTCACTTTAATTTTCAGTGTAAGTTTGAATCCAGCCCTCAATTGGTTGGAGGCATGGTTTATTGGCAATGGGTTACATAATTATTTCTGTCCATCCATTAGAATACATTTCGGTGTACATGTTTTTACACTGCAAATTTAAAATGATCTTGAATATTCATAAATATTCAAATGTATTATTTATTATAACAACATTGCTGGTTCCATATTCTTTAAAATTTTCTTTTACTTTTCCAACTTTGAAGATTTGCGTCGGTTCTTAAGAAAGTTCTACACCTCTACAGAGCTCATTGTAAACCTATGAAATCAAACTGATAGCTGGTCGGTTCACCTCCCTACTGGTGCTCCCTGCTCCGTGGGACAGTAAAGGATGCAGCTCAGTGATGACTGCTTGATTTGAAAGGGGCCGTGTAGCTGACTAACTCCCTGGCCTCCACTCCCTCCTCCTGCAATCACTGTGCTGAGCTATTTTAGACTCCGGCGGCGCTCCGGCTCAGTCAGACAGACTTAATGTCCCCAGAGCGCAGCGGGACAGAAACATTTTACATGATCCAGTGTTACAGATAAAGACAGCGCTCGCAATTAGTCGGCGCAATAGTGCAAAAATAGTTCATAAGTGCATTTGCTACGCAGAACAACTGTGGGCCCTTCATTCGCCATGAAGCAGTGCAAAGTGTAAAGAGAAAGTTGCCATGTTTTTAACCCTGACTCCATTCTCATCAGACGAAAACATCGACACATCTTTATTTACGATTTTGAGTGAAATGTGTTAGTGATCTTCTATAATGTAAAAAGAGGATTTTATAGATACTTTGCAAACTGTGTAACCAAAGCAAAAATAACAAACGTGTTCTCTGCCTCTGGCACTGCCTGTATAAAGTTCAATACTGTACCATGCTGTTATGTAATGCCTGCATAACACAGTAACGTTGAAAAGCAGTGGGCACAGAAACTCCAGCTTACTATTATGAGGCAATTACACAACTGGCAGTCAGTGGTGAGGCATACAGTACTTCTCAAATGCTTTATTCTTACTGTTGACCAAGAGGATGATGCCCACTTCCTGTTAGTAAATTATATATTGTTATTTGTTCAAATTCTCTCTTGTAATGTTACGTTACTGTGTGGATTGTATTCTATATTCTCATGCATTCGTTGGTTCCAGCTATGCTGGACAGTATGAGAACAGACTGCTCAGGGTTCACCTTACCACTTTACCCTGATGTGGGTAGATATATATTCAGGGTTCATATTACCACTTTACCCTGATGTGGGTAGATATATATTCAGGGTTCACATTACCACTTTACCCTGATGTGGGTAGATATATATTCAGGGCTCACATTACCACTTTACCCTGTTGTGGGTAGATATACAGTACAGGCCAAAAGTTTGGACACACCTTATCATTCAATGCGTTTCCTTTATTTTCATGACTATTTACATTGTAGATTCTCACTGAAGGCATCTAAACTATGAATGAACACATGTGGAATTAAGTAATTAACAAAAAAGTGTGAAATAACTGAAAACATGTCTTATATTCTAGTTTCTTCAAAGTAGCCACCATTTGCTCTGATTACTGCTTTGCACACTCTTGGCATTCTCTTGATGAGCTTCAAGAGGTAGTAACCTGAAATTATTTTCCAACAGTCTTGAAGGAGTTCCTAGAGATGCTTAGCCCTTGTTGGCCCTTTTGCCTTCACTCAGCGGGCCAGCTCACCCCAAACCATCTTGATTGGGTTCAGGTCCAGTGACTGTGGAGGCCAGGTCATCTGGCGCAGCACTCCATCACTCTCCTTCCTGGTCAAATAGCCCTTACACAGCCTGGTGGTGTGTTTGGGGTCATTGTCCTGTTGAAAAATAAATGATGGTCCAACTAAACGCAAACCGGATGGGATGGCATGTCGCTGAAGGATGCCTTAAATTTTGAATAAATCCCCAACAGTGTCACCAGCAAAGCACCCCTACACCATCACACCTCCTCCTCCATGCTTCACGGTGGGAACCAGGCATGTAGAATCCATCCGTTCACCTTTTCTGCGTTGCACAAAGACACGGCGGTTGGAACCAAAAATCTAAAATTTAGACTCATCAGACCAATACACAGATTTCCACTGGTCTAATGTCCATTCCTTTTGTTTCTTGGCCCAAACAAATCTCTTCTGCTTGTTGCCTCTCCTTAGCAGTGGTTTCCTAGCAGCTACTCGACCATGAAGGCCTGATTCGCGCAGTCTCCTCTTAACAGTTGTTCTAGAGATGTCTGCTGCTAGAAATCTGTGTGGCATTCAGCTGGTCTCTAATCTGAGCTGCTGTTAACCTGTGATTTCTGAGGCTGGTGACTCGGATGAACTTATCCTCAGCAGCAGAGGTGACTCTTGGTCTTCCTTTCCTGGGGCGGTCCTCATGTGAGCCAGTTTTGTTGTGGCGCTAGATGGTTTTTGCGACTGCACTTGCGGACACATTCAAAGTTTTCGCAATTTTCCGGACTGACTGACCTTCATTTGTTAAAGTAATGATGGCCACTCGTTTCCCTTTACTTAGCTGATTGGTTCTTGCCATAATATGAATTCTAACAGTTGTCCAATAGGGCTGTCAGCTGTGTATCAACCTGACTTCTGCACAACACAACTGATGGTTCCAATCAAAAAAAAAGTCCACTAATTAACCCTGACAAGGCACACCAGTGAAGTGAAAACCATTTCAGGTGACTACCTCATGAAGCTCATTGAGAGAACACCAAGGGTTTGCAGCGCTATCAAAAAAGCAAAGGGTGGCTACTTTGAGGAATCTAAAATATAAGACGTGTTTTCAGTTATTTCACACTTTTTTGTTAAGTACATTATTCCACATGTGTTCATTCATAGTTTTGATGCCTTCAGTGAGAATCTACAATGTAAATAGTCATGAAAATAAAGAAAACGCATTGAATGAGAAGGTATGTCCAAACTTTTGGCCTGTACTGTTTATTCAGGGCTCTTTACCTTACCACTTTACCCTGATGTGGGTATATATTCCCTCCACTATTAATGTGGAACGTTTTCACTCCAGGACCTTAATGTGCTTCTTCTTGAGCTACTCCTTTGTTGCCTTGGCCGTGTGTTTTGGGTCACTGTCATGCTGGAATACATCCAAGATTTGACGGTACGTGGCTCTGTCCATCTTCCCTTTGATGCAGTGAATTTGTCCTGTCCCTTTAGCAGAAAAACAGCCCCAAAGCATAATGTTTCCACCTCCATGTTTGACGGTGGGGATGGTGTTCTTGTGGTCATAGACAGCATTCATCCTCCTCCAAAAATTGCGAGTTGAGTTGATGCCAAAGAGATTTTGGTCTCATCTGACCACAACACTTTTGCCCAGTTCTCTTCTGAATCATTCAGATGTTCATTGGCAATCTTCTGGCGGGCCTGTACATGTGCTTTCTTGAGCAGGGAGACCTTGCGGGCGCTTCAGGATTTCAGTCCTTCATGGTGTAGTGCTTTACCAATTGTTTTCTTGGTGACTATGGTCCCAGCTGCATTGAGATCATTGACAAGATCCTCCTGTGTAGTTCTGGGCTGATTCCTCATCGTTCTCATGATCATTGCAACTCCACAAGGTGAGATCTTGCATGGAGCCCCAGACCGAGGGAGATTGACAGTTCTTTTGTGTTTCTTTCCATTTGCGAATAATAACTGTTGTCACCTTCCCACCACGGGGTGGGAAGGATTTTGTTGTTGTTATTCTGTCTCTCACTGTTCAAATAAACCTACCATTATAATTATAGACTGATCATTTCTTGGTCAGTGGGCAAACGTACAAAATCAGCAGGGGATCAAATATTTTTTTTCCTCACTGTAGTAGCGCTCATGTGGTATTGGTAGTTTTTAAAAACATGTATTTTGGTTAAATTAATACTATTCGAATTACAACACATACTATTCAGATAGTAAAATATGGTCCAATGCACATCCCTACTTTAAACATGGCCCTATCATAGGATGCCAACTTTGAAGTCAGTTCATTACATTTCTGGAAGACTCACAGTGGGGCTGCCAAGTGCTGAAGCATGTAGCGCTTCTCAAACTAGACACTAATGTATTTGCCCTCTTGCTCAGTTGTGCACCAGGGCCTCCCACTCCTCTTTCTATTCTGATTGATGGTATTGGCCAGGAAATGAGTGGTGCCTAATATCCTCTAGAGGTGACACTTGGCACTCAGGCCAAAGAGTTCAATCTTGGTTTCATTAGATCAGAGAATTGTGTTTCTCATGGTCTGAGAGTCCTTTAGGTGCCATTTGACAAACTCCAACTGGGCTGTCATAGGCATTTTATTGAGGAATTACTTTCATTTTGCCACTCTACTATAAAGGCCTGATTGGTGGAGTGCTGCAGAGATGGTTGTCCTCCTGGAAGATTCTGACAACCCTACACAGGAACTCTGGAGGTCTGTCAGAGTGACCACTGGGTTCTTGGTCACCCCAGAACAATCAATCCAGTCTCAGAGCTCTATGGAGAATACCTGGCTTGGATTTTGCTCTGACATGCACTGTCAACTGTGGGATCTTATTTAGACAAGTGTGTGCCTTTCGGAATCATGTCCAATCAACTAAAACAGGATGCATCTGAGTTGAGTTATATACATACAGTATGTACACATACACACATACACATAACACTTCAGCCTATCTTGATCACTCCTGCTTCTAGAACGTTACCGCAAAAAACATGTAAGCAGGTTTTTAATCTTTTGTCCAGTTCTAGTACCTTCAGATCTTTCTCCTTAAATTACCAGTAATTTACAGTACTTTAATAGCCATGCTATTGTAATTTGTGCAGAATGTGGTTTGGCACTGTCTTGCTGAAATCAGCAAGTCCTTCTCTGAAAAAGATGCAGTCTGGATGGCCGTGTATGTTGCTCTAAAACCTGTATATATTGTTTAGTATTAGTGGTGCCTTCACAGAAGTGCAAGTGCATGTGCACTAATGCACCCCCATACCATCATGGATGCTGGCCTTTGAACTGAGCACTGATAACAAGCCGCATGGTCCCTCTCAGCATCCATTGTTCCCAAAAATAATTTCGATTTGTCAGACCACAGGGCAGCTTTTCACTTCACCTCAGTCTCAGTCTAAATGAGCTCAGGCCCAAGGAAGGCAGCAGCATTTCTGGATCTTGTTTATATCTGGTTTATTCTTTGCATGCTAAAGTTTTAACTTGCAATTGTGGATTAAACAACCTACTATGTTCACAGACAATGGTTTTCTAGACAAAAGTGTTCCTGAGCCCATGCAGTGATGTCCACTACAAAATCTGTTCATGCCACCAGTGGGCCTGAAGATCACAGCCATCCAATATTGGTTTTCAGCCTTGTTCCTTGCATAAAGAGATATTCTCCAGATTCTCTGAATCTTTTAATGATATTATGTACTGCAGATGATGAGATCGCCAAACTCTGTAATTTTACTTTGAGAAGCGTTTCACTATTTGCCTGTCTTGGTGGTGAACCCCACCCCATCTTTACTTCTGAAAGACTCACCCTCTCTGGGATATTATTTTTATACCCAATCATGTTACTGACCTGTTGCCAATTTTTGCATTACACAACTTTTTCAGTCTTTTGTTGCCCCTGTCCCTGCTTTTTTGTAATGTGTTAGCTGGCATCAAATTAAAATTGGGCATATATTTTTCAAGAAACTAAAACATTTCTCAGTTTCACAATTTGATGTTGTCTTTGTACTATTTTCTATTGAATATAGGGTATAAATGATTTGCACATCATTGCATTCTGTTTTCTTTACATTTTACACAGTGTCCCAACAATTATTCAAATGGGGTTTTGTAACCTCTTATTAATTGTTTGATTTCAAATCCAGACGTTTACAGTATAGTCAAAAAAAGAAAACACGATTTACTGTCCCAGCACTGTAAGGGATACAAAGGGCAGAATCCTGAGCACAACAGAATGGAAGGAACTAGTTCTATCATATAATTAAATATGCGACAGCAACAAACAAGTACAGTAGCACTATAGACACACATGTTTACAACAACAATAATATTACCATACTTTTGCATGCACTCCATCTTGCAAGGGCAAATAACGAAACTAGCCTGAATAGTCAGAAAAGCTCTCACGTGTCCTGCCCACAACCAACATGCTTAGCAACAATCAGGGCCCAGGTCACGACAGGCACGTTCGGTACCCCTTAGACGTTCAGCCACCAGTAATGGAGGAGCAGGAGTGTGCAGCTAAAAAAAGGGTGGGATTTGCTGATAAGAGTCACCAACAGGGATTTCAGTAACAGTGTGTGTGTGTGTGTGTGTGTGTGTGTGTGTTTGTTTCTGATATTCATCAAACAGCTCAGCAATGTTACTAATCCCTTCAGGGTGCAATAAAACTACCAGCTCCACATAAACATCTGAAAATATTACTTTTCTCTACATAAACACGCTGATGCAGATATTTGTTCAGCATCACTCCAGAAAGAGTTTGCCAGGTACCGTAGAACTGTGGACACCTGAGGGCCTGGCTGTTTCTTGCCAAGGTTTCTTGAGTGATAGACCAAGCCAAGAATATCCCTCTGATTACACTTTCAAACGTTTACTGTCTTATAAGTCACATACGCATAGCAGATGTTGTTGTGGGTTTAGCAAAATCCTTGTCTCCTAAATCAATGCAGTCGATTACAAACTAGCGTAAATGACCCAAAGAAAGTAGAAACATTTTAAATATAAATTCCAGAAATGACAGGAAATTAAACAAACAAGATAAAAAGTGACAACACACATAGTACATCAGCGATGCCCCTTACTGCGCGTTTGGCCACCCTGGGAAGGGGCATATGGTAGTCAGCACAGCAGATGCTGGACCAGGCAGCGATAAAGCCTGAGCATATGCTCTTTACTGTGCATCCATAGGACTTTGTGAGGGACTTCTGGGATGCATTCTTTCAGCCATCCAGATGTGTAGAGGTGTGGCTATGTCTCCTTAACAACAGTTTTGGTGCAGATGCACATTTACATTTTAGTCATTTAGCTGACACCCTTATCCTATGTACTGTGTGCATACATTTCTGACTTGGTCTTGAGGGAATCAAACCCACAACCCTCTGACGTTGCAAATGCCACATGCTCTACCAACAGAGCTACACGGGACAGATATCACGTTATTTAAAATTCCCTCTGTTAAAGTCTCTGACCACAACAGAAGCGGCCAACATGAGTTCATTGGTTTCAGGTTTTTCAGAGTTCTGTGTAATTCCATAAGAGAATCTTCTACACTTTGCAGTCCCTAGCCCAAAAATAATGAATTATCAAATGTACTGTAATACTGCTACAGCCAAGCGCATTTGGGATAGTCTAATACATTTTGCCTGCAGTGTGCTGTCGTTCTTAATCATCTATGGTGTATGTACACTTACACATTAATTTCACTGAGCACTGCTATATAATTTGTCATGTAGGCATGGCCTCTCTTATAGGATGGTGTTACAATAGGGTAGACTATAGAGGGCCTCTCATATGACACAGATCACATTGTTTTTCATTGCCTGGACACATTTACAACTATGATACAAGAACGCAGGGATGTTAAGCTGTCGAAAGGTTAACTGTAAAATGCAAGACTAAATACATCTATATGAGTATTTAAGAGCGGTGTCGGTCACTAGAGGGATGACCTCTGCCTTCTGCACCCTGTGATGGCCTGTAGCTCTGGAAAGATTACAGCACTGGTTGGAGCATATGGTCAGGTGTGTCCTCTGCACTGTGACGCTGGCGCAAGGTGCTTCATTTCTCCGCTCCTGGCCCATATTCAGAAGCAACAGGGTCTGTGGTTATGCATGTCCTGTGCATACAACACTGTGAATTTACCAATAGATGTTTATGTGTGCATAGATTACTATTTACAGTATGTACATGCTATAACCGTGTCTCTGTGTGTAAACACGTGTTTGTGATTAGATTATTATACAGTATGTACATGCTATAACCGTGTCACTGTGTGTAAACATGTGTTTGTGTTTAGATTATTATACAGTATGTACATGCTATAACCATGTCTCTGTGTGTAAACATGTGTTTGTGTTTAGATTATTATACAGTATGTACATGCTATAACCGTGTCTCTGTGTGTAAACACGTGTTTGTGTTTACATTATTATACAGTATGTACATGCTATAACCATGTCTCTGTGTGTAAACACGTGTTTGTGTTTAGATTAGTATGTAAATGCTGTTACCCTGTGTGTGTGTGATTCAGGTATGTCAATGTATCTGAGGACCAAAAAATATCCCCATAAAGATACTACATTCTGATAAATCAGTTCCAACAAGTGTTTTTTGCCGATTCCCACTATAAAAGGCTATTTCCGGCTCAGGGGTTAGGTTTGGGGTAAATGTACTATTGAGGTTAGTGAATTTGGGTTATTTTAAGAGGATTAGGGTTACAGTTAGGGATAGTGATTATGGACAGAAAAACACACACTAAAGTTATGTTAAGGTTAAGATTTAGGGTTATGTTAGGGTCAGGTTTAAGGTTAAGGATATTGAACATGGATTTTCTGTTTTCATCTGTTACTTCGGTCTCCGTGAGGATAGAAAAACAAACATGCAAGCATGTGTCCGTGTGAATGTATCTTTGTGCTTGGATTTGCCCAGTTCTCCTTCCGCGGAAGTGAGTTCCTTCACAGCCTCCACAGGTGAGCCACTGATCTGGTGGTATAAGCGCAGTAGTTTCCCTGAGCCATCTGTGGCTGTGGCAGCACTGCGCAGCATCACATGCCTTTCCCCTTCAACCACCCCTGGCCGCTCCCTTCCCACTGACTCCTACAGAATCACTGACTAGATATACCCACATATGCAAACACACTATGGAATCTTCTACACAAGTCCACCACCACCATACCAACACCATACTAACTGGAGATAAATATATATATTAACTCACCTAAAGGATTATTAGGAACACCATACTAATACTGTGTTTGACCCCCTTTTGCCTTCAGAACTGCCTTAATTCTATGTGGCATTGATTCAACAAGGTGCTGAAAGCATTCTTTAGAAATGTTGGCCCATATTGATAGGATAGCATCTTGCAGTTGATGGAAATTTGTGGGATGCACATCCAGGGCACGAAGCTCCCGTTCCACCACATCCCAAAGATGCTCTATTGGGTTGAGATCTGGTGACTGTGGGGGCCATTTCAGTACAGTGAACTCATTGCATGTTCAAGAAACCAATTTGAAATTATTCGAGCTTTGTGACATTATCCTGCTGGAAGTAGCCATCAGAGGATGGGTACATGGTGGTCATGAAGGGATGGACATGGTCAGAAACAATGCTCAGGTAAGCCGTGGCATTTAAACGATGCCCAATTGGCACTAAGGGGCCTAAAGTGTGCCAAGAAAACATCCCCCACACCATTACACCACCACCACCAGCCTGCACAATGGTAACAAGGCATGATGGATCCATGTTCTCATTCTGTTTCGCCAAATTCTGACTCTACCATCTGAATGTCTCAACAGAAATCGAGACTCATCAGACCAGGCAACATTCTTCCAGTCTTCAACTGTCCAATTTTGGTGAGCTCGTGCAAATTGTAGCCTCTTTATCCTATTTGTAGTGGAGATGAGTGGTACCCGCTGGGGTCTTATGCTGTTGTAGCCCATCTGCCTCAAGGTTGTGCATGTTGTGGCTTCACAAATGCTTTGAGGCATACCTCGGTTGTAACGAGTGGTTATTTCAGTCAAAGTTGCTCTTCTATCAGCTTGAATCAGTTGGCCCATTCTCCTCTGACCTCTAGCATCAACAAGGCATTCTCGCCCACAGGACTGCCGCATACTGGATGTTTTTCCCTTTTCACACCATTCTTTGTAAACCCTAGAAATGGTTGTGCGTGAAAATCCCAGTAACTGAGCAGATTGTGAAATACTCAGACCGGCCCGTCTGGCACCAACAACCATGCCACGCTGAAAATTGCTTAAATCACCTTTCTTTCCCATTCTGACATTCAGTTTGGAGTTCAGGAGATTGTCTTGACCAGGACCACACCCGTAAATGCATTGAAGCAACTGCGATGTGATTGGTTGATTAGATTGCATTAATGAGAAATTGAACAGGTGTTCCTAATAATCCTTTAGGTGAGTGTATATATGTACAGTTGTAATCATAAGTTTGCATACCCTGGCAGAAACGGTGGAATTTTGACTGATCATGCAAAAAACTGTCTTTTATTTAAAGATAGTGATCATATGAAGCCATTTATTAACACATAGTTGTTTTGGCTCATAATGATAACATAAATCACGCAAATGGCCCGGATAAAAAGTTAATATACCTTTGAATTTTTGACCATGTTACATATACACAAGATGACACACACAGGTGAAAATGGCAATTAAAGGTGCATTTCCCACACCTGTGGCTTTTAAATTGCAATTAGTGTCGGTGTATAAATAGTCAATGAGTGTGTTAGTTCTCACGTGGATGCACTGAGCCATGAGGAGCAGAAAAGAACGGTCTAAAGACCTGCATTACACGGTAATGGAACTTTATAAAGATGGAAAAGGATATAGAAACATATCAAAAGCCTTGGAAATGCCAGTCAGTACTGTTCAATCACTTATTAAGAAGTGGAAAATTCGGGGATCTCTTGATAGCAAGCTATTATCAGATAGACCAAGTTTTCAGCCAAAACTGCAGGAAGAATTGTTCGAGATACAAAGAAAAACCCATAGGTAACCTCAGGAGAAATACAGGCTGCTCTGGAGAAAGACGGTGTGAGCACAATACTATGATACTTGAACAAAAATGAGCTGCATGGTCGAGTTGCCAGAAAGAAGCCTTCACTGTGCCAATGACACAAAAATCCCAGCTACAATATGCCCGACATCACCTTGACATGTCTCACAGCCACTGGCACACTGTAATTTGGAGTGACAAGACCAAGATAGGGCTTTATGGTCACAACCAAAAGCGCAATGTTTGGAGAGAGGTCAACAAGGCCTATAGTGAACAGAATACCATCCCCACTGTGAAGCATGGTGGTGGCTCACTGATGTTTTGGGGGTGTGTGAGCTCTAAAGGCAAAGGGAATCTTGTGAAAATTTATGGCAAGATGAATGCAGCATGTTATCAGATAATACTGGCAGACAATTTGCATTCTTCTGCACGAATGCTGCGCATGGGACACTCTTGGACTTTCCAGCACAACAATGACCCTAAGTACAAGGTCAAGTTGACCGTCCAGTGGTTACAGCAGAAAAGGTGAAGGTTCTGGAGTGGCCATCACAGTCTCCTGACCTTAATATCATCGAGCCACTCTGGGGAGATCTCAAACGTGCGGTTCTTGCAAGATGACCAAAGACTTTTCATTACCTGGAGGCATTTTGCCTACAGGAATGGGCAGCTATACCACCTACAAGAATTTGGGGCCTCATAGACAACTATAACAAAATACTGCATGCTGTCATTGATGCTAAAGGGGGCAATACACAGTATAAAGAACTAAGTGTATGCAGACTTTTGAACAGGAGTCTGTTAATTTATTTCTTTGTTTTTCTTTTATGATTTAGCCATTCTGTTATGACCTACTGTTGAATGAGAATCCCATACGAAATAAAAGACATTTGGTTTTGCCTGCTCACTCATGTTTTCTTTACATATGGTACATATATTACCAAATCTCCAAGAATATGCAAACTTTTGAGCACAATAGTGCATATATATATATATATATATATGTCATTTGCGAGTAACATATAGGAAAATATGTCATTTGGGAGTAACAAATGCACATCAGGCCTCAGGCAGGACTTGTGCCTTTGTTAATATGAGGAGTGATTTCCCTCCCTCCACAATGTAGCAGAGATGGATGAAGGTTTGGAGAGGCAGAGCCAGTGACAGAGTGCTTTGTTCAGCACTAACAACCGAGCCCACCGACACGACCACCACTACCACCACCACCACCTGGAGCCCAACATACAAGCCAATAACACAAGCTCTCCACAACCTAAACACAGTAGAAATTCATGACAATTAGTAGCTAATAATTCTGCCTGGTCTAACGCGTTGTTTTACTTCAACATTCTACAGACACAGTGAGGACGGAACAAGACTAACACTTTTCAAGACACAATTGACTAAAACTTATTTTCCTCTCTCTGATGTTCAGTCTTGTTCTTTTTAGGTTTTTTTTAGTGGCACTGTAGATCTGGGGGCGACCTGATATATTTCATTGCTATTTTACCAGTGGAAATGATAGGCGAAGTTGTAGGTGTGTCATAGCTTGACCACTCACTGGCCAATTCGAACATTAGCTTCATTATACATTAATTGTAGTCAGGCTAGAGTAAGCATCCCAGTGTGATAAATAACCAAATGTACAGTACAGGTCAAAGGTTTGAACACACCGCCTTATTCAAGGGTATTTCTTAATTTTGTTTTACTATTTTCCACATTGTAGAATAATAGTGAAGCCATCAGAACTATGAAATGACACGTATGGAGTCATGTAGCAACTAAAAAAGTGTTAATATACATTTATATTAGATTCTTCAAAGGAGCCCCCTTCTGCCTTGATGACAGTTATGCACACTCTTGGCATTAGACAAATTCAGAATTAGTTAGAAGTTCAATTTGTCCAATTTACTTTTTCCCCACTATTCATTCAGTTGAGTTTGAATCATTTCATGATAAGTGGATATACAAAAGGAGAAAACAAATTATATTATTAAAAGATAATTTTAATGTGGTCTCAAATTAAAGATGAATATGTGATCTTTTAAACAAGTAAACTAAACTAAGTAATTTATTCTTGTTTTTTTGTTAGTTTGAAATATGATTTATTTTCAAAACTCTCAATAATCCACATAGTCTAATGTTCAATTTAGCAGTCCCTGCACTTATATTAGCCCAAGTCTAGCGCTGGTTAATATCAATAAAACTTCCGTAGTGTGAATAGTTAGATTGTGAAATTATACAGACAATTTGGAACATCAGGACTGATGAAGACAAGAAAGTTCAAAATCTATTATTTGTAAATGTGTCTACAACGGACAACAGAAAAACCACTAAACCACTGGGTAAAAACAGGTACAATTACACTTTAAATCTCACCATTTGTGCTCCATGAAATTGTCATTCCTTACATTACCAAATTGTCCACTAGACTGCATGTAACACAAAGGTTGATCTGATGGAAAAGGCCAGTAAATGAATGAGGCGGGACATTGCTATCTGAACAGAAATTGAGCAGGCGGCAATACCTCCAAACTGAATTACACACTGTTCAGTGACATTAATAGCCCTGTCTATGGCAGTAATATTCTCTATTCTTCATAATTTCTTCAACAGGAAAGGGTCTGATTTTTCAGATGGCTTCTACTCTGGGGGAGAGGTAATTTCACCCTCTTCAGAGGCCCCTCACAGGGCCGGTACACAAGGGCCAGGTCTAATGGAACTGTCATATAAATGTAAATAACATTGTGACTCTGAAACAAACCTTGAAGGGCAAGCAGGCAGAGTTAAGCCAGATAAACAAACACACACATGCACACTTGGACACACACAAACACACACACACACACAAACAATCTGTCACACCCGAAGTGCTTTACACCTTTCCGTGGGGAAAAGACGGGTTTCAAGCCAGACCTATTCCGTTTAGTCTCTCTGTTCTTATGATTATCATTCAATTCGCAAGTGGCTAAATCTCTACCAGAGAAGAGATGATCCGAGATGATGGAAGAAAACAGCACCCCTCTGTCTCATGTTTAAGCCATGTATCTGATTCTATTGGGCCAGAAGACTATGACGGTTACGCCGCATGTAACCGTTGACTGTCGCCAGTTAAGAAAGTAATTAGCTAATAATCTTTAAGCAAAGACTCTTCTGTCGGTAGTGCATCACAAGAAAACAACCCTAAAGAGAATCCCGCTTGGATTTGGCATCACACCAGTCACATCAAATCAGTCAAAACATAATTGACAGAAAAACAATTACATCTCATCTTGATGTTGTCCTTTGGTGGCAAGCTTAAATTTGCCCTTTCCAAAATAGCCACCGATGGCGATAAGGATATGGACTTGTGGTTGTACTGAAATCTCCCTACTGGTCAGCGATTCATTTAACAGCCTATGTTGTGCCCCAGACCTGAGAGGATCGATGTGGATGTTCAGCGTAAATTAGCTGGGTCGGCATTGCTGTAAAATGCTAGACAGAGTGTTTTGTTAGGTAATGTTAGCCTCTAGGAAGAAAATAAATGCTAAATGTGTGTCTGTTACCTAAATGCTACACTAGAGCCATCAAGCACCTGATATTGCCATCAGGCATTAAGGAAAGCCTCCTTTAAAAAAAATGACAGCAGATACACTAAAAGCATTGCGTTGCCTTGCCATCAGCATTGTGTCAATGTGATTTTCTAGAGCAGAAAACTTTTTTCTTTCTAAAGACAAAATAAAAGCCATCAAGAATTGAACCCAGGCAATTCCTGAAGTTTGGACACTGCCACTGGACATGACAATACGCAGGTAGTACAGCAGCTGTAATTTATTTCAAAGGAGTCCTTCTTTAATGGCTGATGGCAATGCCAGAAGGCGATGGCTATAGTCTAGCTTAAGCATTAGTGGTAAATTTATTCAAATACTGTGACTGTTGTCTTCATAGGTTACAAATAGAGTTTGTAATATGGCTGGTTTCCCCAGGCTTAACTTCCCCAGGGATTTTAGCCATGCACCACCACAGTACATTAGTCAGTCCATGTAGTTACAGAAAGGTTGCGTTTCCTCAGATGTAATACATGGCTGCCTCTCCTCAGATGTAAATACATGGGCTAAACACTAGATAGTGACATCATCGGGAACCCTACAGGATGTAATCAAAGCCCTGCGGTGAGTAAGCATGTCAGCCAGGGATCAGAGTGGAGATGATGTGGTCGCTGGCAGGAGGATTCCTAGACCTGCAGATAGAGCCTGTGGAGGTTCAGAGGACTGTCAGGATTACGTCTCATCCTCCCCGTCAGCCCACCTTTGTAATCCAATCACAGTGAGGAGAGAGTGCATTAACTAGACAGCACACTGAACTAAACAGGGGATAAAGAACTGCTGCTCGGTAGCCTATCTTCCCTGTTTTAGGGAACGACTGTCAGGAATGTGCTCAGGTGGAGCTGGCAAAACACAAAGCCAAGGTGATCCTCCCCTCTCACTGACAAAGTAATGTTCTTTACACTCCAATTAAATGTATTTCTCTTTGTTTAATATTAAACTTTGATAACTGTGGTGTAAAACAAAGAACAACTACAGGTGTCAAGATCCTTGTTAGTCTTTGGTTTGCGCTTGTGTCCTGCCATTTTCAATTCAGACCACAGGTTTTCAATCCGAAACTGAGATTGCCATTGTGAAACATAGATTTTGTAGTCCCGCAACTATTTCTATTAATTTATTTGGCTAAGACTCACTACTGACAAAAATAACCTGGTATTTAATGAAATTCATTATGCCATTGATCTTAACAAAATCCTCTGGACCACTAGTAGCAAAACATCTCAAAAGCATCAACGATTCACTGCCATATTTTACTGAGGGTGTCAGGTGCTTTACTTTGAATGCAAACCCCTTTTGTTGTGCATGGCCAAAAAGAAAAATGTATGTTTCAACTGACCACAGCACACAATTGGAGTTCTAATGCTAGACATGACAGGGCCGGGGTGGGAACCAAGCGTGGACAGAGTGGCAGAGAGGCGATGTCGTGCACAGATGTTTATTGCAGGAATGGGCCGTCTCGTGGTTGGCAGGCAGGCAGAGGTCAGACAATGAATCAGAATCCTGAGGAATTGACTGGTTCGAGGTCGGGGGCAGGCAAAGGTCGTAACGATGTGGTCCACAAGGCAAAACACGTGTTGACATGGAGATGGTGTCTTACAGTTGATTTTGAGACTTGATAACACCAATATTCCACCAGACTGTGCCCTGAGTATGCTTAGTGGTATTTTCAACTGCTTATGTATATTTTTATACCCTTTATCTGATCTGTGCCAGTCAACAACCAACTGTTCAGTTGAAAGCTCTTTGATTATACACATGACGATGGATAACAAAAGGATTTTACAATCATGCAACCTGATATTTATATTGTTATACTCAATTGAATATGTTATGTTTGAGAAATGATTGTGCAGAAATTAAAGTACATGGTGAGTAGACTGCACCTTAGTATTCTGCCTAGTTGCGTGCACAGTTCATCATGATCGACACATTTGCAAAAACTATGAGAATCACCGGAAAAAGTCTAATCTGTAGCCACTCCCAACTTATTTGACCTTCTTTCATCAGCCGGCATCATCATTTCATGTGTTTCTCTGAAAGGACAGCAAACCAAACTGCAAGACATAGGAATGTGGCTGAATTATTAAAGACGCCAATTAGCTGGGCTGCCATTTAGATCAAACACACAAGGTGTCTTTCACTGCAAAGCAGTGGCATTTACCAGCAGCACTAGAGGCTTGTTAGAGGAGCAGAGTGGGCTGGGTGCCGGGCGGAGAGAGCAGAGTGTGAGGCGGAGCATCAAGCCATTAAAGAGTTGAGCTGTGCAACAGTGCTCTAACGAACGACTTGACACAACAGCATGGCTCAACTCAACCTCTGAGATGTTACTGCGGCCTGAACATACTCAGCAAGCATGCAGGAGAACAAACTCTTAAGACTAGTGTGGAGCGTTATTAGGTCTTATTTTGCTTCTCTTTCTCTCCCACTCTTTCTTTCTCTAATGTATGTCTTCAAAAGAGCGTAGTGGATGACCCCAGTCAACATAACTGTGAGCTGCTGATAAGGTTTGCACGGCTTACAGCAAGGTTAAAGTTATTGCATGGAAATGAGCAAAAGCAAATTAAATACATATATTTTAAAAACCCTTTACATTTCAATCATAGCTGCAGGACGGCATTAACTACAAAAAGCAAATGTGTCCCTCCACCATGGTAGATGATAATGGGATCTTCAGTTTGATTAGAGATCTCAGCCTTAACCACTTGTCACATCTGCTCCCCAGTACAACTCTCAATTCCACAGCAACACACACACCCACACACACACACAGAGGTACCCATCCAGAACAATAGTGGTGATTATGATAATTATTCATGCTTCATGTATCATAATGTATGAAGATAACCGCAAAAGGACCATCATTAAACTCCCTTTATCTTGCCATAATGGGGACTACAGGAAGGAAGATGATCCTGAGCTTTGGCTATATGAAGTTAAATGACTTACTGAGGCGGGGAGTCTGGATACATCACATTGACTTGTGATAGAGTCTCCACGTAGGAGTCAAAGTCAAATGCTGGAGGAAATTCCTCAATACAAGTCGACCTCAGCTCTCCGATGGAGCCGCCATACGAGAAGCCATCTGGTGCTGTTGAGAGGAAGCATAGATGAACACAAAAATATAGTTTTGAATAATACTTTTCCATTTTTCCATTGTTGACCTTTATTGATCTTACACCTGGCAAGATGTTTAAGTATTGCAGATTTCTTAAAAATGTGTTCCCATTTTGAAGTATTTGGCTTTAATTGGAAATGTCTGCTAAGATAATGGAAGTGTTTTAGGGTGTTGAAGTGTTTGTAAAGATTTAGCAATTTCATTTAAAGTTTTAAGACATACAGTCATGTGAAAAAGTAAGTACACTTCCTGGACAGTTGTCTTTTGTTTTATATTTGGAGACATGAATATCTGAGCTAAATACCAACCTCAAGGTCAATTTTATTTTAGGTTTTAAGACAAAGTCATTTGAAAAAGTATGAACACTTCTACATTTACCATCATTTAAACAATTCAAATTAGAATCAGGTGCAACAAAACTGGTGCAAATCATTAGAAAATAATTCCAGAATCACTCATAAAGTTTAGAAAGGTCATCTGTTTCTCCCATATGGGTGTGTGGTAACAGATCATGCCCAGATCAAAATACCTATCTGAGCCCCTCAGAAGAAAGATCATGGATGCTCATGAGTCTGGAAGAGGTTACAAAGTCACTTCCATGGTATTATAAATGCATCATTCCACTTACTGACCATCATGGAATTCATTCCAGAACATAAAATTCAGGCCAAGACCTGGTTTGAAAGAGTTAGAAATCTCTAATAACCCTAGGTAACATCAGCCTTATAAAATAACATTATTTAAATGATTTACAATTTAGACATTTCCGCCTGTGTTACTAAGCAGACCTAATGGTCCTAAAGACCATTGCCACAATCACTGAATCAATGTGTACTGTAAGTGTACAGTATGAGTCAACTGTCAGAAAGAGACTACAAAAACCTATAATTACCTATACTTTCAAAAAATATGTCTAATGTTTGCCAGCCAACACCTATGTAAAGACCAAAGCTACTGGAACAGTCTGCTCTGGATAGATTACTTTAATGTGGAGTTGTTTGGCCTCAATGCTTGACACCATATTAGGCATAAACTAATTATTGTCTCTGAACAGACTAACCTCCTACCAACTGTAAAGCACGGAGACAGTGGCATTATGGATTGGGGCTACTTTAGTGCCTTTGGCCTACTTTCAGGGCCTGGACAACATGCCATCATTGAGTTAACAAAAAATGTCATATTCTACCAGAGAATTCTTAAGAAGAATGTGTAGCCATCTGTCAAAAAGCTGAAGCTAAAACAAACATGGATCTTACAACAGGACAATGATGCAAAACACACAAGCAACAACAGAATGGCTCAAAAATAAATAAAGATATGGAATAAGCCCATATCTAAATGTTGTGGGGGGACTTCATCGAAACTGACACAGTCGAAGCAGTCCTTTAAAGAAGGGCCAAAAATTCCTCTCAGTCACTGTAGGAGACTGAGAGACAGTTACAAGATGCCAAAATGGGCGACACCAACTATTGAAGCATTGGGAGGACCTACTTTTTCTGCACTATAAAATTGCATTTCTGTGGATCTTTGATGAATAAATTATTGCAAAGTATAATCTTTCACAGTAATTTGTAAAATTAGGTATTTTTTATGTCAGTAGTGTCGAAGGGAACACATACACTCACCTAAAGGATTATTAGGAACACCATACTAATACTGTGTTTGACCCCCTTTCGCCTTCAGAACTGCCTTAAATCTATGTGGCATTGATTCAACAAGGTGCTGAAAGCTTTCTTTAGAAATTTTGGTCCATATTGATAGGATAGCCTTTTGCAGTTGATGGAGATTTGTGGGATGCACATCCAGGGCACAAAGCTCCCGTTCCACCACATCCCAAAGATGCTCTATTGGGTTGAGATCTGGTCAGTGTGGGGGTCATTTCAGTACAGTGAACTCATTGCATGTTCAAGAAACCAATTTGAAATGATTCGAGCTTTGTGACATGGTGCATTATCCTGCTGGAAGTAGCCATCAGAGGATGGGTACATGGTGGTCATAAAGAGATGGACATGGTCAGAAACAATGCTCAGGTAGGCCATGGCATTTAAACAATGCCCAATTGGCACTAAGGGGCCTAAAGTGTGCCAAGAAAACATCCCCCACACCATTACACCACCACCACCAGCCTGCACAATGGTAACAAGGCATGATGGATCCATGTTCTCATTCTGTTTACGCCAAATTCTGACTCTACCATCTGAATGTCTCAACAGAAATCGAGACTCATCAGACCAGGCAACATTCTTCCAGTCTTCAACTGTCCAATTTTGGTGAGCTCGTGCAAATTGTAGCCTCTTTATCCTATTTGTAGTGGAGATGAGTGGTACCCGCTGGGGTCTTCTGCTGTTGTAGCCCATCTGCCTCAAGGTTGTGCATGTTGTGGCTTCACAAATGCTTTGCTGCATACCTCGGTTGTAACGAGTGGTTATTTCAGTCAAAGTTGCTCTTCTATCAGCTTGAATCAGTCGGCCCATTCTCCTCTGACCTCTAGCATCAACAAGGCATTCTCGCCCACAGGACTGCCGCATACTGGATGTTTTTCCCTTTTCACACCATTCTTTGTAAACCCTAGAAATGGTTGTGCGTGAAAATCCCAGTAACTGAGCAGATTGTGAAATACTCAGACCGGCCCGTCTGGCACCAACAACCATGCCACGTTCAAAATTGCTTAAATCACCTTTCTTTCCCATTCTGACATTCAGTTTGGAGTTCAGGAGATTGTCTTGACCAGGACCACACCTCTAAATGCATTGAAGCAACTGCCATGTGATTGGTTGATTAGATAATTGCATTCATGAGAAATTGAACAGGTGTTCCTAATAATCCTTTAGGTGAGTGTACATATTCATGTCCTAATATGTTAAAAAAAAATCAGGGGGTTTACTTTTTCACATGACTGTATACAAACATTGTTATACAGAATCTGAAATAATAGCGACATTTCCTTTTACTGCTAAGGTGCATTGAATCACTAATCATCTCTTTATCCTCTGTTTGGTACTAATCAGTCATTATCCAAGTCTGACTACAGCAACAGTACTTAGCTTGCTGCCATGTTACTGTTACAGTAGTTAACTTACCTTTAGATTACCTTCAAGCTCAATGGTTGTTGTTGGCAAGATAATGTGTAACTTTCAAGCAGACATATATACAGGTGAATACTTCTTTGAACAAGAAGAATGAACGGCTTGACGAGACGTGCAGAAAACACCTCATGATTTCCGACTTTCCAGAACCAGCAGTGAAGTTGCTCCAACGAGGCAAGTTAATGATTGTTAAATGTGAGGGGAATTTTTGTTATTATATTTTTACATTATCTTCCTGAAATATTGTAACACACAATATGCAACGTGGCATTTTACTGTACCTAGAATGTCAATTATGTTTATGAAACCTGTCTAAGGGCTGACTGAAGATCCATGTATAGGGCTTTGATTTATGCCAGTGTGATATCATCTGGGTGCATCAGCCTTTGACCAGACAGAGGGAGAATGTTGCTGTCCTCAAACAAAGGATGCTCTTTCAGCTTTTTGTACAGTCTCTGTGTGGACTGACAATGGAAACCAGTCTACTTGACCAATAGCCTCCCAAAGACAGGTCTGGCTGGCTATGTACATACATTTGATTTAGCACAATAAATTGCTATTTTATCATGAAGTTATTAATTTATAAAAGGTTGTCTGCAGAAGAGCACTGGTTGGTTAAAATACCAGCTCTGAATAATGCCAAATTTGGCATAGAATTGTCATGTGGGTGAAATGAGTGCATTGAAGAACTGTACTTTATATATTCTATTAAATCAACCCAGAGAAATGTATCATGGGAAATGCCTGTGCCGTGTAAATTAGACCTATGAAATCAATCTGTCTGTAACTGACAACCTATAAAGAGAAGCCCATACAACGGGCTTTGACACAACCACAGTATTTGTGGTTAGCTGCCTGTAACTCACCATAGCTAGCGCGCAGGTGGGGGTTGCGCAGACGGCTGTCTTTGCGCAAGCTGCCCACGATGATAGTAACGCAGGACAGGAAGAGCACCAGGCCGATGACGATGCCAGCAACCACCAGTGGAGACACCAGCAGGCTGGCTTCACTGCCCCCATCGCGACAGTCTGGGTACTCATGGGCACTGCTCTGGTTCGAGCTCACTGCACGGTCCACCCACCACAGGTTCGGGCACAGCCACAGAACAGAGATGTGTTTTGAATGACAGAGGGAGAGATGTGAACAAGAAGAGGGAGGAAAGAGAGACCAGGGGGAGATGATGGAGAGAGGGGACAGGTGAAGAACAGTCATTCTTTAGTTAGTGATGAAGCAGAAATTCTAGACCTTTAGTGCACTGCAAACAATGACTGTCAAAGAAAAATAATATTTAGACAAAATGGCAGGTATCTTGAAATTAGTTGAAAAAATATTTTTTTGCAATTCAGACTTAAAATAAGGTGTGGTTTTCATTCGGGAAAGATTATTAATATTGAGCTGATATTGTTTCAGTGTCTCTCTTAAGTCAAAATAACTTGTCTCACCAAAAACATAACTCAAAACAAGATATTTAAGGCATATTTATTGAAACCGAGTGTTATTATATAATACAAATTTAGCTTGTTAAGGAAATATATCTTATTTTAAGGACTGTTCGACTTTAACTAGGAAACAGGATAAATATACTTGATAAGACTTAGATTTTTTTTTGCAGTGTGGCAGTGTAGATGTGAAATTATGCCTCTGTGACCATAAGGAGAGAGAGATATGAGTTGATACTTCTCATCATTCAAACACCTCACTGTGGAGTGCAGGTCAGGAACATTCCCCAGATTTTCATTCCTCAGTGGAGGAACAGATTCTCAAGTCTGCAGTGTTAAATATTTAATCCTCAACCCATTTGAATTTTTAAATACATGGAGTGGAACTTCCTGTCAGCTCAGGAGGCAGAAACCCAACTTCAACCATTAGCGGCTCTTCTTAAATCCATTTCATCCTTTTCGTCAGAACTAGAAAGAAACCAAAGTAAGGGAGTGCACACACGGACACACGAAAAAAAAGGAAAATCACTCAACACAACACAGATAGTGACACAGATTAAATATCCACCTGCGGCCTGATAATACACGCAGCCATGTACACTCGCCACGTCTGACCTCAAACAATCCTTTTGGGGGTCATCAACAAGAGACATGAAATCTAATCAATTTATTTATGAGTCTGTTTGTCCGAATGCTAATCGTATTTCCCTTTATTCATCTTTTCCCTGCTGAGGAATTCCTGTAAAATGGAATTAATACAATATTTGGGTTGATCGTAATTGATGTTAATCTTTTAATATGGGGTGTGTCAATTTGAAAACCTACAATAGCGGAGCAGTCTATAGCTGCAAGCTGTTGATGTATCTGTAGCTATGTTGGCGTAGCTTTGTGCCTCCCTGCAGTACCAATTCTCTTTGGCTGGTGGAGACATTGACATCACTGCAATGATGGCATCCACTGCAATGATGCAAACATTGACATCACTGCTAATTGTTGCTCCTCTTCTGTTGCTTTCGGGCTGATCTAGCTAAGTAGAATGATTCTACAAGCTTCTGAGTGCCTTACGCAACCCAACAAGCTAACAGGATGAAGTGATTCCTGTATTCCTTTATTGAGGTAAATTCCATCCCAGGACTTCCACCTCTAATTTAAAGGAGTGGTGAAGTTATCCTAAGGGTAATACATGTACAGTGTCTGTGAAGTGTGCAAGTCCAAAGTCTGTCATTAATACTGATCTGTAAAAGCTCTGAGGACAGCGTGCTAATCCAGTGAAAGGTCTGAAGGCAATAAAAGACAATATCACAGCATAGGTTAATGGAATTATACTACAGAGCAACTCATTATGGTTCTATGATTCACGGACTTGCTCACATACTCTTTTTCCAGGACTGTTTCCCCTGAGCTGATGCTTTATAAAGATTGATTTTATCTCAAAGGTGGCAGGCAAAATAAATGAGCAGAGAGTTGAGACATCAAAATCAATCATCAGATCAGTGATGCATTGAAATTACACACTCTTTCAAATAATTACCATATTATCTGATATGATTTCTGATTGGAGAGAGAAAGAGAGAAATGGTGAGTAATGGAGTGAAGAGATAAATATTGTTGCTATAGTCATCAGGTCAAAAAGCTCACTTAAAAACCAACTAAAACTGCATGATTAGCCTCATTGTAATTTAATGAGATTCTTCATTGCCCAAAACAGAGATAATTAGTTAGCCCTTGTGGTTTTGTTATTTCTATGCCTTTTAGACACATCATTACAGCAAACTGCTGCTGCTGAGTTTCAGAAATGTTCAACACAGAGCAGCATAAAACCATACAAGCTGTGCTAAAAATGTAAGTGGTGGATGATGATAAGTAACCTCCTAAACCCCAAGTTGACATTAAGCCCTTGACAATATTACTGAGAGAACAATAATGTAGCCTAATAAAATTACTTGCAAACAGTAAAGATTAGGTTTTCCTTATTAGATGGAACTGGTAAAATATACAACCTAATTTACCTAATAAACAAGTACACAATTACTATAATGTATAGGCTACATTTAATGTTAGTTACTTCTTGACTTCTAATCATTTGCACCGGTTTTGTTGCACCTGATTCTGATTTGAAAACAAATAAACCTGCATAAATTAGAAAGAAAAGTGAGATCTGAATAATCTGCATACAGAATATGGCTAAAGTCCATATATTTAGCCAGTCTGAAATTAGGTTTAATCTGACACAGGATCTTGAATTGATTATACAACAAGAAAAAGCAAGAGAATTGCCTGATGAGTGGAAAGTAGAATTGAAAAAGAGGACAACAGTATTCAGTACTATGTATCTTTTCCATTTAAGGGCAGAAGCTTTGACTGCTGATGTCCCACTTCCATGGCAATGGGTATATGGAATAATATACAAAACAAGTTTTGATGTTTCAATTCATTCCTTCTTGTTTAAACTATATTGCAAAACTATTTTTTAAAACAATTCTGAAAATGTGGGGAATTGAAGCATTGGTACTGTGAAGACTTGCCACAATGAAATAGAATCAGTGGACAATCTGTTCTAGTGCAGTCCAATGGCGGCAGACTTCTGGAGTCAAGTTCAGAATCGGTTGTTAGGTCATGGTATCTCTATATGAACATACAAACAGTACAAATTGGTGATTTAAAACTCATGGTCAATCAATGGAATTTATGGTTCTTATATGCTGCATCTGAAGAGATGTTATGACCGGAAATTTTCAAATATTTAGTAAAGCATCATAGCAAGACAGAGAGATATTGCAGAAGAAAACGATAAAATGCTAGAGTACTTTTAAAGATTGTTAAATCTCTGGAGTTTGGAGGGCTGGAGTTAAAGAGAACTTGAGGGTTATTTTTTAGGGTTTACACATTATCCTATGGGGCTATATATATATATGTGGCCAGTGAAGAGGGCTGGTTAGCCAAAGAAGGGTAAGATTAATATGATTATTATTAAACCTTTATTCTAACATGGAGCACAGACTGAGACCACAGTCTCTTTTACAGCTGGGCCCTGCGGTTACACAGGGTTCAGGTTCAATTATTAAAAACAAACATTAAACAAAAACACAGGGTACAGACAAAACAAAAATACACAGAGAACAGACAAAAACCAACATGCTCTCAGATAGCGCAAGACAAAGTACACTGACTTAAACACTGAGGTTATTCCCTTAGAGGCCTCAGGTTTTATAGTGGATATTGGGCTTAACGAGGTATGCAATGTCCCTTAAGTGTAATAAACTAAACAAATGCAGCACACAAGTCTTCACACAGTGGAAAGAGTTTACGAAGCATACATATATACTGAATACCCGACATAAAAGTAGCTTGCATAATTTGTTTTCTATTTGTTCTGTTTCTATAGAGGAAGACTAGCTTGATCTTTACCCATTTTACAGAGTTCATCAACAAGTATTTTAAAAGACAGTTCATCATCAAGCCATATCCCTAAGTATTTATATGCAGAGACTTGATTAATTCAAGAGCCATCTAAGCGCAAGTGTGCAATTGTATTTTCAACCAACTTTTTGGACATATTTAAAATCAGAAATGTGTTTTCTTTGCATTTAAAACCAGTTCAAGTTGTAAAAAAGAACCTTGCAGTGTCTTAAAATCTGTCTCCAGCTGCAATATTGCTTGATCAGCTGTGGAAGCAGTAGAGTACATGACAGTGTTGTCAGCGTATAGATGAATTTTACTCTCTTATCTCATCACCAACATTGTTTATGTAGAGAGTGAACCGGAGATTGTGGGACCCCTTTAACCAACTCCAGCTCCGACTGGGTGCCGTCTACTCTAACAGTCTGACTTCTTTCTGTAAGATAATCATGAAACCACAGGCATCCGGTCCTAGTCCTATTGATGTTAGCTTACTCAAAAATGTCACATGGTCTAGTGTCAAAGGCTTTAGACAAATCTACAAACATGGCGGCACAGCACTTACTGTTGTCTAGGACATTAGCAATATCATTTACAACACGTACAGTAGCCGTAGTTGTACTGTGTTTAGGTCTGAATCCTGACTGAATGTGGGTTCCCTTTGATATAGGGACAACATTATATGTACGTATGTCTGCACGCATTTAAAAATGTAAATAAAGTGTTAGGAGCTAATCCCCGGTGAAGACTTTTGACGACCGATTAAACAGTGGTTCATATTGATACTTTTCAATACTGTGCTTCTACTACTTTTGACTTATGTGGACACTCTGAAATAGACTTTTTACACAGTGTTTGGGATTTATTAGTGTTTGGAATTCCTGATCCTCTATTGGCTGAATTCAACGGTTTTCAGGGGGCAATATAAATAACAAAATATGTTTGGCCTGCAACAAAATTCAGTCAAAAAGCTGTTTAGTTTACAAGCTCTGTATTCTCATAAACAAATGAATAAACATTTTGGAATCCTGTCTTAATGTACATAGTACCCTTCTGTCAAATTCAATCTCTTTCATTTGGTTGTTAGTTAAAATTTGTATCATTATAATTATTATAATTATGTTCCAGCCACCCAACCATCGGTTCTAACAAACTTTTCTCCACCGCTGATTCTAGATGGCTAGCTTTGGTGGTATGGACATCCCTGAGAGCGCAGGCAGCAGCAGGGCCCAGAGCGCCACATGGCCCTGTCTCCAGGGCCCAGAGCGCCACATGGCCCTGTCTCCAGGGCCCAGAGCGCCACATGGCCCTGTCTCCAGGGCCTAGAGCGCCACATGGCCCTGTCTCCAGGGCCCAGAGCTGTAGCTAACGCCTCATGGATGCCTGGGGTCATCCAGCCGACGTACTTCACATTCGGAGACATGTCTGGGACATCATATTGTCTGTGTGCCCGAAAAGAATGTGCTGTGGAGACTTCTTCAGAGAATGTGACAGAGGGCGGGGGGAGTTGAATGATCAGCATTGATATTGGGGTAAAACATTTATCATTTTTAATCCCTGAATTTGTTTTTCTCATCCCTAACCTTTATTTAATCTTTTATTTCTTGTTGCTACACCCTCCCACCCTCACCCTCCCATCCTCACCCTCAGGGTATGGAAGCCTGCAGGGAAGATCATTGCTGACCTCTCCCATTCCAGTCACCCACAGCTCCATGTACTCCCCCGCAGGCAGGTGCCGGTGAGCAGTACAAGTCAACCAAGACCACCTGACCAGTTTCTGTCCCAGAGCTGTGGCCCGCAGCAACCGGCCATCTGTCCCACAGAGACTAATAAGACTATTCATCACAGCAAGCCACCTCTTCCTCAAACTGTACGAAATCCACTATATAAATGAAAATATTCTAATTAAAATATAAAGGGTGTTGGGGGAAAGATTTTATTTGAAATGGAGTACTTCATAAATAAATTAATATTGTCAGCGTAATCATGCTCATACAGTCGGTTTCTTTGCAATGATTTTGTCTTGTTTATTTTTGTCTGGACTTTTGAACAATTGAAATATAGGCATCGCCTTCAAACGATGGAAGAATACATGGGCTGATGGGGACCTTAAAACAAGCTGTGGGCCATATTTCTCCATCTCCAGCTCCATCTGAGCAGCAAGCTAGCTGCCAAATAGTAGTAAGCTACCCACATATCCCTGTCCAAAGCCACTAGACTGGGCATTTGTTCTTTACAGTTTAAACATTGGCAGGGAAGACAGTAAAAACAATGTGCACATCAACTAATTAATGTATACCATATACTATAATACCTCTCATATTCTTTTTTTATATATACTCACCTCCTATTGAATGTCAGTGTAACTATGTCAACATTGTGTAGATTTTGTGTCGTCTCTAAAACTATTTTTTTTATTCGAGAAACAAATATGGTCTACCACTAGCATCACCATTACACCAAGCAAAACTGAATGAGTAAATTGACAATGGGATTAAAGGTAATTCTGAAACTCCCAGTCCGCACTGTATCTGCCTAAATTGCCCAGAAAATAAACACAATGGAGCAGTTAAATTTCTTACTGATTTATTGGTCTTCAGATCAATAAGTTGCAGATCCAATGACATTCTTGGAGTTGGCTTATGAATGTATCAAAATGTAGCAACCGATGGACATTATCCGAAGAAATTATCCAATGATTTTTCTTTGTGGCAAAGTCTGCAGAGCCTCGACGGTTCTATTAGTTTTCTTTTTGAAAGACATGGCTGGAAGTGTGGACTCTTATTTAACACTGTATATCATAGACCCAATGCCATGATTTTGGTATTTTGTAAACAAATCTGTATTTTATACGGTATAGCTGTCAAACTGTTTGACCTTAAATAAAACTGATACATTTCACCATGTCTAGTTTTTATACTAGTTCACTCCTTTCTCTCTAGAGTAATTGCCTCTTCCAGTTTTGTGGTACAGCTGCAAAGAGTCGATAATACTTCTTTAATGTTCATACCTTTATCTCCATAACACTTTCTTAACTGCCTGTGTGGCATGAATTCCAAGAACAGTGTTCTTCATGAATGTCTTGGGTTTAGCCATATTACCATGTTGTAGTATTACAGCCTTTTCTTGTATTTTTCTTGAAATTTGAAATGTAATGTAACCGACAACGTATTGCTTCATTTAGAAATAATATTTAGAAAAACAGCCGTTTTGTTTTGGAGTAAGATAGTTAACCCTAATTGTTCACTGTGGCAACTCACCACACCTATTCAAAGGGGTTGGTTATTCTCAATTAGAACTAGTGTGCAAACTGACAAATATCTGTTTCCTTAAATGCAGAGGTATAGTAGGGGTAAGTTAGTTTTATATTTCTGGGGAAATCTAAATGTTCAGAAAAGTAACAATTCTGTTTTGGATTTACATAAAAAAAATTGGTGCCAAATCAAAAAGCATTCTCTTATGCCCGATTAACTGAATTCTCCTATTGCTCAATTGTTCAAAGTTGTCTCTGATATTTTTTTTTAAGATTCCAGTCTGATCATCATTAGTAAAGTTCCATATTACCTTTTTAATTCTGTGCACAATAAATTTTGTCAATATTTTAGTGCTGCAACACTGAAGGTTTATGGGCATCAATTTTTTTTTATAGAGACGGTATCTTGATACGGGCCTTCTGGCATCTGCTGCATTAGGAGAGATGATCACCCTTTTTCTGTGTGTCTGACGGTTGCCATTTATATATGAGTAATTCAAATGTAACAGTAATGGATTTTTCAGGAGTTCAGAAAAAGTTTGATTTATTTATTTTGGGATGCCATCAACACAAAAGGTTTTCTCAGTTTGAAAAAATCTATACGGGTCACACTCTCCACCCACTCGATGGTTCAGGAAATTAAACGGCCACTCATTTATCCCACAGACATTTTGACAAATGTTTTAGTTATAGTGCTTCCAAACACTGAATAGGTCGAACATCTCAGTAGCAAATCATTAATAGAAAATATTATATTTGTTATTTATCTTTTCTTAGAAAATGTAGGTTGCAAAACCATTCATTCATTTCACTATATATTTATTTAAGAGGCGGTGCCTTTACAAGAGATCTGTCAATCCGTCTAGCTTGACTAAGCATCCTCCAAGTGCACCTTACATATTCATAGTTTTGAAGCCTCCAAATGTTTGACAATCCTCCTAGGTTGCTACTGTAAAAAAGTATCTGTCCTTAGCATACTTACCTGGTAAAATAATAATTTGGAGGGAAAAACCTGTGTGGTTAAAACCACCACCACAACAATATAATAGAATTATATACATCGTGGAGACTTAGATGGTGATACAAAATAATTTTGGTTGTTATTATTATTACTATAGATTAGCCACATTGCTCTTTCCTCAACTAATGTATTTATGCCAATCCATCTTCCATGCAGATCTACCTAAATGGATTGGACCTTAGGATTGAGATTTTTTTTTTAATAGGATTACTCTTGAATTCCTTAATCCATTAATCCATTTGAGCCTGTCAACAGTAAATATGGTATTTCTTCTCTTTTTGTCATTTCCACTTCTTTTTTATTATAAAACAAAAATAATAGAACTAGCCTTAGTGAATTCATCCATCACTATGAGTTGTGTTTGAGATGCTTTCCATTAGGCTTACTGATATTCATTACCAATATCACCAGAATCCTGCTCTGTCAACTTCCCTTATTGTACTCTGATGGATGTTTTATTAAACATATAGCACCAACTGGCTCTAGTTATACTCTGATTATTCTTCAGTACATGTCCCAAAATACTATCCCCCCATCAAGGTGGTGTAGTTCACTAAGAGAGAGGAAGAAAGAAGGAAATGGAGCCAGTGTGTGTGTACGGCTGTGTGGGTCTGTGGTGCAGATGACTGAGTGACATATTGTCAGGGCCTGGGTCTATGGAGCATTATTATTATGTTTGATTGCTGCTCCTCCATGCAGCAGTAAGTGGTGCTGACCTTCTCCAAACTGCCCTTGGGCTCTATAGGCCTTGCTGTGACACAGGAGGACCTCACAGAGAGCACGCAGCCAGCCCACCCGGAGCTGAGGGTCGTACCAGGCCAATCACCAGTATTATATAATCAACTCTCCTTGTAAATATTGGAACCTATTTAAATGAGAGACAATTAGCGCCCCTTTGATTACCAGCAGTACATCTGCAAAATTGATGCTTACATAATATGTCCAAAGAATTTGTGTTATTAGATCATTAATTCAGCAAAGGTCTCAACATGATGGTGAGGAATCTAGTTAAATGTTAGAGAAAAGACTAGACCAATTGATATACAAGTTAAACGTTGACACGCTAATTACTAAAATAGGTGAGACATGAATGAGGTAAAACACAAAGAGTTTAGGACAAACTCTTGTTTTGGTTCAGCCTACGACTCTAGATCCACAGTTAAGAACACTGCCACAATACACTGCATCATTGTGGCAGTACTGATTCCTGCTCTGCTCCTGAATGACTAAAGTGAACATTTCGCAAATCAAAAGTTGTTGCTGTTTTTCATTTTCTTACACACATTCATTTCGCTGTCCTTTCATTGGTGTTGAACACACCATTTCCTTTCCATTCTCGTTCACCCTCCCTTTCTCCTGTGGGACTCATTCCAGTTTTGTAGGACATATTACAGTAATTATAGCCCACATATAGTCCAAACACAATGTCCTCATGCTCTACCAATGAGGGGAGTTGATTCCCTAGTCAAGAGTCATGAGATTGCAAAGCATTTCTCAGTGTTGTTTGCTCCCATAGTACCTTGCTCCAATCCTTCCACCCCTGCTATCCATTGAGCAATAACTTGAAACATTGATAAAGCTGTCATTTAAATTCACAATATAATTCCTCCTCAAGTTCAGTGTAATCCAAACAGAGCCAAGAAATGCACACAAATACTACAGTATATCATTGTCCTTTCTATGATAATATCAACTGCTTTATGGTAATTCCTTGAATATGAATGGTAGTGCATGAGTGTGTATCTGTGTGTGTGTGTGATGAACCAAGGCAAGGAGAGAGAGAAAAATGAGTTTGTGTGAAAGAGAGGGAAGAGGGTGATAGAGCTGGATAGGTGATTGTAATAAATTGTGTCTGTGTGATGTTTGTGCGCCCTGTGGGGTTTGCAGGCCTGGCCCCAGCTGCAGAGAGAGTGGGAGAAGAAAACAGAGCGAGGGCATCTTTCCTGGCACATTATTCTGGTTAGACAGAGGAACTCAGAGGCTGTACTCTCATGAGATGCAAGAATAAAGAAGTGTTGAACAGCATTGCTGCTAGGAGCATAATATAAAACTGGGATGTGAACCAAACAATATTAAAAGGAACATTACCAGCATCTCTAGCTTGCTCTCAGAGGAGAGATAACAGAAACAAACATGTCTTTAAAATCTTATGAAGTCATTTGTTTCTCTAATGATGGATTTATGTTATAATACACATAACTTTAATGTAAATTCAGTGATTTTTTTGTGTCACAAAAGGGCTATCATAGTAAATACGTTAATGATGTGTGACATTTTGAATCCATTTGTTAATTTGACTATGTTAATCGTATGTCATGAAGAGGCCCTTTTAAGCAAAACACACAACATGAAGAATTGCTTCATAGTAATGCTTACAAGCTTATATAACTGAATACTGGGAAGCTCTTGCCTAAATAATACAATGGTTATGCACAATAATTCCAGACCTATGTTTTGCTTTCTGACAAGGACTTCTGCATATTGTTGTTTGGGTAGCTACATTGATAATTACATCACATTAAGATAATTTAACTAATATCACCTTTAAAAAAGTATAGCTTAATTAAATACTGTATATTTACTCTGACAAAGTATTTCACTGCAACCCAACTGGTAAAAGAATAATTCATCTGAAATGTCATAGACTACAGATAGCAAGAAAATAACACTTACGATTCATATGTTAACATAATGGTATGTAATGTTTCAAGTTAGAATTGGGCTGTTGTGATTCTGAAAAAGAAAACAACTGCCTACGCTACTCCATCCATATTTTCCTTTCTTGTAGCAGTTTTAATTACATTATTAGTTGAAATGCACATAGTTATGGCATGGGCATGTTTGGCTGCCAATGGAACTGGTTCCTTTCCTTGTATTATATAGTATGTTGTGACTGCTGACAAAAGAAGTAGGATGAATTCTGAAGTGTTTAGGGTTGTATTATCTGCTCAGATTCTGCCAAATGCTTCAAAACTCATTGGATGGCGCTTCACAGTGCATATGGACAAGGGCCCGAAGCATAATGCAAAAGCAGTAAGACAAAGAAGTGGAATGTTCTGCAATTGCCAAGTCAATGACCTGAGTCCAATTGAGCTTGCTGAAGGCAAAGCCGAAGGCAGAACCCCCCAAGGACAAGCAAGAACTGAAGACAGCTGCAGTGAAGACCTGGCAGAACATCACCTGAGAAGAAACCCAGAATCTGAGGATGCCTATGGGTTCCAGACTTGAGGCAGTCATTGATTGCAAAGGATTTGCACCAAGTATTAAAACTCACATTTTAAATTATAATTGTGAGTTTGCCCAATTACTTTTGAGTCCCTAAAACTCGGGGGCTTTGTATAAAAATAGTTTTAAGTTCTACACGGTTCATACAATAATTTTGAAAGAAAAACTTACATTAAAGATGAAAGTCTATCTTTAAAGCACATCATGATTGCTTCTTTTCAAAACTGTTTTGGTGGCGTGCAGAGCCAAAATACTAAATTGTGTCACTGTCCAAAAAAGTACAGACCAGACTGTATGAGCAAAACGGGCTGTGAATTTTTTTTATTTATAGTACAACCTCTTAATCTTTCATTCAAAAAATTTACAAAATTCACCATGTGATGTAAAACAACTGAAAAAAAAAATCTTAACATAAAACAAATATAATTCTCAAATATTTGTGTGCTAAATATTCGCTCCCCTTCATTTAATATTTTGTGCAACCTGAATTTTCTCCAACCTGACTTTTCTCTGAGTCTTCTCCTATAATGGGTAATGAGGTTGGAGAAGACATAAGGCATCTGGGACCATTCCTCCATACAGAACCCCTCGAGTTTCATTTCTTGGACATTGTTCTTCAGCTCATCTCACAGGTTTTCTTTGGGGTTTAGGTCTGGGTACTTGGATGGCCATGGCAAAACCTGGATTATGTGGTCAGTTAACCATTTTAATGATTATGAGGTGTGCTTTGGATCCTTGTCCTGCTGAAAGATCCAACCCAGGCCCAGTTAAGGTTTGGTGGCAGAGGCAGTCAGGTTTTGATTTAATAGCTGTTGGTACTTGATGGAGTCCATGATACCACGTACAGTGGGGAGAACAAGTATTTGATACCCTGCCGATTTTGCAGGTTTTCCAACTTACAAAGCATGTAGAGGTCTGTAATTTTTTTTTATCATAGGTACACTTCAACTGTGAGAGATGGAATCTAAAACAAAAATCCAGAAAATCACATTGTATGATTTTTAAATAATTAATTAGTATTTTATTGCATGACATAAGTATTTTATCACCTACCAACCAGTAAGAATTCTGGCTCTCACAGATCTGTTTGTTTTTCTTTAAGAAGCCCTCCTGTTCTCCACTCATTACCTGTATTAACTGCACCTGTTTGAACTCGTTACCTGTATAAAAGACACCTGTCCACACACTCAATCAAACAGACTCCAACCTCTCCACTATGGCCAAGACCAGAGAGGTGTGTAAGGACATCAGGGATAAAATTGTAGACCTGAACAAGGCTGGGATGGGCTACAGGACAATAGGCAAGCAGCTTGGTGAGAAGGCAACAACTGTTGGCGCAATTGTTAGAAAATGGAAGAAGTTCAAGATGACGGTCAATCTCCCTCGGTCTGGGGCTCTATGCAAGAACTCACCTCGTGCGGCATCAATGATCATGAAGAAGGTGAGGGATCAGCCCAGAACTACACAGCAGGACCTAGTCAATGACCTGAAGAGAGTTGGGACCACAGTCTCAAAGAAAACCATTAGTAACACACTATGCCACCATGGATTAAAATCCTGCAGCGCATGCAAGGTCCCCCTGCTCAAACCAGTGCATGTCCAGGCCCGTCTGAAGTTTGCCAATGACCATCTGGATGATCCAGAGGAGGAATGGTAGAAGGTCATGTGGTCTGATGAGACAAAAATGTAGCTTTTTGGTCTAAACTCCACTCGCCGTGTTTGGAGGAAAAAGAAGGATGAGTACAGCCCCAAGAGTGGCTCCGTAAGAAGCATCTCAAGGTCCTGGAGTGGCCTAGCCAGTCTGCAGACCTGAACCCAATAGAAAATCTTTGGAGGGAGCTGGAAGTCCGTATGATAAAAATTACAGACTTCTACATGCTTTGTAAGTGGGAAACACTGCCGATTTTGCAGGTTATCAAATACTTGTTCTCCCCACTGTAGCTGGTATGGTATGGTTTATAATGTCAGTTACTTTATTGGCAGTTTTCACATGACATCACGGCAAATGGGAATGCACACTTCGCAGGCAAAACAAACTCTCCTTCCATTGCCCATCATCGCCAATTCAAAAACCTTTACTAGTTATATACTTCAAAATGCCAGATGGTTGCAGTTCCATTGGATGCTCTAACCACATACATACTGTATTTGCAATCATATCTACATTTCATTCATCAAAATACAATTATTAGCAAACATTATTAGCTAACATTAGTGAGGCTAGCTAAACTTTCTTGTTAAACATATAGCGTTAATAACAAAGATAATAGGTGAGAAAATCGCACCAATCCAAACTTTTCCACAGCAACCCAGACTTGGTGGGTCATTTAAAAAGTAGGAATGGTTTACCTGACATTGGGAAAACGTATTTTATTACCGGTATTTGTCACACGATTCTGTGTTATACTGGCTGCACTACGCTACA
This sequence comes from Esox lucius, assembly GCF_011004845.1. NCBI lineage: Eukaryota > Metazoa > Chordata > Actinopteri > Esociformes > Esocidae > Esox > Esox lucius. Next base: position 11,486,574 of record NC_047570.1, on the reverse strand, counting down.
CTTACCACCCATAGAACCAATGGTAATTTAGGTAAATTAGCACTAAACTTCGCTTTGACAATTAAGAATTTCTTCTCCTTCACCTCCCAAACAATTGCATTATTGTAGCAGTGTAACGGGATGAATTCTCCTCAAGCTATATGTACACATCCCCAAAGTTCCGATCCGGCAGAGATGGTGCTGTTTAAATGATATAAATAACGCAGCGGGTGCTGTATATGGGTCACAAGTGCCTAAGACTTGCAGTGTGTTTGCATACCTTTGTTTTTCATGTTTTGTAAGGTGATTTAAACGCTCATGGGCTATAAAAGTATTTGACCCACTTGTGCAGTAGCTCCATAAAATTCTGAGTGTTAGCCGCCATGTTTCAACAATTTTTTGCCCGCCAGGCTGTCAGAGCAAACACGTGACTGAAAACTATGAATTTGTCAACGATGAGCTGATGATAATTCTGACATGAACTTCCATATCCTTGCTTTTACTGAGCTTACATTAGCTGGCAATTTTGTTAACTTTTACAAACAATTTCTCTTTCTAGTAATATAATGCAATGTTTTTTTATCATCATACAGCAATCAGTTTGTAAAGCATGTTATCTTTTGAATCAAAGGGCTAAAACCCATTTGCTGTGTGATGATAAAGACATTGTATAACTAGAAATGGAAATAATTTGTTAAAGTTAAGCAATATGCATGGTGGATGTGGCATGATGTTTATCTGATGGATGTCTACAACATTTATAGAAAGAGGAAGATCTCGAAAACCAGAATACAGAACATAACTCTTAAAAGATAAACATAAAAATACAGATCAGGTTAGAAGTCTATGTTTTGTGACACAAATTAACCACTGTGCAACACAAATAACGATTTACAAACATTGGAACATCCTGGAAGCCGAACCCACTCTTAAAGACGTATGCAAGACTCCTTCCTGTTTGGCTTTCCGACAAGCACCAACCATCAGAGACTGCGCGGTAAAAACAAACCCGCCCAAAACGTAATCTACCTGGCTCTCGGTCAAAGGAATGTATGGATGTGGCGGATGTGCCTGTTGCAACAACACAGCAAATAAAACATCCTGCAACCACCCATTCACCGGTAAAAAGATTGCTATATGCCAATACATTAATTGTAAATCCATCCACGTTATTCACATGCCCGTGCGGACTTGCTTACATTAGACAAGACAACAAGATCGTTAAAACTACGTATTGCAGAACACAAAACAGCGATCCGTACAGCAACATGGACTACGCAATAGCAAAACATCACCGGAGGCAAACCATGGATCACCAGCAACTCTAAGATTCACGGGCATAGAAAGGATAATCCCTTCAAACAGGGGTGGCAACATCTTGAGAAGACTGACGCAAAGAGAGATTTATGACCCCCAATGGTTTAAATGATGATTTCACATTAAAATTGTTTTTATAAAAAAACATTAGCAATTTTCGAAATGAGTGCTTAGCACTAGAAAATTATTAAAGCTGTGGGCCTACTGTATTTGTTACTATTTACAATAGTATATACGAAAGTCTGGTTCTCTATTTCTATGTCTCTATGATTCTATAATTGATTGGGAACGTGATGCCTTGACGAACTTGGTTTGATTTCAGCTGTAGCTGTATATGTGTATATATAGGTTTAGACCTTGCTCAGCATAACTTGCTCTGAAGAAGGCTCCTTATAGCCGAAACGCGTCAGCTTTTGTGTCCTCAGATGTGACCAATAAAACAAATTAGTTAAATGTTTATACGCCATCTGTGTATTTACTGGGATGTGGTACCTTACTCATTTTTGAGTTACTATTATTTTGTGGTCTGTCTGATGATATGGTTGTCCATTATGCTTTCCATAGAACTACACAATCCACAAGATAATGTCTGTCCTCTTGTTATTCTACATACATGCCAAGGCCACATCCAGTACATGATTTGGCCGCATGAGTAATTACTGGGACTGTTGTAATGGGACTACTGGAACTATTATCATCCCAATAAATTACATCAATGTCAGTTTTAAATAGAATATATAAAGACTATACAACAAAAGTCATAGTGACCAAGACATTGAGACATCAGACTGAGCCTGTTGATCAACCTTGACTGGATGTCTGGATGTGTTCTGGTAACTGTACTACAGACGACAATGAATATGTATAAGTCACATCCATCATTGAGTATATTGAGTGATCTGTCGTGATGGGCACTGAACCAGCGGGAATACTCAGGAGTAGATGAAGGTTGTTGAGTCACATGTGTATTATTATTTAAATGTTTTATTTGTATCCTATATTTATCCAGAGGTCACTTTAAGACTGTCATCCGTTTTTAAGTGAGTCCTGGTAAAGAAACCAGCATGCAGAGTAAAAAACATGACAAACCATAATATGAAAACACTACATAAAAAGCAATGATGCAATGGGAGAGTTTATAAGAGCAGGTTTGCAGTGGCTCTCCAGTCTGTGAATTAAAATCTACAATCGAAATGAAATGATCTAATTTCAGGCCCTTCTGCCATTTTTCTATTGGGGACATTACATCAAATTGAGTTTTGAGACACTAGGCATAATATCCATGACAGTAATGTGAATAAAGTGCCTACAAATATTGGCAGTCGTCCTAGAATTGCCTGAAATATTCTAGTATCTTTCGCCTTACAGCTAAGGATGGTAATTCTGCTAACTGAGTGTGTAACATATATTGTGTTTGTTACAAATCTGAGAGCAGTGTGTTTAGCGTTGAATTTGAACTCAAACAATGAATAACAGGTTAAGTGTCAGCTTTTATTAGAGGGTATTTACATCCATAAACCATGAATCATAGTTTATTCAGATACCAGCAATGAACTCCAAAGACAAATGCAAAGACAAAGCCTATAATCAAGGCTAGACATTGACTGCTCTCCTGTGCATGTTCTAATGATGCAAACGAACACACCTGTTTAAGAGAAAGATGTGAAGCCAATTTGTACAAATACTCTGTCCATTAAACTGGAGGTACTATGTACAAACATGCTGTTTTATAAATGGATGATCCAATATGAATAAAATGTCCTAATATCAAAGCTGACATTCAGTTATTTAAACCAAACAGCATTGTATAGTTTCAAAGTGCTGGTATACAGAATATCCTCTCAGGGCGATAACAGTATTCCCTGACCCTGTGGACATCCTCTCAGGGCGATAACAGTATTCCCTGACCCAGTGGACATCCTCTCAGGGCGATAACAGTATTCCCTGACCCAGTGGACATCCTCTCAGGGCGATAACAGTATTCCCTGACCCTGTGGACATCCTCTCAGGGCGATAACAGTATTCCCTGACCCTGTGGACATCCTCTCAGGGCGATAACAGTATTCCCTGACCCTGTGGACATCCTCTCCGGGCGATAACAGTATTCCCTGACCCTGTGGACATCCTCTCAGGGCGATAACAGTATTCCCTGACCCAGTGGACATCCTCTCAGGGCAATAACAGTATTCCCTGACCCAGTGGACATCCTCTCAGGGCAATAACAGTATTCCCTGACCCTGTGGACAGGGCGTTGGGTCTCACTGGCAGGCCCGCAGTGCCAGGATGTGAAAACATTGTTCAGATTTCTGCACTAAGCACTAAGAAGTTTCTACTGTATATTAATTCTATTGTATATTGACATTAACAATACGAAAATATCTCTCTTCAGTCACCTCTAAGAATGTATATTTTGAAAAAAAAGGGACTATGGGAATCTTTTTGTTTACATGGATAATTATTAGATTGCCCTGTTACAAATCAGCTATCCCCACAAACTTAAATTACCACAATCTCCCCTTAGCAAGAAGTAAACCACTCTTAGAGTGGAAGACCATCTGATGTCCGAGGCCCGAGCATTGACTAACCGAGAGGGCAGTTCTGTGTCTCACATCATGCAAGTGTTCTTACTGACCTTCCTACTCAGTGCAAGCAACACAGCATCCCCACGGGACTCTGATTCACAGAGATTTGTCACTTGCATTAATAAATGGCACAACTATTTGCTCTTTCCCTGAGTGTGTCCCACGTGGCACTGCCAAACGGGGGAGGTAACAGAGGCGACAGGCAGGGACACATCCACAATTTCCCTCTCCTATTAACAAGAAAACGTGTCGGAAGTCCACAGTGCTTACCAAAAGAGGTAGGTGGGGGGAGAAAAAGAAAAGTGTAAATAAAGCAGAGTGAGAGGAGAGGACTGTCGAGGGAAGGAGCCAAATGATTGCCCTGCCTTTGCCGGGTGACAGCATTTCTCCTCTAATCACAAATGTGTTCCTTCAATGCCATGAGGGGGCGAGATGAAGTCTTATGAAGACAGACACAGAGAGGAAATAGGCCTTTATGACCAGTCTGGATGATGGACAGCACTGCGTGGAAAAGCACCGCCGACTTTTATAAATGCTTTCCCCACAATCCATTCTTCTAATGTAAGGTAGAGCCTGCTTTATTGAGCAGAAATTGATCATAGACACACAACAAAGCACACACAATGCAGTGGACTGCACTTCGAGAAGCCATGTTTTCTACTTAAAACGACAGACAATAATAAAGGCAGTGCCACGGGTACATCTTAAAGTGTTGCTACAAGGCACCAGGGATACAAGGCAACACAACACGACTCTACTGTTAAAATGTCATAATTTTTTTCAGGTTAAAATTAGTCCAAATAAACAGCAGTTTACTGATGGATGCTTCTACCTCAAGGTGTTTTACTTCAGGATGCCGTTCTGTAGTTGACAAAGGAAGGGCTATTCTGTTTCTGTCTGGTCCGATCTGTTTGTGAGTTGGCAGTAGCCGGTCGGCAGGCGCTAAGCACTGTAGCATCCTGCGGTATTGAGGAGATGTCAGGTCTGATTCTGGGCCCTTGGCTAAAGCAGTCATTAGGCAGTCATGTCAAATCAAATCACCAGTGAAGCAACAGAGGATCTCTGGGTACCAGAGCCTCTCATACCCCAACCACTACTCTACTGCAAGATCAGGCAGCCAGGAGATGGGCATAACACTTGGGGGCGGATGGGTCATTTATGAGCAGGGCACTACAGGATTTGACACCTACTAGCAGGAATACAGAAACCTGTTACAACTGACACTCCCACAGCACATGCTTGACAACAGCAGTTTGGGGTGTGATGGGACATACTAATGTTCATATGGAGATACTACATCTGTTTATATGTAGTGAGCCTCCACCAGACACACTACATCTGTTTATATGTAATGAGCCTCCACTGGACACACTACATCTGTTTATATGTAGTGAGCCTCCACCAGACACACTACATCTGTTTATATGTAATGAGCCTCCACTGGAAACACTACATCTGTTTATATGTAATGAGCCTCCACTGGACACACTACATCTGTTTATATGTAGTGAGCCTCCACCAGACACACTACATCTGTTTATAAATACTTAGTAGGTCTCCACCACAAATACAAATCCAAGCCACATTAAAACTGTAGTCACATTAAGTCTGTAACCAATACTGTCATGAAAGCTTTAGTCACGTGTGATAACAATATTTGATAATTTCACCCATTACTTGCAGGTTACTAGTGGGTGGTAAGGAGTCATTCTCACACCTGGTGGGAGATGAACTCTGTTGGCTGGCTGGGTGAAGGATGGTTTATAATGGATCTGATAGTGGCAGTGATGTCCCCTTATTTCACATTCTGAAGGAAGCCGCTGGGGCTGCGATGTCATGTCACTGTTGCTCCCTGACGTGACTGTTCCTGGGGATGGGACTGCTGTTACTGGGCAGTCTATCTGTCTGTCAGCCAGGCAACCATCTCCACAGCAACCCGCCCAAATCAATTTAGCATGAGACTGATTCAGCAGCTCAAGGTCGTCCTGCAGCACAGCCATCAGATTCATGTCTCGCATAACAGCTGCTGACCGGGCCAGGGCACAGTGTGACTGGACCGAGCAACAGCTCCAGCAGACCAAACACTGAAGAACACACGCCCAGAAGACATCTCCCTCTCTCCATTAGCCACTCTCCAGATCTCTCTCCATTTCCCTCTATTTCCCTCGCTCTGTTACCCAAATTGCCAGGACACAAAAACGAAGTTATGTAGAAAGAGTAGACAGACATGTGAAGCCAGATTTCTTATTGCTTCTCGAGTCAATGTGATAAAGAGAGCCAACCACAGTGTGTTTTAAACTGCACATGGTGTGACCTATTTACTGTTTACTGCAGGGGTCTTTGCTGTTTTGTGGCGTTAAGAAAGGACCCCCGATATCCGACAGTGAAACCCAGAGGCTGGTGTAAAAACAGAGCAAAGAGTCCACAGAACAACAGAAAGCCAATAGACATTAGTCTCTACCACTTCGGCACTGCAACACCATCGATCACTATGATATCCCAACCGATATACACGAAAGAGATAGATAGCAATGGACGCTATTTTGCAAATACACATATGAAAGATTCATTGAAATTGTTCATTGAGATAAGCCACAGATAACGGTTTATACAAAAATGAGTAATCTACGGTATACTGAACAACAAATTAATCCTGCCTGTCTCAGAAGATACAAACTAGTACTGTGTTTCTGGAGACAATGCCTTTTATCAAACAGGGTAATAGTAACTATCTTTTTCACAGCCCAATATAAAATGAATATAAAGGGAAGTTGGATATGATTGGATGTGGGTCACAGAGCCATGGAGGGAGAATGAATATCTGGGTCAAACTGGATGATAAAGGCTTCAGTCCCTGTGTTTTCAGTCTCACCTATTTAAAAAACATAGAAGGGATGATCATTATTATGACAATACTACTCGTTCATTTACCAGGTTTGTTGTGTTGTTGTGTGTGTGTGTTTACATACGTGCACATGTCATGGTGACATCACCATGTATGAAAAGGCCAACACCATTTGATTACTTCACTATTAACGTAATGACAAAACTCAGTGTAACAGTATTAGAGTAATAAGATTTTTTTTTTCTTCTTTTTTTTTCATTAGATACAAGTCCTGCTATACACTGTATATTTTCTATTCTGACAAAAGTTTGAGAAGACTCCAAATCCCTACAACATCTCTACTGAACTGCTCACTTTCAAAGGGATGTTAGAACATTTCAAAATCCCCCTTAGTAAACATCTCTTTTACTGTTCTGTTAACTCCTGCCAAAATAATGTACATTTACCTATATTAACATTGCAAATGACAGTTTATTTTGGCCATCTTAACTTAGTTTTATAGAGTGAACTACAGATTAGACAGTGACACATTTTCTGGGCTCTGTATTCAAGAACTTGGAAAGATAAAATAAAAAAAGTGTGGGTTTAGAAATGCAAACTGCTAGCTTTAATGTCAGGGTATTTTCATTCATATCAGATTTACAAATTAGAGCATGTTTCCCACATAGTCCACCCCATTTTAGGCTACCAGGATAGTTGGCTTAACCGCTGTTTTTAATTAGGAGGGTATGCTGGTTTGCGGTGTAAGTTCATGCACATGTGAGCTGTCAATTTCTAGCCTTGAAACTAGACATTTTGCATTTGGAGTCTATTGCTGATGTCTGACAACAAAGAAGTGTCAATGCAAGTCCAGATGGCCATCATGAAGCAGACTAATCAGAATAAAGCCAAAACATAAGGTGTGTCAAAATCAAATATTTGTTGAGAAGAAAGCAAGCACTTGTGAGCTCAGCAATTGCAAACAACCTGGTAGGCCAAAGGAAACTTGATGCCCAAATAATGATCAACATAATGACGACTAGACTAAGACAAAAGTACAGAAACCACTGGGAACTAAAGTTGGCTGCAGTACAGGCCAGGCAGAACATCACCAGGAACTTCAGGCAATAAATCCATGCAATGGATATGTGCCCAAACACTAAACATGACTACTTCATTATGAATAATGTTAATCTGTCCAACTACTTTTCATATCCTAAAATGGTGAGTGTATGAACAAAGCGCGCTGACAATCTAAAGTCTAAAACCCCAGCATTAAAACCCCATTGTTCCAGTCTCATTTCAAATACAAAGTATTTGAATACAGAGAGAAAATATGTACAGATTGAAACCCCTGCTACAGCAACACACCTGTACCATAAGCAGCAAGTGCTGGACCATTCCTAGAAAAAAATGTATAAAAATCTTCACTTGTATCTCAAGCAGCCCATTTAAGAAATGGTTCCTATTTCCTCACAGGCCAATCAGCGTTCAAGTGGCAGGTGAGACGCCAAATCAGTGGGTTCCGTGGTTGAGGTACCACCACTTCATTTCAACACAGAAAAGCAGCACAAGGAATAGAAATCTGGAAACACGGGCCAGTTTCTTCAACAGACAGTACAACACAGAACCCCTCCTGATACATTTTGAGCTCTGAGAAACCGAGCTCTGAGAAGTGGCATCCCAGTACAGCAGAGCCCTCTTCATCTGCCAATGAGTCACCAATCCAGACTCTAACGGTGTAGAAAATAAAGCGGCCGACCCTTCCCTTGAGGCTGCCATGGTGAAAACAAGAACATTAATTGCGATTAGTTTGTCTCTTCTGTGAGGTGGAGGTGGGACTGTGCTACTTTCCCGGAAGCCCAGACTTCATTAGTCTAAAGAGGCTCAATGGGTTTAGAGCTGAATTAGTTATTTCCTGTGCTAGTCTGGGTCTCACCTTGTCGGACTGCCTGCAGATCTGGTCACGGTAACAGCACAGTAGGCGTAGTATGAGATAACAGCTACAGAAAATAATGTTTACCCAAAGTAGTGAAATAGCTACATCATTTTAACTTGAATTCAGCACCAATTGTTATCAACACATGGTTCATATCTGATTTATCCCAAACACTGCCACCAATGAAGAACTTTTGATTATATTAATTCAATAGAAGATTGAGTCCATTGACTGACTGTGCTCCTGCTAAGCAACTGACACTTAATCCTGTTTCGGCACTTGGCCTAGCCTTGATCTGAGGACCTCTGCTGCATATTGCCTAGTGACTGTCTCAAAAGCCCATGGGTAGATGGACAGTTAAGTCTGAGGACTATGTTTCACACATCTCCATGTGCTACATTCACCACTCAAACATAGTAAACAGTGACCCCAGCTCAACCGTTCATCAGGGTCATGGCACAACCGTAATGCTGCCTGTTCATCAGATATTCATCAGGGTCACGGTACGTCTGAGAACGAAATCATGCTCCCTGCTTAGCGAGTTGGAATTCCTCTCGATTTGGCACTCTTGAGCAGAGCGAACACAGACATTTAAGTCTGAGGAGTACATTTCACACATTTTCATGTGCTACACCTCCCTCCAGCATGCCTGGTTTTAAAATAAAATAAACCCACTTTCTTCTCTTTCTTGACTTGGGTTAACCTCAGACTTTATATCCATTCATATTGTGGATTATTCAGCCTCTGTGGATTTAGGCAACGGAAGCTGCTACACTCAAACACTGTTGTGGAAACTGTCAGGAAAATTTGAAATGGTGAAAATTGCAAAAATCTGTGAAAATGTATGTCGGCTACGCCCTAATCGGCTGAGACTTTGAGGTGTCTGAGAGCACAGGCATCCTGTCCTTATCCACGCCCTGCCAGAGGTTCCAGCAGGAAACTTCATAAGGAGATCCTTCAGAGGGGGATCCGTGGAGACACCAACCCCCGAAAGGAAGTGAGTGAATAACTGAGCTGCACTCATTCTGGATCAAACTAGTTTGGTTTGCCTGTGTTTCTTGGCCAGCTAAACCTCTACAGAGTTCCTCAAAAGGTTCACTGTGCTAACATGCTAAAGGCAGACAGGCATGCCGGGGGGACTGGTTTTGGGTCAACGTTATGAGTATCCTTGATAAAATTATTCAAGCAACCTCAGAAGAAAAGTTCATTACTACAGATACACAAAGCCTCAGTGAAATGATTTTACAGTTAATGATCTTCAAAAGGAGTGTTTAAAGTCATAAGACTTTCGAGACTGCGTTAGCCTATTAGATACAAAATGGTTTATGCATCGAGACTCCATCATACGGTAACATTTTCATTTTAGGTATTTACAGGCGCCCTTATCCAGAGCAATACATCAGTGATGACATATTCAGTAAGTACCAGACAATACTTTACATTTCAGCTGTTAACTGTTCTAAAAAGATTTGTGTACATTATTCTGTCGCATTCACTGCACTTTATCACTCTGAGATAATGAAACAGTTTGGGAGAAGCAGCCATTTAAAGACAACCTATTCCCATGTCATTTAACCCAGATTAGTACTAAGGATAAACCTCAACGTGTATGGACCATGGCTGCGGCACTGCACATCCCAAACAAACGGACAGCCAGGGGATTAGACCCGACCCTCCATTATCCGTACCTCTGAGGTTTAGTGGGTCAAGAGAGCCAACAGAAGGGGCCCATTTCAGCTGGATTTGGCTGCTGTGATCCCACTCCCACTGGCACACTCAGCCCAGGGGATGAGGCTGCACTGCAGTTCATAATAATCTGGTTAAAGCAGCTCCAATATGCGGCTCCTCTTCTGTATCTGTCGGCCCCTGACATCTCAACTGACATGGAGGCGCCTGTCCATGCCCAACACGCTGTACACAATAGTCCTGCATCTGAAACCCAGGAAAGGTCACAACACACAGGGGTGCCACAACACCACCTTGAGTAGGGAGAAGCAAGCTTTGCCATAAGACACCATGACCTTCGTATGTTGCATTCATACCTACGATTTGAGCGGGACATCTATAAGCACATTACTTGCGTTGAGAAATCCTGTTTCTGTTGCGATGTGTAGAGGAACAGATTCTACACGGGAACAAAACAACACTTCGTCATGTTTTCTCTAACAACAGCGTTCTGGAGCCTTGTTCCCGGCACTGTTTTCACAGACACATTCATTCTCATATTGTCTCCTGCTTGGACTAATACAGTATGTCCACCATACTGGGGTTGTATAACTAAATTAATGGATCTATTTACTGTAGATGGTGAATAGAGCGATCAAAAGAATGAGCATGAAGCAAAGTGATAGATTAAAGGAGAATGCCTTAAGAAAAAGGTGACACATTTGCCAATTAATTTGAATGAAGGCACCATAAGACATTCTCTCCATCCTTCTTCTCCTCCTCTCTCACTTACTCTACCACACAGCCGTTTGCCATGGCAATTAATAGATACTATTAAGAAAGGCTTGGCCACTAATTGCAAAGAAAATAGCTTTTCTTCCGAAAGGCACAGGGAGAATTCACCTGACATCTGCCACCACTGTCTGGGAACTTGCAATGCCTTTAATTGTTTTTTTTCTCCTGTGGCAAGGGAACTGAAGCAGAACTGTCTTGGTATTTTATTCCCAGCATCCATATTCTAAAATATCTATACCACATAGACCCAGCCTGATATGCATATAGATGGTCATATTTAGAAAATGTGAAAATGCAACTAACAGTTGCAAATATGCACATTTCTAATATTTTTATAATTCAAAATATAGCTTTCTTTCTGATGGCTAAGGGGAAATGCATTTTTGCAAAATACTCATGGGGACCATGGCACTCGTAAATCATGTGCACTGAACTGAAACCGAGCATTTCTATTCTGGTCCCTTTTTTACTGACACAGGTGTTTACATTTCAGAATACTTGATTTGCTAGCAGTACAATACAAATACAACTTCTTAACACTCAGAATGTGCGATGGGATTGGCTTCTTGACGAAAAAATAAAGGGAGGAAATAAGTAAATACATTATCGATACATCTAAAAAGCTTCTGAGGTTCAGTTAACTGAAAGTGTTTACAGAGCTAACAACCAGATCGGCTACAGATTGTTCTATAAAATATACATGCATGAGAATAATGTATAGAAAAACCAGGTGCCTGAAATGCAAAGGTGTCACTCGAACATTCCATAAACCTGGTGGAGAAAAGCTAATGTCTCTGTGGATGTTTAGGAACAGCTAATGTAGAGACTAGAAGATCTAGCCCAAGCAGGGCCACAGCAAAGCCACCGTTACAACCACAGGCCCTAGGTCTGACAGAAAGGTCTTGCAGGTTTTGGAAGTGGTGAGAAGGTCAAATCAGGAGAGGAGCACAACGACAAATTGGCAACACAGAAGCCGATTAGTCAGCCACTTGCTGCTCTTTACATTATTTATCTGCTTAGCAGATGCCCTGATCCACCGGGAGATGGATGGATTTACATATCATATCACAACAGGATATTTACACAAACAATTTGGGCAAGGTGTCCTTCATCAAGGATAGAGCACCAATGTCCCATGTGTAGCCTTTACCCTTCATGAAGCTATCCTTCACTAAAGCCCTGTTCTCAATCCCATTGATGAAATGAAAGACAAACGTACTACTGTATTGCTGCCCCACTTGGTTGTTGATTACAATGACAAAGAATAAACAGAGCAGTGAAAAGGATAGTGCTGTATCCATGAAAACCATTTGACTATTTGATTTGCCATGGTAGCAACGGGCCCTTGCGTCTATTTGAGAGCTAAAGCAGATATATGTCTTGTGACTAATGGAAGGTTAGCAGGAGATGCAGGATCCTGGCAGCTATCTATTCACTGCAAACAATGCAAATGATTACTCTTGGTAATAAAGTGTAAAGCAGGAAATATCTGAATTAATACAATCCGCAATAAATATGCACATCAAAATTAGAGGGTCCATCCACTGAATTAAAGGACAATTTAATATTTTTTCAACTAAATCTGTATTTTTATACAGACCATATATAAACTTCCTAAAGCTTATTCTACAATGCCAAGGCAAAGATAAAACATGAACATATCGTTTTAAACAATAATGCTCTCACTAGTGAATGATTCATGTATCGAGTGTCTATAGGCTCTGTGCACAAGCGTATATGGACGAACTTCCGCTTTAGCCAGATGTCGGCAAATCATTTTCCGGTTTACTTAAGGCGATCACCCGCCTCGCCCAAAATTTTAGTTTTTAGTAGATGTCTCCAAGACCTGCCTAAAATAAGCATTAGTGATGTCCATCGAATTGTTGATGCCTGGTCCCCTGCTCCAACAAACAAGCGGAACAAGGGATTCAAACTCTACGTATCGAGTTATCTGCACAACTACGAGGGTAAGTAGTTTACTGTGGTGTGCCGGTCGGCAATCGGCTAAGCTAGTTAGCGACGTGTTCCTTTATAGTGTAGTATTAGGCAGGACAATAGAACACATAAAAATTCACCCTAGCCTAAAAAACGGCAAAAGAACGCTGGCTGAGCTGGAACGCTAGCGCGTCCCCATAGCAAGTGAATTGAAACAAACCTTCGTTCAGCCTCTTCAACCTGAATGAAGTTTAAAATTCCAGTCTCAAAAAAGCACCAAAACAGGTCTCCTCTTTTATTTTACTACTGTAACCTCCTTTCACAACTAAACAGAAAAATAACAACTGGCATAGGAAATAAACATCTGGTCCTATATGGTATTAATTGCGCTTAAACCTGCATTACGTGGAAGTATATAAAAAGGATAATGGTCACTCGGCACAGGCAGCAGACTCTTTAACGCAGTAGGCATGGCGTCAGCCTCATATCTCTAGGCTGTGAATTTTATCCTTATAGGGGGCGCTTGGCTTTTACTGCATTTTGTTGTACTGTACTTGTACTTGTTCAATGTACAAGTACATACACATGTTGATAGCTACGTGCCTCAACTGTTGCAGGTGCCAAAGGGGGATTCAATTCAAAAAGGTAGACTACAATAAACACAAAATATATCCTTTTCAACAACATTGTGTTTTCTCATTGTTTGTATAATTAAACTGAAATTATCCAGTGTGCAAACTTCTATGGTTAGCTATGCCCAGCTAATTTAGCAAATGTTAAATGTTAGCCAAGTAATTCAGCAAATGTTAGCCAGCAATGATGAAGGCATATAGTAATTTTGCTAACTAGTAGCGTTAGTGCTACTGTAGCTAGCTAGCTCTAACTGGCTACAGCTGAACATGCTTGGGCAAAATGTGAAACTTTCACATCTCCTGCAGTTAATCGAAATACTCTGCTGTGTTGACATATAGCTATATTAAGTTTTTAACCACCAAAAACAGGGATAATGGTTCGATTTTAGACTGTAGTAACAGATTTGGCCAATGATGTTAGCACTGGGGAAATGGAGAATTTACATACATATTATCAAAGTTTCAAAGCTGCATTTGATGTCCTGAATTAGACTATACATTGGTTATTGTGACATATAGGATTAATAATTACAAGGCTAGGCACAGATATGTATGTTTTGTGCTAGGCCAAAGTGTGAGTATAGTGCTCGTGTGCATCATACAATATATGGCTCACAACAGGCAGAACTAATACTAGGTATTCTGGGTGTTTTTTTATATTAGTGACATGCATTACACAGGCTGTAGTAATACACCTGAAACTTATAGATGAAGTCATTACCTCACCAAATCATAGGGTGTATACCATGTAATAGTCAAAGTAAATGTAGATCGATGCAAATAGTATTGGGGTGTGATTAATTTTAGTATTTGCACTCAGGTAGTTGGCTAAGGACACATGGGTACAAATTGTCTGCCATCATATAGATACATGGGCTATTTTCACCAAGGTGCACATATTGTTGGCTATGGACACCTGGGTGCAAATTGCATTCTTGGCTATGGGCACCTGGGTGCAAATAGCCTTGTTGTCTATGGACAGCTGGCTGCAAATAGCATCTGTCTTAATGTACTCAGATGCTGAACACATGCAATTATGACAATATGAACATTAACTTCCAGGTTTGGAAATAAACTCCTTATTCCAGCACAAAACTACTCTACGCCACGCCCAAGGACGAAAGTGACTCCTCTGCAAGGAGTCTCAACCTGAATACCTCCAAGATTTCTAGAATGCAAAAACTATCTAAATCTTCTGATTGGTCTGAAAAACTGTGTTACAGTTGATTGGTCCCAGATTCTGATGGATGACATTTTGATTTGGTTTGAGATGAGCCAAATACTGATCCAATTTGCTTTGCTAAAGAAAATGTTGATGCCATGCCTGTAAGATGTTTCAGACTAAAATATGATGTTGCAATGAAAGATTGCAATCTGAGTTGTCAGGCAAGCAAATAACTATGTTGAGATACAGCATCTTTAAATGTGCTTCCATTAGTCCAATTTGAGGTGAGACATTTAAAAGAAAAAGTGACATATTAAGATTTTTATTATCATTATCATAGATTTCACTGCAATTATAACAGTACAAAATATTGTCCATATCGTCTGATATACCACAGCTCTGTATAGTGCAAATGGTATATAAAGATGTTTTACAATCTTCTATTACTTTAGGACAGTATGGTATTAGACACATTTACACATCAATGAATATTAAAGAGGAAAAACACTTGACGAGCCACATCAAACAGTTCTCAGCTTTAAAATTACTGATAGTAAGCAACAGTACATCCATAAACTTACAAAGATTCTGCCTATTATTTTTTCTAAGTTTTCTTTTAAAGCTGGGCCGGGAGTGGGGAGTCTGTTCCCTGAAAGTAATTTCACAGCACAGGCACTGGTGACATTTCAGGTGTGAGGGGGATGAGCTATGAATTATAGAGGGAGTGTTGAAATTGGTGAGTATTGCTTTGTGAGAGGAGCTTTGATCATTAAAGCAGTCTATGTAGGTTCAGCCATTTCCTTCACCGGGACAACTCACTTTACTTCTCCGATTATTAGCAAAAACATAAACGTTTGTGCTATGCCTACACATGTTGAACACTCCCTAGAGAGTTAAAAAATGTCCTCCCCTTTTGATGTTTCTTTATTGCAATTTAAATGTATATTAATGTACAATATGGTGAGGTGTTACAGGCACAAGTTCCTCTCTGATCCCAGCAGACCCAGCACAGCAGTTGTTTTCATTATGATTTGTAGAAACTCAAACTGCTTTTGAGGGAACACAGTTACTTTGGAGGAAGGTGACTTCACCTAATAAAATCCCCCCTTTTTTACTACTTGAATACAGATCTCAGAAACTATGGAATACTGCCAACAAATTCAAATACATTTTCAAACATTTCAGAAAGCAAAGTTGGATGCTTAGCAAAATGGACACTTTCAAACTCAAATCCCCCTGAGAGCAAATGTTCTTCAAACACACAAACTGACCTTTGTCTTCTCTAGATTATTATTGTCCTGTTGACAATCTTTATTATTACTTCAATGAAAAAAAACGAATTACATTGGCAGAAGTTGAAATAAGAAGTCAGTTTTTGGATATTTAGGTTCCTTTCAACACTTACAATAAAATATGTTACTGTTAGCATTCTCCGTAACACTTGAAATGTCTGTTGCTTTAACTATGTTATGTTAGTTATTTTATTCTGTAACTGCAATGGGAGTTTAATGTAAGGCTAAGGTGATACCATGTCTTCTCTGTGTAGGCCAGGGGTTTGGAAGGCAGCTAACTTTAGCTGACGGTCGACTTTTGTCTGATAAAATAATTATTTGGACAGTGCAAATCGATCACTACCAAAATGTATTTGATAATGTAATTGGGATGTACTATTATGGTTAAGTACAGTCACATGATGTCTCTTATTTTATTAGTTTGAATACCCACTCCCCATAAACATACTATAAATGTTGTGTTGATGTTTTAGGTGGCCAAAATTATTAATTTCTGTTGACCCATTTGCCGACCCTTACATTAAGATACATACAGTAATAAAATATTAATTGGTTCTCAAAAACCTGCATTTTAATGTAACTGAAAATAGTTGTCTTCTATAAGTGATTAACCAGTATCACAATTGACTCATTTTTTAATCAATGACTATTTTTAAATAAAACACGTTTTCAGCACATTTTCAGTACAGATCAAGATCCCAGTCTTCATGAGATTGATGCTGTGGCTGGTTGGGGAACCCTCTGTGGCTCATTAGAGCTGTTCTGGAAAGTGCCAGGGAACACATGACATACCCAGGTTCCACAGACTGACTGCAGCCATTTGTGGGCACAATTCTCTCCCTGTGCACACAGTTTAGTGAAAGGTCAGGCTGCATTAGTGGCGTGTGTAAACACACCATGGCCGAAAGGACAAGCTGTTCACCGGAACGGTGCTTAAGGAAGGCCGAGGCTACCTAGTTGCCAATAAGATCATATTTCAGAGATGGAGGTGTTATACCAATTGCAAAATGGCACTGTCTTCCCCTGAAGCTGCCTTTTAACACAATGAGGGAACCCATGGTCAATACTGACAAGCAAATAATGTTAAACATTCAAAAATAGACACTGATTGAAGAGCAACCAATCAGGGTCTATTGGTTGTTATTACTGCATTGAAACAGGAGGTATCCAGGAGGTTACTGCTTTGTAATAGGCGGTGCGTGCCTCCCAGCCACGTGATGGCTCAAACATTATTACAATCTAAAATTCATGTTTGTTTGTTTCTGTCATTTTGACAGTTTGAGATGTCTTGCCGTTACGCTGTACCTGTGAAATAATGAAGTCACGTCAGTTAACACAACGAACATTAACAGCTACAGCTTCTGAAAGCCACTAGACATCTGAGACACCTGAGGTAGTTATTTAAGTGGTTTACACAGTTGTCTGGACATTAGCCCCCGGGTCTGCATTTCTGTCAGGTAAATTGACGATTTAAAGCGGAGCACCAGAGGCAGATTACATCCACACCACTACATCAACCAGGTCCAGAAACAGATGGTCTCAGTCAAACCCCAGACCCGTGTTGCCATAGCTTGTTTTGTTTCTTTAAAGAGACAGTCACATGTTCTTGCAAATCCTACAAATCACATTGCGTGGATAATCTGTGTACGGTACGCAGTGACTAGATCTATTAAGACCGTTCCAATCAGAATGAACAGTGGAAAACATTCAAGGATGTTACTCTTACCTGAACAGATTAATTTCATCAACATGTACTCCCCTCCACAGTCCTTCTTATAGTAACATTTCAACCAGTTAATGAGGCAGGTGCCGAACTTGAGCTCCTCTCCTCTGCACAGAAGGGCGATGTCCTCATCTGGAAGGGCAAGCAGAAGGGAGGGAGATTGTGTGAAACAGAGAGAGAGAGGGAGAGGGAGAGAGAACAGAGAGGATGGTGATGTGAGTGACAGGCATGCTGTTGTTTATAAAGCCCCAGGCCGATGTATGTGTGTGTGTGTGGTGTGTAGAGAAGACCACCCACACTGGCCCATGTTCCCCAGCCTCTCTTGTACATGACCACATGTTCTGAACGTTCCGATCACTGCAAGGACCCCTTCCACGTACGTCAGTAATATGTTCTGACTGGTTACTGGACTGGAATGATAAGGACAAAATCAGCTTCTGTTTGGTTGGTTATCTTGAAATGTTCCATAGACGTTTGGTTTCTTGTTAGAAGAAATCAGGATGTAAATATGCAAATGGTTTAGCCAATCTGTTATATGTGTCCTTTTATATTGTTTTGTTTTGTTTGTATTCATATGAGGTGTATAATATCAAGAACTTGCATTTGCACGCAGTAAGAATAATGACTGTACTTCCTGCCATCACAAAGCCATGCCATGGTGAATTTGTTCATAAACCAGAGTTTTTAACATTACGCTAAACTGAGGTGCAAAGTGAACTTTAAGATGCATTCCGGGGCATTTGCGAAAAACAAACTATTATGTGAAACCTTGCATCTCAGGCTAGATGTGTAATGTTGTTTATATGTGAATAATCCATGAGTAGAATCACCATAAGAAGTTAGTTCACTATGACATTCATGGTTTGATGACATGGGGCAAGTATCGGCACATGATGTAGTGCACCATTTATGGGGACCAGTTTTGGCTCCACAGTGCAAAGTTTATTACCAGTGGACAAAATTCCTAGAATGCATCTTTAAGTTATGCTGCACCGCCTAGGCAGCAGCCAAAATATGTTAGATTTCAACCTCGGTTCCCAGGCCATGAGCAGACACCAAGCCTGTATTATGCATTAGACACGCCATACATTGATATACCCACATCCATGAACGATACGGCTTGTGTCTTACTTGTTTCAAAAGCCATGGTTAAGTGCTGCACTGTGAATTGGGGCGTCATGTAAAACACAGAGAAAACTCACAGGCTTGGGAGTAGTTCCTGCCAACTTCAGTTGCATTTGAGGCGCCACAGATGAGGAGAGAGTGCAACGCTAGAGCTTGGGAGGACCAGGGGAGGAGTGAAGCAGAGAGATAGGAAGCATTAATCTCATTTTGTAGTCCTGTCAGCTGTGTTTTATGGTGACTGGGTTGGGCTGACTCTGACATCACGCCATGCCTTCGTGGCATGTTTGCCCAGGCCTGATGAGGCTAATGCGTAGCCATGGATTGGCTTGGCATTTCAGGTCCAAGGGAATGTGGGACTAAGCCAGGCAGTAACAACATACGCATCGTGGCTTTGGTCACCAGGCTGCCACGACTAATACTGTCAGAGACAGAACGAAAGTGGAGTTTCTACAGGGCAGAGAGTAAGACAGCCATTCTAGTTATCTTGCAACATCAAGGCATAAACTATGTGATGAAGTGCCAGAGTTATTGACAAACTAAAATGGGAAAATCAAGATAAGACCTTGTTATCGCCCACAGAAAATCCATAGCTCTAAATTAATTTACTTTGCTCATGGAACTTTTTCATTTAATAAAGGTAGAAATTCAGCTGATTAGTTGGGCAACAAACCAGGTATCAGACAGTTTACAGATACTCAGATCAATATGTTGTTAAAAAGAACACAGAGGAGTATGGGAATGAGGACAATTAATGAAATTGCTATATATTCTCAGGAAAATTATGTAACCTGATCAGTGGGTGAACCTCAACCTCTACAACTATAGTGCATCAAAACAGAAGCTTTTATTTCACAAAATCTGATTTAAACTGCCCCCACCTTAACAAATACATTTTAAATGCAGATAATCCCTTTAAATGGGACAAGTATAGTATCAGGCAGAGCAGTTTCAATGCCATATCGATTCTGAGGATGCTTGGAAGAGAATTATAATGTTCTTAGATGCTCCTAACTCTCCTAAGAGGCAGGTGCACAGCACTTGGTGCCTGTACCGTTCTCATCAATCTTGGGCTAGCCCTGTGTGACAGGCTGGCCTCTTTTGGGTCAGTCATCATTCATAATATTCCTTGGACAAAAATCTAAGTCATGACGTAATATCATGAAATATTATTGACTACCAATTAGTAAGTAATTTCACTTTGTTGGAAACAGTTAATGAAAAACCATACATGGTGCCCCTATGTAACAAACTCAGCGAAGAAAACATTTAAAGGGGAGGTCCTGAGTTTGAACAAAATTACAAAGCGCACACCTTGCCACTGATTTAGTCAAGAGCTGAGGGATATGGCATCAGTATGAATTCAGGAACTGACCAACAATTATATCAAGATGATAGCTTTAACCATACTATGAGGAGTGTTGTTTAATTTTTTCACATTTAGGCTCACATTGTTTTCAAACGATATTGAGGCCTTTCTTATTTAATAAAAAAAATATACGTCCGTTGCAGAACAAAAAAATTATACATCTGATGAGGCATTTACAAGTAATGCTGATCAATAATAAATGGGCATATCGTTAATTTAAAAACCAATGTATTCAGCAACTGCAGATTGCCCCTTCAAAGGTGTCAAAACAACATGGCTAAAAAGCTACAGCTCAAGCTGAAATAGAGTACGCTGATCATAGGTCGTTACTGTAAACCTAAATTCAACAGCTTATCAGACAAGGACGGAGTGGTATATAGCCACAGTACGTACCTACCGACAGGTATAACAATATCCCCATGCGATGCAGGTGTCTTCTTTCCTTCGATTTCGAACAGTCTAGCCAAAGGCAGCAGAAATACTGTTTATCTAACTCAAAGAAAACATCGTGGTTAAAAGGGTTGCGTTATCTTACGGTGACACATAAATACCTTCGAATAATTCCCCTCAAATGCGCGTGCCGTCGACGGAAGACACGGCCCACCTTCCCAAAATTGCAAGTATATCACTCATTAAACTCCTGTTAATACAGTAGATACGAGAACATACTCGAGTTATTCTAATATGTCCTAAGTCGACATCGAGAATGTAAATCAAAATGCCATCAAAAGCTCAGAAATCAAACACTCGGCAGCAAGAAACATCTTCTATCCCGCCGTGGCAGCGAACGGGGTAGGTCGTTTGCACCACTTGTACGGCATATTATTATGCCATGATATTTCATTTAGATGACAGGAGGGCAGCGGCAGTCATGTGCCGAGCCTGGCATTAGTTTACACATTTCCTTATAGTAGTTTGATGGATACTACATCCCAGACCACCGGTAATATAAAATTATAAATTCACAGAATGTACGAGCGCTAAAATGGTCTGTGTAATCTCGCTTTAAGTTAACAGTATTTTTTGTTTTCGGGTTACAGCACACGAAAGCTATCAGCCCGTGCTGTAAAATTTCATCTGACTCACACTGAACGCATTTTAACTTTTATCCACTTTATTTCACGGTTGATTCATTTATTACTTAATAAGATCTTCAAAAATGAGTCTTCACGTGAGTTTTAACCAATTAGATGCATTTCTATTCAGAATGTACTGATTGTCATTTAATATAATAGCCTATAATGTTTTTAGGCTACACTGAAGTGTTGCTAGCAAAAATACACTCTATAGACCATTTATGAATAAAGTAGAATTCATGAAGTTGATGTAGGTTACCACATATTTCTTAATTAGAGTGTTAGCTACCCCTACTGGTGATATGCCAAAAAGGCTTGTGGAGTGCTAATTTTTTTATTGATAATCAAAACCTCAGTCATGGCAGATATTGTGAGTTATAATACATTGTTGCACATCATTTCTGTAAGCTGAAGGATTCTGTAATTCCAAACATCATAAGGACATGGTATTCAAAACCATAATTGATAGCATATGGATTTTTAAATGAATGAAGTGTGAATGAGTCATGCCTGCTCAGAAACATGTTTAATCAATATCTACAGGGGCCTGTCAAAGCTTCAGTAAATTCTGTTTGGATCAATAACCTCAGTGACAAACTGTTGTTTTCCTCCATGGTTGTAATATAAGAGTTTAAACACATTCAAAGCAGCAGGTTCAGCAAAGGGTCAACTACATTGTCGCCATTTGTATAGTTTGGTGGAAGTAAACCTGATAATCTCTATCCTCCTTGTGTTATGATATATTCAGAGGCTTTGAGAAAAGAAAAGAAAGAAAAACCAGACAATATTACTATTCTGCCAATCTAGTCTAGCTTTCATTTACAGTTCAGCCTGGTGATATAGTATCAATGCAAAAAGGTGATTGTCCAAAGGATTTAATTACATTTACATAACGTGTAGGTCATTGGATAAGCAAATATCCTTAATACAAGCCAGTCCACTAGACTGAATAAACCACAATGCCAAGAACAGCCGGAAACGGGCATGTCACGCATTGACCTGAAGGACAACTAGGGAGCTAGCCATTGTCAGAGCCATTGAAGTGATCCATGATTTCTGTAGCCTTGTTCTTGTCCAACTCATCGGTTTCCTAGCAGACCAATCGGAATGATCAAAAGACTTACATTCTACAACATGTCATCCAAATGTAATATTAATACATGAAATATCCTACTTGTGACAATAATAATTCATGTCATCATTTTCATTTAATTTGAAAATTTTTAATGGAATGCCGGAAATAAGATATTATGTGCCATTTTCCCGTACGCATACTTAACCTAGTCCAGCAAAAAACATTTAAAGATACATGGCCACTGGTTGTAAAAGTGGCGCTGTGGAGCCAAAACAGGTGCCCAAAAGTTGTGTACTATGTAATGTATGTCATGTATGTCATGTACGTGACCCATAACATCAACAGACCACTTATAAACTTGGAATGTCATAGCTAAGTGAGGTATGATAGTGGTTCTACTTATGGTGTATGCACAAGTAATCAGCATATTACACATCCAGCCCAAAATGGGAGGTTTAAAAAAGGTTGTTTTTTGCTAAAGTTGCAGAAACTTGTTTGTGTGATCTGTTATTGATTCATTTATCCAATTGTCTGTTGCAGAAAAACTTATGGATACCATTTTGATGTTTCAGCATGAAGTTTGAAGGAAGATTCTATTAAATGTAATACAATTAGCATTAGTTCAGTGACAAAGTATTTAGGTATTCCAGACCTGCTTGTGAAATTACCTCTTACTTCCTTTATAATGGAAACAGACAGTGTCCATAGTTCCTCTGACTCGGGGGAACTAGATAAATGGTCTCAATGCTAAAATAAACTATACACCCCTCACATTTTTGCAAATATTTGATTATATCTTTTCATGTGACAACACTGAAGAAATAACATTTTGCTACAATGTAAAGTAGTGAGTGTACAGTTTGTATAACACTGTAAAATTGACGTCCCCTCAAAATAACTCAACATACAACCAATAATGTCTAAACTGCTGGCAACAAAAGTGATTACACCCCTACGTGAAAATGTCCAAATTGGGCCCAATTTTCCATTTTCCCTCCCCGGTGTCATGTGACTCGTTAGTGTTACAAAGTCTCAGGTGTGAATGGGGAGCAGGTGTGTTACATTTTGTGTTATCGCTCCCACACTCCCTCATACTGGTCACTGGAAGTTCAACGTGGTACCTCATGGCAAAGAACTTTCTGAGGAGCTGAAAAAAAGAATTGTTGCTCTACTAAAGATGGCCTAGGCTATAAGAAGATTGCCAAGACCCTGAAACTGAGCTGCGGCACGGTAGCCAAGACCATAACGCGGTTTAACAGGACAGGTTCCAATCAGAACAGGCCTTGCCATGGTCGACCAAAGAAGTTGAGTGCACCTGCTCAGCGTCATAACAAGAGGTTGTCTTTGGGAAATAGATGTATGAGTGCTGCCAGCATTGCTGCAGAGGTTGAAGGGGTGGGGGGTCAGCCTGTCAGTGCTCAGACCATACGCCGCACACTGCATCAAATTGGTCTGCAATGCTGTCGTCCCAGAAGGAAGCCTCTTCTAAAGATGATGCACAAGAAAGCGCGCAAATAGTTTGGTTAAGACAAGCAGACTAAGGACATGGATTACTGGAACCATGTCCTTTGGTCTGATGAGACCAAGATAAACTTATTTGGTTCAGATGGTTTCAAGCGTGTGTTGCGGCAACCAGGTGAGGAGTACAAAGACAAGTGTGTCTTGCCTACAGTCAAGCATTGTGGTGGGAGTGTCATGGTCTGGGGCTGCATGAGTGCTGCCAGCACTGGGGAGCTACAGTTCATTAAGGGAACCATGAATGCCAACATGTACTCTGACATACTGAAGCAGAGCATGATCCCCACCCTTCGGAGACCGGGCTGCAGGGCAGTATTCAAAGATGACAACGACCCCAAAACACACCTCCAAGAGGACCACTGCCTTGCTAAAGAAACTGGGGGTAAAGGTGATGGACTGGCTAAGCATGTCTCCAGACCTAAACCTTATTGAGCATCTGTGGGGCATCCTCAGATGGAAGGTGGAGGAGCGCAAGGTCTCTAACATCCACCAGCAAGTGATGTCGTCATGGAGTGGAAGAGGACTTCATTGGTAACCTGTGAAGCTCTGGTGAGCTCCATGCCCAAGAGGGTTAAGGCAGTGCTGGAAAATAATGGTGGCCACACAAAATATTGACACTTTGGGCCCAAGTTGGACATTTTCACTTAGGGGTGTACTCACTTTTTTGGTGCCAGTGGTTTAGACATTAATGGCTGTGTGTTGTGTTATTTTGAGGGGGCAGCAAATGTATGCTTTTATACAAGCTGTACACTCACTACTTTACATTGTAGCAAAGTGTCGTTTCTTCAGTGTTGTCACATGAAAAGATATAATCAAATATTTACAAAAATGTGAGAGGTGTACTCACTTTTGTGAGATACTGTGTACCTGTAACGTTTTATTTTTATGATATCCATTATGTGTAAGCAACCTTTAGTGAAGCTGGCATGCAATCAGTGACAGACAAGTTGGAATCCTTATAGATTCCATTTAATCACAGATAATAATGAGGAAACTATACTCAGGGGCATTACACAATGGCAAACAACAGAGCATATCCCATATGCCGCAAAACACTGTTGTCATTTTAGGAGTATAACAACTTCCTGTTTACACCTAAGAAGTGTTGTGAATGTTAGAAAGCTTGGAAGGATCTCAAATTTCCTGTTCATCAGTATGTTCATTCTGTGGATCATGTTGATCCTGTTTTGCTGTGTGCAAGGGAAGTGGAATTTTGATTGCGTCCACTTTATCATGAATAACAGAGGCGAATAGGATCATGTGTGATGACATTTCCTTGAAAGTACAGACATATTTTTCTGGCTTATTGTTGGTGCTTTCAGATTTCAATCATTGTTGTTGTCCATAGTTGTCTACTTTTGGCTTACCACTCAAACATGCCCAGTTTGTTAGAGAGTTCCATTTGTGTTTGGCACACAAATGGTAGGCTATGCTGTGACATCCACACAGTAATAGGTTATTTCACTACAACAGCACTCAGTTTTCTTTTTATGTCGTTTGGTGTCTCTTTGGTGGTCTGGTGCATGACAAAGTGGGTGGAGCTATTTTCTTCATGGTTGCCCATATCCGGGGTTGTCTTCGGACAGGGCCACAGTTTGGAACGAGCAGCCTGGTTGTCCATGACCTTGCCTGCCTGGTTGTGAAGCTGATCTGGATTCTGCCTAAACATTATATGCAGTAGTAATGGTGTGGCCTTAAAAGATTATGTACTCTTAATCCAACACAGCCAGAAGAAGACTAGTCACTCCTCAGAGTCTACCTCCTCTCTAAATTTCTTCCTAGGTTTCTGACCTGATGAGAGCATTTTCCTTGCCTATTTCTTGTTGTTGCTTGCTCTTTGGCTTCCGTATAAGCACTTTGTGACAATGTTAAAAGAACTTCACAAAAAACATTTGATTAAATTTGATGTTGGAACATAGCCTACTGTAGTTTCAGGTAATTTATAAGGCAGCATTAATTGGAAATCAGACGTATTGTGATTAAAATTTGCTAGTGAGATACCCAATACGCAGACCAGATTGGCCCCAACAAGATAAACAAATAATTAACCTGAGTAGGATATCTCCTTTCTGATAATAAGTAGCTTACCAGTTTGCCCCTTTTAATCTCTTCCTGGATTGTCTTCAGACATCAGCTTGACTTGTTTAGTTGGATGTCACAGTTTGGACCAGCTTTAATTAACGCTAATACATTCTAACAGAGTTAGGATCAATAGGGCTATTGTTCTGTCTCCAATATTTGATTATGACCTTGCTTAATTCCAGCTGCTACTTACCAAGATGTGCAGTTTCTTATTGCACCACTTGCTCAGCCATTCTTGAACCACCATGCATGGAGATCACCTTTCCCAGTCAACAGCCCCAGTTTGCAGAAGCCCAACCTGCCACAAGGAGTTGCTGGAGCGCAACAAGGCAAGGCAGTCCTGTTCGGCATCCACCCCGCCTAGCGTAAATTCTCCCCGCCCTCTCCCTTATGCATTATCCTGCTGAAAGAGGCCACTGCCATCAGGGAATACCATTGCCATGAAGGGGTGTTCCTGGTCTTCAACAATGTTTAGGTAGGTGGCATGGGTCAAGTTGATGTCCACACAAATGCCCAAACCCAGGGTTTCCCAACAAAACATTGCCCAGAGCATAATTTTTGTCCTTCCTTGGACCACTGTCAGTAAGTACTCACCACTGCTGACCGGGAGGACCCCACAAAAGCCTTGATGTTTCAAAGATGCTCTGACCCAGTCATCCCGCCATAACAATTTGGCCCTTGTCAAAGTCACTCAGTTCTTTACTCCTGCCCATTTCTCCTGCATCCGACATGTTGACAATGGGAACTGATTGTTCGCTCTCCATCTAATCTCCCCAGACCTTGACATGTGACTTTAGAGATTGCCTTGGTAGGTGACTGTATGTAGGTCACTGTGGATGTTAAAACTGCAACAGGCTGACAGGCAGGCAGGCAAACAGGATGGCAGTAAACAGTGATCAGGGAATTGTAAGGTGGTGACTGGGGTCTAAAGTGGGCCTGCTCGTCAGTCTCTACAAGTCCTGTTTGTTCTGCCCCACTGCAGCATCTAGGTCAAACAACTGTAAATATTTTAGCCTGTTAAACAACTAGTGGCTGCGAAGTTTCCCTGCTCATCACTGAAAGGACACCTTCACCCAAACATTCCATTCCAAAGAAAGGTGTACTATGTGCATTTTGAATGTTATTATGTAAAAGATGAAATGATTTTGGAGAGTGGAAAAGTAATGTGCATTGAAATATACAGTAGGCTACCGTACGGGGGAAGAAGGAGATGGGTTTCTATGCTGGAAATACTAATAGTACATTATATTTGTTTTGTTATTAGTAGGGGCACTCCGAGGAGCTGTGATGTTAATGTTTTTCCTCAGAATTTGGTGAATTCCAATGTGTGGACAATTTTGGAAGAGCGGAAGATCAAGATGTGTTTTCCGTAGTATATATCAGCAAATAGTTTTGCTTATTATCCAAAGTATTTCCAGAGCCTACATGCTTGGAACTTATGCTTAAAGCAACTACCAACCACCACCACTGATATTGCAGTCTCCCAGTCTACCATAATGACTTGCTGGTGCTCTATAAGGCAAGGCCACTTTCTCTGATACCAACCCCAGCTGCAGACCTGTGCTGAGATAATTTGCACTTCTCTGTTGGCTAAATCACTTACATAGGACCATTTTTATGTAAGATGTCCTTTAGTGTTTTGAAAGGCATCCCCCAAATAATTTTTTATTTTATAATTCTGCATAGAAAGGCCCAAGGTCATTGTCGAAATGCTGCAACCAGGATTTGAACTCCTGTCAAGAATGATGGTGTACTACATAGCTATGACTTCACCACTGTGCTATTTGGTAGCCCTCTATGTAAGTAATCACGTTATAGAGACAATATGTTATAATATGTTTAATAACATGAACTCCAGTTTAATACAAGAAAACGTGAATTACAATTAGTAAAGAACTGAATGATCTATATAAAAAAATATGCAATTATTCACAAAGCTCTGCAAAATAACTTCAACTGTACACGCCTCAGTCGGTTATTGGCTATGAAACTATAGACCAATGAGGGCCTTCAAAACATCACAGAGGTCAAATCCACCGAGGGAATAGTCTATGCAGATCAAAAGCTAAAAGCTCTTTTTACTCATTAATTGTACTCATCTCAGATTGAACAGGATGACAATGATTGCACCAAGTTTCTTAATAATTTACGAGTCAGACATCTCCATAATTCTGTTGCATCACAATTAGATGCTCCCATCCCCTTGGTTGAGGTTATTAAAGAGCCAATACTAAACATGCATATTTGAAAATCACCAGGCTTTAGAAGGAATACCCCCAGGGTTATTGATGGCTTTTTACCCCCAGTTCTCTGTTGAAATGCACATTTCTGAGAGATTAAACACAGGAAATATTTTACTTTAACTAAAGAAAAATAGAAATTACAATACACCAATAATTGCCCACTATCACTGTTAAATTCAGATGGTAAATTATATGGAAAATTAACTATATGTTAAATGACACATCAGGTTCAAAAGGCTTGATAATAATCTGGCCTTTGACAACATCCACAGTGTCTTACATGTTGTTGATGCAGCTTCAGATCAATCAATCAATCAAATGTTTTTATAAAGCCCTTTTTACATCAGCAGCTGTCACAAAGTGCTTTTACTAAACACCCGGCCTTAAACCCCAAGGAGCAAACAACAGTAGTGTTGAATTTCAGTGGCTAGGAAAAACGCCCTAAGAAGGCCAAAATTTGGAAGAAACCTAGAGAGGACACAGACTCAGAGGGGTGACCAGTCCTCTTCTGGCTGTGCCGGGTGAACATAATACAAATTGTAATAATTAATAAAAGTATGTGGGCTGAGTCCAGAGTCTATTTAAACTTAGTCCAGGTCGGAAGCATGACCAGATGGACAAGGACAGGGACAACACGGGGAGGGGGAGGTGTCAGCACAGTGGCAGATGTGAAACACTCTGCTGCTGTTCTCTCACTTGATTCTGAAAAGGCTTTTCCATCACGTAGTGTTGCCATTCTTTTGGATATCAGTCAAGCGTGTGGGATTTGGGGATTGTTTATTCAATATGATCAAAGTGCTGTATTCCAAGACACCCCCCTTGGTTCTTACTGGGAAACTGCTCACAACTCCAATAATCATATCTTACTTTATGATGATATTTAAAGTTTAAAACAATCCTCCTTTTCACTATATTTAACAACTTCAGTTCAGTTATAACAGTTGTTGATCAATATTTCTGTTGATTGAAGTGATAAGAAATACCTCTCTGTCCCCTAACAGCCCAGTTTTAAGTCATTTTAAATATCAAGATATTGATGCGTATCAGTCCTAACAAAAGTTATTTTCTATTAATAAACAGAAATAATCCTTCAAAGATGATTTCAAAGATTACATTTTAACTCATTTCAAAACATGCATTTCCTTTATTTAGAAGAACATAAAAATTTGCAAAATTAACAGTTATGACTCCTCTACAACTGCTACATGGATGGAATGTGTACTTTAGGGGGACAGACATTTTTTGGACGCCCCAAACCTCCCAAATCATACTAAAACAAAATGGCCTTTATGCTGTGGCCATTGTGTATGTGGTTGATCCCTAATTATCTAGTTACCTGGCGCCCTCTAGAGGAGAACATAGTACATAGAACAGGCTCAAACAGCGGGTGTATTCTAGCATTTCAATTGTTAAAAGCCAAACTCTAATTTTGCCACATCCTTATGCAAATGCTTAGAATATGAGGCTTAATGGGGAGCCTTTCCTATACGGTCGTCCCTTCATGAATTGTTTAAATATCACATTCTCTTGGGATGAACTTCTTCCATTTATGATCTCCCCAGAGGTAAACAACATAAACATCTTCCCTATGTAAAACAAACTTTCCCCTCTGATGTAAAAACTCAAAGCAAACATAACATTTTGAAGAATAACCCTATATACATACCTAAGCCCTTTTATGAAATTATCAACCAATTCATTTTGGATTATAAAACACAGGATTTGTTAAAAGAACCCCTGTATACACAAGGTGGACGGAGAATTGGCTCTCCAAAATGTTATACCACACCGCTAACATCAGTGCTGTCACATTTTGCATGCATTGGGGAGGGACGATTACAAGTGTTTCTTTGTGTTAAGTCTGTTTGATTTTGGTTTGGTTCATGAAGGTCTGTTTCTGTCTCCTCTCTTTGTATTTTTTACCTTAACTAAATCATAACAGACATGTTATACTTTCTGTCAATCGCCTGATCAACTTTTTACTTTGTGTTCTATGAAAAACATTTTTCATTGAAACACTGAAACAGATGGTGGGTTGTTGTGTACACTGTAGATGTGTGCATGTGGACTACATTCACTGAGCTCATGTATCTGAGCTGCATGCCTGAGGGGGAACTTGAGAAAGAGAAACATGTTTCCCAGAGTTCTGAAATTTTAAAGTAATATTGAGTAAGACTTTAGTTTCATTAATCTATTTCATCCAGATATGTTTGATATTAAGTTGACTTTGACTTTGATAAATATTCTCTCAAATATAAAGAGTAACTTTTTCTTTAACAATAATTTACCTAAGGTCTCTAGCAGTTATTGATGAGTCATATTGAAGCACCATGACCTCAGGTGCATGTGCTCTGACATATCAGGACGTTGTTATTTAGAGTAGAACAACTTATATCACAGTATTCATATTTAATAATTCCTACTAAGTATGTAGGTTATGTTCGTAATCTTTGCACAACTACATAAGACAGAACAATACATATTTAGCTGACACACTTTTGAACTTAAATACACTCTATTTCCTTCGCTGGGACTGTGAGCTGAGTCCATATTATGACCATATGTTCAGAAGAATAGGGTCAAAGAAGGGCATCTCACTGCCCCCAGTAATGACATGTCTTGGCCTCGCTGGAGCTGTGGTGAACACACTCCATGTGGAAAGACACATGATAGACAGGTATGACCCAGACTGTCCACTCAGGGCACATAGGCACACATGGCCATCTGACCTGATCAATCTCTGTCCAGATTCTCACACTGTGGATTTGGTATACAGGAAGAATTTTACTGTCTGGGTGAGAGAGGGAAAAAGTGTTTTTTGAGACAGAGGATATATTTTCCTTGTAGTAATATCTGAGATCTGGTACTTCTAGATAAGATGCCGTGTATATCTGACATCTCTGTCAGGGTGCAGAGCTTAGTACTGTATGTGTATGAACATCTGTGTAAGGAGAGACGAAAGACTTAACTACAGGAGGCCATCTTGTTGCACTCAGGGAGGCCATTCGGGTGGAAAATACATGACGGGAGATAGGAAAGAGAGATATAAAGAGAGAGGAAAGAGACAAAAATAGAAGAAGACTGAGAAAGAGCGAGGGAGCGTATCTGTGTGTTAGCTTATGCAAGCAAATGTCCCACGTAGGACTGTCATCCGTTGTAAAAACCCGGTCATCATTTAAAGGATTAATAGCATATTGTAAGTAACACTGTTCTGTTGTGGATGAAAGGGAGCATGACATGGTACGTGTGATAAGGAGGCCGATGTACTGAAGAGATAACATTCGGGAACAGCGAGACAGGATCTAACGCCGTAACAAAATCCCTTCTCTTGTCATTTTGCTCCAGTCATTGCCCCCACCTCCTTTTCCTTGGAGAGATTAAATCTAATACATTTTCGGGCCAGGAGCCATTTGCAAGCATGTAGTATTCTGTAAAGAATGGCCTATCCATATAGAGGAATGGTGTATTTTTTACTAAATTTGTATCGCATGTGTGTGTATGTTTATACATATATATACATATATATGGAAGTTATATTGAATGATTTATGTATACTGCGTTAGACAGCAGGTATGTATGAATAGCCTGGTGGTCGAGCTAGCCCTGGGCCCCCTGGTGGTGTTCACTGGGTAATGGGCGTCCTCTCCAAGGCTCCTTTTAGTTTCCTCGTCTCAGCCATTAGTCCTGCTTTAGCCCACTGAGGCTGAAACAACCCTGTATGGCAGCACTAGGGCATCTTCCCTCAGGTAGTTGTCTCCACAGCTCCATATCGGAGGCCGGTGTCATCTTAGTTCGCCGGCGTCTGTTTGATCTGTCAATCTACTGGGCTGGGGCGTCGGCCTGGCAGGCGGGCGTTGCCCCCATGGGTGCTGTTGATGTGACAACAAATTTAGAGGCGCTGATGGTTGTCGGGGCCTGATGTTGAATAATTGATATCCCTGTCTCATTAATCAGACAGGAACCACCACAGTGTCAGTGTGTTTATATCGCACATGCTTCTAAGTGAGGAATTTGTCTTCCAGGGGTAATTAGAAGAGGGAGAATTTAAGACATTCAACTGTCTATTTAAAACAATGCAGACATGTACAAATAGGACTGCCACATTAGATATTTCCTCAACCGTGTTTATCTATGCAGTTGTAATAAGAATGAGACGTGGATGTTGGCTCCTTTATCCTCATTCCTCTGAGGCACAAAATAAATAAATATATTTGGAAGAGATAATTATTAAAACCATGAAAATCTGTATAAACAATTAGATTTTGCATTCAATTGAGGTTTATCTTAATGTAATTTGTTATTTGTATGTCAGTGTGTGTGCGTGTGCGCTTGTGTGCGTGTGCGTGCGTGTGCTCTGGCTGCGTCAGTGTGTGTGCGCTTGTGTGCGTGTGCGTGCGTGTGCGCGTGCGTGTGTGTGTGTGAGCTCTGGCTGCGTCCAACAGTAACAGGCCAATCTCATTTGTTGTATTTATCCTTTTGCAAACACAGACTTCTTCTGAGGTGGAGGAAACAGGTGGAGTGGTCAGATAATCTGTGGGTAAGAAGGGTGAATGGCCAGACATAGAAGACGTACCCTAACTAACTGTATTGTTGCCTTCCCTAGCTGTATGGACTGGACAGGAAACGGGATATCCCCTAAGGTTGCTCAACATTCTCCTGGTTTTGGTTGTAATTTACTGTTTGGATGCCATGGCATGTCATTGTTCTATAATGTAGCCATTACACTGTCTCTGTGCTGGTTAATGCTAGAGTTGGAGTTTTGGATGATGTTATGTTGAATAACAAAGACTGTTAATAAAGAAGTGTTGGCAAGTAAAAAGCAACAGTTTGTGGCCTGGGGTGAGCTAAGGTGGGCTATCTGTATTTTGTTGCTGACTTGGACACACATCTGTAAGTCAGCATTTGTTTGAATAGAGCCCACTGTCACTCCCTTTTCTGTTTCTTCACCATCATTCCAACACTCTTCTATCCCGGCAATTAAAATTACGATTATTCAGTGGGACTGCCCTCCTCCTTAAAAAATAGATAATAATAATAATATATACTGCTCTGGAAAAAGACCACTGCACCTTTTTCTTTCCTTTCAAAAAAGTAGAAAATAAAGGTTTTGAGTGAGGAACAGAAGGGTTAAAATTAAGAGACCACCGCAAATTGAACGCTTCTGTTCCTCATTCCACTTTGTTGGAAAGGAAAGAAAAAGGGGGTTTCTTAATTTTTTCCTGATCTGTATATATGTACTTCAGTATTCTGATCTCTTCACTTTCTCCTTAAAGACTTAATTTGTAGTTGTTAGGTTTAGAAATGCCCAAATAACTCATGTAGTATATGGTATTAGGCAAGTATATGTTTTTAATTTTTTATTAGGCAAGGCCAGTACTGTAAGTCATCTGTAATTTGTCCTGAAAAAATTGTACTGATTGGTTCATAGGTGGCTCATTTCTTTACGTCTTCCCCGACTGCCCTGTTTCATGTACAGGCCTGGATTTGTGTGTGCTGTTCTCCCTGGTCATGATGAACAAATTTACCTCAAAAACATATCCATGCCATGACAGATTTTTCACCATTTCTAACTTTTGGAAAAAAGTTTTAAAAAACTCCTTTACTTGTGATTTTGCATGTGAACTACAGTTTAAACAATACTATGAAATGCGTTCTAAAATGCAGGAAAATATGGCAAATTACAGATTATTTTTACTCTGTTATAAGCAGCAAATGGCACATTTATTGTGATTTTGTTTTATTTTGTCATCCCTGAATGATTTGAGAGGATTTTGCTACTGTTGAACTATATCTGTTTTAGTAAATGTTTGGATGATAAAGCTAATGTCAGGCTTGGTCAGAGGTGAATAATGGCTTCTTGTGAACAATTATTCCATGGTCCTTCAAGAACAACATGGGGGTAAGTGGAATTTCACACAAAAATGGATGTAGGTCAACTGTCCCTTTAACTCTGGCACTATGTTGGTAATGTTACTGCCACCAGTGTTCAATTATGGCAACTACACCTGTCTACCGGTGTTCACTTAGGTCAACTACACCTGTCTACTGATGTTCAATTAGAGAAACTACACCTGTCTGCCGATGTTCAATTAGAGAAACTACATCTGTCTACCGATGTTCACTTAGGTCAACTACACCTGTCTACTGATGTTCAATTAGAGAAACTACACCTGTCTACCGGTGTTCAATTAGAGAAACTACACTTGTCTACCAATGTTCAATTATTGCAACTACACCTGTCTACTGATATTCAATTAGAGAAACTACACCTGTCTGCCGATGTTCAATTAGAGAAACTACACCTGTCTACCGGTGTTCAATTAGAGAAACTACACCTGTCTACCGATGTTCACTTAGGTCAACTACACCTGTCTACCGATGTTCAATTAGAGAAACTACACCTGTCTACCGGTGTTCAATTAGAGAAACTACACCTGTCTACCGATGTTCAATTAGAGAAACTACACCTGTCTACCGGTGTTCAATTAGAGAAACTACACCTGTCTACCGATGTTCACTTAGGTCAACTACACCTGTCTACCGATGTTCAGTAAGAGAAACTACACCTGTCTACCGGTGTTCAATTAGAGAAACTACACCTGTCTACCGATGTTCAATTAGAGAAACTACACCTGTCTACCATTATTCTGGTCCGGATCCTGACTGAATTTAAAATTTGTCTCTCTCACTCACACACATTCTCTCTCACTCACAGACTCTAGATATTTATGCACACATGAAAAAATATGTTTTATTTGCCAAGTTGTGAACACTTAAGGCAAAATGACATATGATCCCTTTGGCCCTCTGGAACTTCCTGTGCTGTAGAATATTTCTACATCATAATCAGCAAGCCATGTTCACAGTGAGCGTAAAGGTCAACTTGGCTGTTGACCGTTAGAAAATGTAATGCAGTATTTTTTGAAGCCTCCAGGGAAGCTTCATCCGGTCCATAATACAAATCCCAACTGAGTCTAAAAATCCTCTTAAACCCGGTTCCAAGTATTTTTGGTGCATAGCTTTCTAGGCATTGTAATGACTCAACGCTCAGTGGAACACATCAGATATCAAAAACACTTTCTGGTCCTTTTAAAAATGTGAGTACTTGGGGAGCTTCAGGAAGTTCCCTACTGGCTGTTTTCTTTAGACTTTGCTAGCGTGTGATCATTGAGGCATTTCTCCTAGTCTCTGTTATCATTACAATCTTACACACACCCACTCCTCCCATTTACTGATGTTAGATATAAACTGAGCATCTATAGACTGAGCATCACCTGAATGTACACTAATGACTTGACAAACATGAGATACCAATTTAGGTGGTAAGGAAGACATTATGGTACAGTTCTTTATCTTAGAGTAAACAGAGAAAACAAAATGTATGATGGGCTGTGATTTGTGTCAAGAATCAAAGCAAACTATGACAATCTAGTCCACTCTTCACTTTAGCGAAAAATAAAGCTCACTTTTTGGACTTTGAGTGTTAATTTTATTTTACATATACAAAATTGGTACAAACTATAGAAAAGATTGTGTTCACCATCAAGAGAATCATCATAAACCAAGGCACATTTTGTTCCCCTATGAAATTATCTAGCCGCATACAAAAGGAATGCATTGGAATTTCTCTTTTGTTCAATACCGACACCCACTAGAGTGTACAGTATTTACACGGATAGATTCACACATACAGGATCAACCAAAGCACAATTATACATCAATTATAATACAAGTGACATTAAATAAAATCACATTTTACACGTTGGAGATTAAGACGTGTTGAATAGAATAATCTTCAAATAATATGAAAAAAGGATGGGGCAAAAGTCAATATTGAGGCACATTTTCTATATACAGTGTAGACAGAATGACGTTTCCAGTACTCACAATCTCAATAACTTGGATTTAGTATGCCACGTTATTTATTGCCAGTGAAGAAAAATAAACCATGAGGTGTACACATGATTTAACAGAGCACCACAATAATCATTAATAACATGAAGCAAAATGGAGCGGGTGTGTTATCCAGGAACGGAGTACTGAGGACATAACATTACAGCACAGTTCACCAGCACTACTGAAACTAGTGGAAGCTGAGATTTCATCGTACTGATCTTTGGTAGATGGTTGACACAGATGTGAAATGTTGCCTGATGGTAAAGTCTTCATGGCTCTTTCATTGTTTTCTATCTATTTTTTCCCTGTCTGAATGTTTTCCCAGGCAAGAAAACAGGAAGTGGGTCACAATGTGTTGCTTAAGATAACAGGACAGGAAGAAGGCTTCCTGACACCCATATGTGCAGGAAGTTGATTCCAGTGTTATTTTTTGTTGGTAATTTGTAGGGGCTGTGTGTTTAAAGAAAGGATGGGGTCCAGCTCTCCTTGTATATGATCCAACCAGGAAAATGGTAAGATGGTTTCCACATATTGTATCCATGGTTTATGACAAGTAGTCCCAAGAAGGGCAAACTTCAATATACAACAGACCGAAAAACCCAATGAAAACAGGGTTAAACCTTTGCTGTTGTGTTGTTGTGTCAATAAGTATTTGTGACAGATGTTCCCGCTACATGATGCATGGTATCTGTAGCTCTAGGAGTAAAGGTTAAAGTTATTCAGACAATTGTTGTCATTTCACTATTCAACTACTTCACATTTCCTGAGTTGACTGTAATACTTCTGTTATAGTGGACCTCAGAGACTTAGGCTTTGTCCACATCAATTGATGTGTTGATGAGTTCTGTCAAATAAACTCTGAATAGACTTCAATTCTTTCAGACCTTTTGTTATCATTGTTTCCTGCCGGGCTCCCTGGGTAACAGTAGCTCCCGATGACAAGTGTGACACTGACTGAAAGACAAGACAGTCCACCACTGTGATTCATTTAATAACTCACCACTCACTAAATAGATATACAGCTGGTATAGTCAACTGAAGAGAAAAATCATGATTAGAAATTTAAAAAGCACACGTTTCTGTGACCAAAATAATTTGATTTTTCTTTCTCAATTCCCAATAAAGAATCAAATAAATGAAGCACAGTTGTGGACAACAAATTTCCCTTTATCACCCCCTTTACAAATTAATTAAATGAAAATGTCATTCTCAGTTCTCTTAAAGAAGTATTATCAAAATCAGAAAAGGAGCATTAAGAGGAGGGAATAGCAGAAGAGGATAATTACTTAAAATTGGCACAGGCTTGAGTGGACCTTATCATAGTGTGCTATGATTGGACAGATTAGTGGAAGAAAATAATCCAGATGTGTTTTTGGCCAGAGGAAGATTGAGCTGAGGGACTCCTGGTCTTTAGGCTTCTGTGTGCTCAATATGGTGAGTCACTTCCATCAGACCCATCCACCCCGTAGAGCTCAGCCAGGGTTCTGAAGCGAGGACCCCAGTCATTTAGGAAGTCGTAGTCAAGGTTTG
This sequence comes from Esox lucius, assembly GCF_011004845.1. NCBI lineage: Eukaryota > Metazoa > Chordata > Actinopteri > Esociformes > Esocidae > Esox > Esox lucius. Next base: position 11,448,815 of record NC_047570.1, on the reverse strand, counting down.
ATCCAGTGGAGGAACTATCCAGTGAACTGAGACTACCAGCTAGGGACTCCGGCCCCTCGTAGCCGTAGATGTGCAAAGTATCGTAGGGGATCCCATCTCGATCATGGTCGGCCTCGTCTTTCTTCACGTCAATCATCATGGCCATGTCTCCTTTGCACGCGCTCTGTGGTGGTTTCTTCACCACGGCGTAAAGGCTGGGGCCCTGCCTCATGCTCATGCTGCCGTCGTTCCGAGCTGAGGTTAGGATGGACACGTCATAGCCGTTGGTGTCCATCTCCCCGCCACCCTCCTCGTCGTACGTCACCAGCTGCTCGTGGATCTCACTCTTACCAAGGGTGACCAGGGTGTCCTTCTGGTAACGCTTTCTCATGACGATCAGAATTACTATGACTGGAAAAAGGGAATATGTTTCTTTCAATATCCATGTCATACACTTAAGGGATTTCAAAAGTACTGGAGCATATGAGAAGATTATTCTTTTTTTTTTTTTTTGTGAAGCAAATAAAAATTGGGTGTGAGAAAATACTTTGTTGAATGTATATCTATATTCAGTATTTTGCTTTGGGATTCATAAGATAATGACTTTAGCGTTTAATAGTTAATCACCACTTCATTCTGTGTCTTTGATAACAGGACAGCTGAATAACTGATCATCTTCTCATTAGCTTCCCCATTCTTCTCATGTTTTTCCCACATATCCGCTTTTGTTTAAGTTGACTGCAGCAGTGCAAGTGCTCTCTGGTTCAGTTAGGAGCTTTTGACAAAACAACTTTGGCCCATGGCTCATCTAATATGACAAATGGCTTTCTCCCAAGAACACAAAGCTGAAAGAGTATCAAAGATGATATTCAGCTTAATGCTTACTGTTCTTGGCACTATTTACTTAACTTGTACTGCATATTTGTATATTATTTATACCACCAGCCCCTTTAACTTTGTCCATATTAGAAACGGACAAAAGAACTATGAGTCGGCCGTCGCCCATCGTCAGAATTATTCCCATTCATCATGAATCAAGTCTTTTGTCGTAAATACTTAACGTGTTTTGCGCATAAACACCTAGAGGTTTGAGAATTAAAGTACGTCTGTAAAATTCACTAACCCAGAATAGTCAGGATACACAACAGTATAGCGATCAGGGCGTGGACACTGACGCCCACTTGACGTTTGGCTGCTTTGCACTGGGTGTGGCTCCTCTTGTTGTCACACCGGCACACATTGATTGGCAGATGGGTGGTGCTGCTCAGGGGCGGAGTGCCTCCGTCGGAGATCCCAATCTCTATTGAGTAATCCCTTGGGTCTTCCAGGCTGAAGCCTCCCTGTTTCAGAACGACCCTGGCTGTGTTGTCTAGGAGAGGGGGGGCATGAAACAACATTGGTTATCAGAGGTTTGCACTGGCTAGATTTGGAGGACTTTTATATACATGAGTCTTCATAGATATTCCACTTTGCTTCAGTTTACTTAGGCGTCCACTTTGCATTAACTAATAAGCAGACTGTTGAATCTGTGGGTTCATGTGTTAATATAACTTTTCTGCACTAAAATCCCTAATATCCTAGTAGGGAAAAATCCTCAAAGCAGGATAATTGAATGTGCTCCAAAAGTAGGCATACGAATTAGGCTTTTCCCACATTGTTAGTCCCATGTGGATTGGACATGATTATCTTCGTAAGCTTAGCATATGACTTGATAGATACTGTGCATACTCAATGATACATGTTCAACTTGGTTGGCCTAATTTTGAGTTAAAGTATATATCCATCAACAAAATATAGCTGTCATGGATGCATAAGGCTTAAATGCATCAAAGCCAGAGATGTGGCCTTTGCATGTGTATCATCACATTAAGTGAGCAACTTTTCCAATTTCTTCTGCTCTCCCGGTGGTATGACCTTCTCTCTGGTTGCACACTGCTAATGTGTGTGATTCGTGTTTCTGGCTGATCATTACATGGTGAAATATCATATTGATTTATGATGCATTGCAGCCAGTGAGGCAGCACAGGACCAGGACACCCCAGGCAATGAGGCAGCACAGGACCAGGACACCCCAGGCAATGAGGCAGCACAAGACCAGGACACCCAAGGCAATGAGGCAGCACAGAACCAGGACACCCCAGCCAATGAGGCAGCACAGGACCAGGACACCCCAGTGCTGCACATAAAAATATTCCCCCCCAAGCCAGAGCTCAATATGTAATGAATGTCTGTGGGTTTTAAAGAGCTTGTACAGTCATGAATATTTCAGGGGCTCTCAGCGGTATGTTGCTGTTCTCGTTCCAAACGACTAGGTGGAGAACGTCAGATTAGAACGGAGTGCTGCCCCGGGCTGATTTGTTTGCCACTGAGGAGCACAGTGGTATCTTGAGCCCAAGTGTGAACTAGTCATCCCCAGCTTGTCTCTGTTATTACCCCCTCACTGACCCCGGCACTGGCCAACAGCTTAGCACTAGCCCAATGGGTCTGCCCGCTCTGCCCTGGGTGCTGTAGACCAAGTATAACATAATGAATGTCCGTGCATAGAAATGATCAGTTTTCTCACCATCGTTATTTATGACTGAGAAGTTGACGCTCGGGTTGACCAATGTGAAGCTGAATGTGGGCAATTGATCGTCTTTGTCAGTGGCTTTGACTATCCCAATTATCTGCATGAGAACAGATACATACATAGAAGCATGTCAAAGAAGATACCACAATGCACAATATCCAGAACGTGTTAGGGATTAACGGCTTACATTACATCTAACTGGGGAAACAACCTACCGTGCCAGCCATATCATTCTCACAGACGTAGATCTCTTCAGTGAACAGCTCTGGTTCGTTGTCGTTGACGTCAGTGACCATTATCTTGACATTCACAAAAGATTCCAGTCCTGAAGGGTAAGGCATACTTGACGTTATGATTTGGAAGCCGGGTGAGCATACTTGTTATTAAGATTTAAAAAACAAATTGGATGTTTATAACATTTTCACCAAATACGGTGATAGTCTTACCATCTGGTTCCTCCTTTGCTTTAACCTGGACTATGTGATTGGGTACAAGCTCCCGATCCAACTTCCTGACTGTGAACAGTTGACCAGTTATGGTGTTGATACCAATGGGACTGTCCTTGTCCACAATGAAGTACCTGCAGAGGACACGTTGATATTTTGAGAAATTGTGAAGAGAAATTACCTCTCATATAACAAGAGGCCATTTTGTGATTGTTTAGGCCAAGTATTGGCTAGCAGATTAAGCTGTGGTCAGTTCATTAATAATTAATTTTGTAGAATTCCTAGCTCCAATAATCAAAGGGTTTTAACTTTGGTTGGTGCAGTCCTACCGTATGCTTTTGTTGGATTTATCAGGATCTCTGGCTGAAACCATTCCAATATTATTGACCATCATCTCCTCCATTACATTGAAGTTGTAGGAGCTCTTGCTGAATTCTGGCTTCTCATCAACATCTAGCACGTGAATGGTCACCTGGGCCTTGGTGACAGCCTGAGCCTTATTATCCGCAGGGTGTTGCAAGTTGTTCTCCGTCACATCCACAGAGAAGGTGTAGCTGCTCTTGGTTTCATAGTCAAGTCCCTAAAAGGAAGTTAAAAGAGAGACTATATAGCTGCTCAACACTATATATCATATTGTGTTGAGCAGCACTCTTTCTAACCTCTAACCTCTAGAGATCAGTCTGTTTTAGGAAAGCATTAATAATGGTTGATTTATTGAAAATGTCCCATGATAGAAAAGTGTATGTCTAAAATCAGTAGGTTACCTTTTTCAGAATGAGGTTGGCGTCTTTGGTCTGACTACTTTCTATTGCAAAGACGTCACGGAATGCTTCCAAGTTGAATTTGGGGTCTTTATTCTGGATCTCATCTCTGTCTTCCAGGACTACTGTGTCTATTCTTTGTCCTGGCTTCATGTCCTCTTTCACTGTAAATTCATAGGAGCCTGGGAGCAAAATACACTCCACATTTTAGTAGGAGAACCGTCTAAACCGGAATTTCATTATGGAATAATCCTTAATCTGTGGCTGAGAACTCTGACAATCATTCATATTTAGGCCATCATTCATATAGTTGATCTATAAGACTGATATTTGTCAATTTGCTGCTCAAATATCTGTCAGGGAGTTTCTATACTGTATTGCCCTTACCTTTGGTGAATGAGACCATGTTATCGTTGATATCGCTGACTGTGATGGTGACAGAGGTGGTGGCGGTGCCCCCTTGTTTAATTCCTCTCAAATCTTGGGCTTGAACCACAACCACATAGCTACCCTGGGTCTCACGATCCAGGTTCTCATACTTGGTGGTGATGACACCTGAAATAAAGAAGTCCGTCTTGTTGATTTGTGACTTCTTCAGAGGTCGGAACACAGCAATGAACATGGCATTGGCAAACAAGTCTGCCCGCAAATAAAGCAGTGAACCCTTTGGTGCAATATAGATGTTATATTATACTAATAATATATATATATATATATATATATTGTCAGTAAGTATCACCCTTACCCTCGGCCCAATCACTATAATTATTAATTAGTATCGCCCTTACCCTCAGGCCAATCACTGTAATTGTTCATTAGTATCGCCCTTACCCTCGGGTCAATCACTGTAATTGTTAATGCCATGACTGTGGCAAGATGCGTCATTCTTCTAGGTTATGTCAAAATCGGACTTGTGGTGTGGTAGAGGCGAGCAGTTTTCAACCCTCTTCTCAATGACCACTAGCTGTTCCATTTGCTCACCAATACATACAGTAGGATCCCTGATTTGATTTTTCAGCTAATCATCAAGCCATCAGTGAATCAGCAATTACAAAAAATATTATTTTAGTTCAAGGTATTTTTTTTACGACATGCGGTCCATCATGTATGTTTTTTTTTACACTGGTCAATCAAAGCATTATGTGGAAAACCGTAATATATATTGTTAGCAAATCGATGACATGTCACAAACTCAAGGGAAAGTGGAATACATTTATGGAAATATATGTAACCAATGAAATTATTTGGTCTATGTCTATGTGAAGGTTAGGCAGTTGATAAAAAATAGCGTCATCATCAAAAAATAGCATAAATTTTCAAGTCAGTTGATTGAAATAGCGTCATAATACAGAGTCATAATCCCCATAAAACCTTTTTGCAAAACTGGAAAAGCAGCTCTTTGTGTTCTTAAACCATTCATCTTCCATTGAAGATTTTTAGATCCACTTCAGATAAGGTCAGTTTTGGGGGACAGCTAGCGCTGTAGAGGTGTAGAAGAGAGTGGCGCAAAATTGGAAATATTACTGGTATCATGTCTAAAAGCTGCTGCTTTGTGTTATGCGCGTCGAATATGAGAAAAAAACGCTAGTTTATGCTTTTCTTTACTGCACCCAAAAAAAGCGAAGGAGAGCAAAAGAGATCTGTGGCCTCAGGCCATCTGCAGAGAGGATGAAAATGGTCAACTATGGAACTCGTCCTGTCAACACGTTTATGTCTGTGGCAAACACTTCATCACAGGTCAAAGTGAATGTTGATGCTGTATTGAAAAGGAAGCACATAGAACAGTACATAGAACATTCTGAAAATTCACTTCCCTCAAATGATTTCATGATTATCGTTACAATAATCACAATTCAAAGTGTGTCTAAATGCTGCTGTTTGTGCTCCTAATGGCTAAAAAGCAATATGGTTTTCTTATTTTGTATGAATGAATCGGCAAAGACGTTGGATTTTGTATTCACAGCCAGTCAAATTCAACGGGCTGCTTACCCCCAAAAAGGGGCGGGAGCATGACCCGAAGGCAAAGTACCCGGATGGGCTGCTCTCATCTATAGCTGGCTAGCTTGACAAACTAGCTTCTCTGACTTCTCTTCTTATCCAAGAAAGGTGCTCATTCAGATCCACTGTTCCGTCCCCAATTCAATTATGGGGGAGTTTTTAAATACAAAGGCCTTCATGTCATATCGGTTGAAAATGTCTTACCTTTTGTGCTATCTATATTGAAGAAATTTCCTCCTTCTAACAACTTGTAGGCAAGTTCTCCATTAGCAGTCGTTGGGTCATCTGCATCTGTTGCAGTGACTTCAATGACTTTAGTTCCTGCTCATGCGAGAAAGGAATAAACAAAATTTAGCAACAGCACTTTTTACATTTCCAGCCATCCATAGAGTGCATTTCGGATGTGCCTGTACCTCTTTTGGATCTCTCTTTGATTGAAGCGTTGAATGTTTTGGTGAACACTGGGTCGTTGTCATTAATGTCATTAACCTGGATCACAAACTCTTCCACTTTCTCCAGCAAGTTGTCGCTGCTGTCAAAAAGCTGAGCCCTTAGACGGTAATTGCTTTTAACCTCTCGATCCAGTCTCTCATAGGCATAGATGTCCCCTTTTTGATCCACTTTGAAGATTGTATTGGCACCTTCTCCGTCAATGACGTAGTGTGTGTCGCCACCAGACTTAGTTGACTTTAACTACAAAAAGAAAAAAAACACATGATGCTAAGTTAGGACATCCCCGTTCAACGCTCGTTCAGTTGTCATTTCTCTTCTGCACTCCAAGGGTAACTAATGTTACGAGGTAACATAACGTCATACCTTTCCAACATAGTTTGGGCTGTCGGCAGGCTTTTCCTCCTCTATGTAAAGGGAGTTCCACACCCAATCCCTCTTTTGCCTGTGAAGAACTGAGCTGGCTCTGAGTGAAGGCCTCTGATCCATGTTTTCAGCCATGGTAAGGCTGAGGGTGAGGGCCAAAGTGAAGAGGCTCATCCCCAGCTCTGGCCCAGTCATCGTCCTCCATGCAGACTGCTTCATCATCTGAAGGAAGGAAGTGAGAAGCACACAGATGGAGAAGCAGATAATTAGATTCTGCCCATTGTGACCAACCTTTGCCTCAGGCACCACACCTGGTAAAACAATTATTTGTTTTCTTTCAACTGCTATTACTTTAGTTGCCTTTGCCTGGCATGCCCAGTGGGCAGGGTTGGCACTTCTCCGCTAGAAAGGTTTAACGTAAATGGACACTTTGTGTTCAAGAGGACTATGCAGTCCATCCCAGATAACATGGTTTATCTGGATTATTCCACTTTTATTGTTGTATTCCACTTTTATTGCTGCCTTAATGGATATTAAAATGAGGTGGATTATAATTCCTTAATGTTCCCAAATAACTTCCCAAATAATCTCATTCTGATGTACAACAACTACTCCAATAAAATGACTTTGTTACAACCCCATACAGAAAAGAAAGTATCTTAACACTGACTATTGGTTTATCTTGGCCTTTGAGGTAATAAATTGAGAAAAGGTGGACAAATCATTACGCTTTGATAATCCATATCTTACTGAATCCTGTCTTCAGCTACTATCAAAAGAGTTAAACTAATTTGTTAGAAAACATTTGACCAGCTATGCTCTTAAAGAGTCAAACCAATTAGTTACCATGAACGGTATTCAGTCCTAGTTGTATGTTATCTGTGCGTCATCAGAAGTCCTTCCTGACATGCCCTAATGTTTTTCCCTAAATTCCACACTATTCAGTCATCTATGTGTAGTCTTTGCAGAGGGTAAATGGCGCACTACATAACAAGTGTCACTTGTGTCTCCTTCTAACCGGTTATACAGTAGCTCAAGTCATCTCGCTGAGGTCATGTTGTGAAGCCTGGAGAGGAAGTGTAAACACAATGCCCCCGGGAAATAACATTCTCATTTTCAATGAAGGGTCATCATTACACTAATGTTACTGTGGCCTCACACCCTTCCTGCAATTCAAAATTTCCCCCTGTTCCAGCTCCTGTCTTTCACAATCTTTCTTTTTCTTGCTCTCTATTTCTCTGACAGATTTCTTGGAGCAGTGGCTACAGTTGAGACAACATTTCTTTTTCAATGTTCTTGTTATATTGGGTTGATTGGATTGCCATTTTAAATTATTTTCACGCAAATTACTGATTTCATGACCATGTAGTTACTTCTCTGCAAAGTTTCTTAGCTTGTAGAAAAAATAGGAATACTTTACTGTACTTTGTTGAATAGGCTGTATATTTATTGACTGGCATTAATATCAGTATATATCAAACTGTTCCCATGTTGTTTGAGACCGGTGGTCCTACATTTAGAAATAGCACAGAAAGCTATATGGAATATCCTAATCAGGTCATCAGTGTCAGCCTCACCAGATGCACCTGTAATCTTGAATCACTGATCTGTAACATTTAATTCAAGAAATTGGTAACATTTTGGTATAATCAAAGCAGGCACCCAACATGCACATTACCCCATATTTTGACACACAGCCCAGTATCAACTATGATGCAATACTGTAAGGATTCTGTAGAATTAAATGATGGATAATGTGTGGGTGTATGTTTGCCCACAGCAGATTAAAATTGCTTTAATCACTGAGCAGCTTCAAACAATCTGTCAGTCTACTCCCTCTGTGAAACCCTGTCTGTCACTGTCACTGGGGGAACCATCTCCTTGGCTCTGTCAGCTCTGGTTCTACTGGTCTGACAGATTGAAAAAACGTTCTTTTGGTCACACCTGAACTCTGAGCTCATTTAGCAAATTTCTTTTATTTGATATTCTTGCTAAAAGTGATATTTCAGTATCCGCTGTATGTTCTGCACCATGTTTTGCTGTGTGTTCTGCTCTGTTTCATTCTCTCGATTTCAAGCTCGAACAATTGTTCAGTAATAGCCGCCGCAATTTAAACTGGATATCTATCTTGCTACTGTATGTATCAGTAGCTTTGTTGAGCTGTTATCTACTTTTCGCAGAACAAGGAATCCTGTGAACTTACATGTTCATAGAATACCAGAGCAGATGGTTTAAGGATGTATTTTCCCTTCTCTTAGGTACTAGAGTAGCACTAAAACATAATCAATCTGGTATCAGAGTTATTCCTTACATATATTCCTACTGTCATCAAATCAATTGTTATCTGTAGTATGAAATCAGTTTCACACAACCAGATACAACATTCTTAAGGTTTTTCATAATTAATTTGATACATCTGTAAAGAGTTCTGTGTCACCAAAAACCTACAGTAGAAAACAAACAAATGTAAACGCTGTAATGACTTACTAGAGATGAACTATTTGCTGATCTCTTTCTTTCTAGCTTGTCCAGTGATGATGTGGGTAGATCACAGGCAGGTGGGTCCTGGACAAAGAGCGCCAGCGATGTCAACGGTAATCCCCCCGTTAGCCGTGGAACCGTCTGAAGTGGACTCTCAGAGGGGGGCACTCAGGACTTCCAGGCCAGCCCAGTGACCACAGAGATCAGCCCAGTTCCCCTGGTCATGTTTCCTGTTATTGTCCGTCTCCTCTCCTCCTGTTGGGAGTCCAGTTTGTGGCCCCTGATGTGGAGAGTTGGTCACATACACAGAGAGAATCAGTTAGCTCCTAATTGGAGCCTGAAGAGCAGAGCTGGGCTGAGGGGGGGACCAACAGGCGGAGGCGTGCGATGTGTGTATCACAGGGGCGCACGTTGCTGCCGAAGTGACGGGAGGAGACGGGAGCACCAGCTACACGTTAGGCAGACAGATTGTGGCGCACGGAGGGGCAGGGCGATGTGAGGAGCGTTAACATTTCTTCTCTCGCCTCCATGGTGGAAACACAAAAAGGAAAGAAATTAAAGCGATTCATTATTCATACCTATTGGATAAAGATTACGATAAACAGGTTACAGAAGATAATCCCGGGAGTTTTCCCACATAGTGGTATTACATTTTCCAGATCTGTGGCAGGAATATCTGCCTCCAGATCTTGTCTAAGCCGGTAAGTGAGATGAGTCGGCTTTCTCCACTGCTATGGGTCTTGTCCCTGGAGTATCATCTGTAATTTGGGGAATTGGACTGGAGCTGGATGTGTTTTTTTTTATCAAAGCCCCTTCAGCAACACATCCTGTAGATCTGAAGGGAGGCAGTCAATTTAGTGAGATTAGTCTTAAAAAGAGTGCGAGCCTATTTGACAGAAGACCTCAAACAGAGAGATGGAGACCAATATGGGAGAGAAAACTGCCTATTTTACTTTTGTTTATTTGTTGTTTTCACTGCTTGGCAACCATTACTCTTCTCAACGTCTTCACGGACCAGACAGCAGATAGACACGTAGCAGAATGATGGAGCTGTCCCTGGAGTGAGGGCAAATCATCCTCCTGTCTGCCTTCTTTCACACGCTTGTATTCCTCTATTGTAATTCACCTTTTCTGACCTCACTTTACATTTCAAATCGTTCTTTGATGGATACTTGTAGCTTTTAAAGTAGCCTTCATTATAATCAAACGGGTAGGTAGCACAAGAAAATGATGCCATCTTTTGTCACAGCAGGGGGTCATGGTTCCAAATGTAGAATGAAGAAAATCTGCTTCTGTATATTTTCTATAGGATTCAGCACAAAAAGAGATAATATTATGCACATTGCTGTTTAGCTGTGTATATATTAGATATAGACTCATCTACAGGTTCCCTTTAGACAAACTGTGCTTACGGCACAGCTGATTGAAAAAAATAGATTTTAATAATTCAGTCCCCTAGATGCCATGCAGACCAAAGATGCATTGGCGCAATGACAGACACAAATCCTTGTTAGAGCAGTGGATATTTAATCTTAGATATTATAACAAATGTATGTCTGACTTTACATTAATGAGAATCTGCCTAAATGGCCGAATTGGGAGCTGAACTATGTAACTCTATAGGGCACAGGAGGGACTCCTGGGAAGGAAGGCTTTCAAAGGACTGTGCTGTTTAGTTTTTTCCTTACACTCACACAGTTGATTTCACTTAACCAACTTGCCGTCAATCCTTGAAATCATGTGTGTGAATGTCAAAAAGAGAAAACGGCACAGCTCTTTGGATCACCAGAATCAGTAAACACTGATGGAAGCTATGCAGAGACTAAAATACTCTGTGTAATAAAAGCCTAGCTACTGAAATATAATAAAGGCCTATCTGTGCGACTCGGGGGACACTCTGGGACACTCTGACCGAAAGATATTATGGAAGCTCTTCTCGTTTTCCATCTGGGCGGCATTTCTATTTCATGTGGTCAGCAGCAGTAGCTGTGTTAAACTGACTGTGTTGACCATTGAGACAGTTTAACCCTGTCCAGTCCTTTACATGGGATCCTAGATGTTCAGCGCAGTCAGTGAAGGGGAGTCAAAGCTCAGTGAAGTGTGCTTTTTGAAAATAGCAAGGTTCATCTCATGGTTCATTTGTTTTGGGCAAGCAGTATGCTGGTTAATCCCAGAGAGAATGGTGACGTAGAGCTTTCAAGAACCCGTTTGACTGATCTAAATTTGAATTGGGGATTCAGCCTGGGGCTGGGATTGGGGAGAAAGCTTACTTCATAACACCCCCCCATCCCAAATTCCCATATCAAAACATCTCCTCCGCCCATCTCTAACACTACACATATTCTTCATCATCTTAAAGTGAGACTTCTGAGTTTCGGTAATAAGGCCCTTTATCCACTCCCCAGATGTAGATGAACTCGTGGTTACATTTTTGTGTCATGCTAGCCGATACCAATTGCCATATGAGCTTCCAGTTATTGTGCTAATGATAGTTTACAGTTGTGGTAGCTCGAGTTAGCCACTTGATTTAAATTGCATACAGAGTCATACAAAGGATATCATAATTTCATCTGACCACGGGCAAGTAGTTAAAAGGCCTCATTGGCAAAAAAAACTGAAGTATCCCAGAAGCAAAGAACCAGCATCCCACTGCCCTATTTATTTATGCTGATTTTGAGGTATTGCCTATTTTGTGTTATATTCACTCCTCTGATTTCACCTGACTCTGTTTGATTGCCTTCCACTTTCATCATTCTTCCAGGCTCTTGGTCAATCCAGCCTGCAAGAGGTTATTTCAGCGTCAATATGAAAAAAAAAAACTGCCCCTCTCACTGTCTAGTGCTTGTGGGTGTTACCTTTAGATTTAGATTTTTTATGGATCACAGTCAGTTATACAACAACATGGATGCATATTTATTCACGGCACTATGATTAACTCTTCAGGTTTGAAAATGTTAATGTTTCTAACAGAGTCCGTTTTAATTACACTCAGCTAGGCTGGACTTTCACTCTAAATAAAGCACAATACAAGACAAAGTTGAGTGGACATTGAGTGCATTCATTGATAAATGCAATGTGGTGTGGTGTTTTGAACACTGTTAGTGAATACATACAATTATGAAAAAAGACAAATACAGTAAGTCTTAGTCTAACTAGTACAACTAGGATATAATTCACCAATTCAGTATGGGTTGGTACAGTTCCTCTAAAACTAAAAACAAGTTGACACTACTCTGTTAACACCAACAACAATCCAAACAAATAAGACAGTCTTTTATGATAGCAAGACGTGTGATGTTGGAAAAACCTGAAGCAATGCTTGAAAAAAATGAAGGGAAAAAAGCCACTTGGTTGTTTGAGAAAATAGACTTAGGCAACACTTTCATGTTGCTTTCCTTAGACTCACATGTTGAAACCATTAATTCCCAGAATATATTCCCTTCAGGTTCTTAGACTTGAGAGAGTTTAAATTGCCATAGAGTTTCATCATGGTGCTGTACTTTGCCCTTCATACCTCTCAATAACAAACTGTGCAGGCACTGCATCATGGGTACCTACACAAGAAAGTCATTCATGTTGCAAAACAGCTGTAATATTTCATTAATGGAAGCAAAAACAACTGCAAGAAAAACTATTGATATTACTTTAATATCCCAATTGATATTTTATTCTCTAAATAGCTGATTTAAGTCATAAATCAGAAGCAGAAGTTATAAATCATACAGAGTGCGCCTTTACGACGTTGTATCAATCTTTAATAAAGATTTTATAAAGAAGGGACACCAAAAGGGAGAAAAAAAACATTGTCAGAATAGTTGGTGTGGTTCATCAAATATCTGCCTTTCGCTCATGACATCAAAAGTCCCATGATGCATAGGACCGTACTGAATAATGCATGTCCTGACTCACTTCCCCCTGCTCACATCAGAGGTGATAGCTAGCTACAATACAACAATCTCTTTTTCGTCATATTACCCGTTTTGAAAATCAGTAGTTCTGGTAATCTCATCTGTTCAGTCCTAATCAAGGAGCTCCAGGCCTCACAGTCATTTCCGTAGTGTCAAGCTTTGGCTTCCTCCCTAACCTAAACTAATCGGGAGCTCATGTCCTGTGTTTGAACCTTTTGAAAGTGGTCGCAGCGGGGCACGTTTTTCTGCTCTCCATGTTTAATCAGGGAGCAGATTTTCACTGTAGCACTTGATTACCTCAACATAACCTCTGTGGTAAATGGGCTGGGCAGACCTGAAAGTAGGCTTTTTATTTCTGACTGTGAAAAGAAACCGAGATGTAACATGACTCTTTGCTTAGCAGTGTATATTATGTCTGTATGATGTGTAAAGTGATTTGTTTAAGCATTTTGCTTGCTGGCTGGAAAATGCTCACTACAGTTTACACACATGCACACTCACAGACATGCTCACAGACATGCTCAAAGTCCTATTCACAGACACACTCATAAACACGCTCACAGACAGACCAAAAAAACTTGGCCCTAGCATATCTACGACAGACAAACACAGACTGACAAATATTCAGAGTCCCAATCCTTCGCCACTGGCATTATCCTGCCTGTCTGTGGGAACAAAGGTTCTCAGCTGGCCAGCTGTGCGCCATCCAAAGGATTTCCATTTTCTCTACAGGAAGATCAAGGTTAAAGATTAAGGGAGGATGTAGCTACTGATTCTATGGGAAGAAGTGGGATGACACAGCGACAAATTCCTCTGCTGCAGGTGAAAAGTTATTTCTACATTATCTGTTGGGACCCTCTTATCTGATCCACACATACCCATCTATATGCTGACCTATGGTTAGCTGTGCTTGAATTGGACTGGAGTTGTCTTGACTGTGAAACTGGTCCTTCACATTTTTGAGGAATGGGGAGTTGGTTCCCTTTTTAGTGCTTGACTTGTTCTGGAGCGTTGTGACTTTTGAGGAAACGTTTAAGCTACCAATTGCTTCATAAAACATTTAGCTTAGCATATCACTGGCCTAAATTCACACACAGAGGCAAAAAATCTATGTAACGTTGATCAAAGCCAAATAAATTTGGGATTTGCATAGCAATGAATAGCCATCCCAGCGTCATTACATTTTAAGTTCACCCGCCGCTCGCCTGTGAATCTAGTCTTTCCCTGCCAGGACACTTTGAGATTAGGATGCGCTGTTCCCAGTTCCAAATAGTGAACATCTCTCATCGTGTCCCAACTCCCTATCTTCCTCCCAAAACTCGCCGAGTGAGAAAGACACTGTTGCTTCCTTTAGCTGGCCAACAATTACCAGTAGACATCTGCCGTTCATGTTTTAAGTTATGATTTCAAATAATATTTTTCTATAAAAATGTACTGACATGTTACCTCCTGAACTGAATCGTTTTTTCAGTACTTGGTATTTGGTTTTAATGTTTTTTTTTAATGTTTTTTAATGTAAGTATTTTGTTTTAATATGGCACTATTTTCTTTCTTTAAACTATTCACCAGGAGAGCTACTGGGTGCTCAGGACCACCTCATGCGAGCTAGTAAATGAAAATATTCAAAAGTAATCATCAATCCAATTCAGTTTCCTCTGACAGGTTCTTGCCTTTGTGACATCTGTTGATTCCACCTGCTTTCAAATAGCTTTTAAAATGTAAATGACAGGGACTCATGTGAAGATAATATAACAAACAATTGGCTGATCAGACTATTAGAGAAAATGTAATCAAGATAGAACTGCTCACTACCGTTTTTTTCCCAGCCTAATTTAGTGACCTAGTCATCCAAAACAAAAAAGGAGACTCCATTAGGGTGGAAAAGGTTAGATGGGGGCTACCCTTTATCTCTTTTAATCTTGCTTGCTCTCCACTCTCACGTGTACTAACACACACACGAACACACACACGCAAATCCCCATTTCACACTCATAGTGGGAGTCTTTACGTCATTTCATCTCAATACCTTTAAGCTTTATTGCATTGGTCCTCTACTTCTACATATTAGTTTACTGTCACCAAGAAAGCTTCTGAACTTCAACATTTGTATGCTACACTAAGGCGAAACACATCCATATGAAAATTTACCAAGTATTTTCTTGGATTTCAGATGAAACACCCAACTCTCTGCTGGAAAGCTCCTTGGTCCTAGAGCAACACACTAGCAGCTTGCATCACTTGTATATTCAGGGGAGTAATTTGGCCAGGATGGAGTCACTTGTTCATTAAGGTTTTCTGTCAGAAAAAATGTCTAAGCCTGTAAGGTGATATTGGAGGTTTTCCTTTGGAGGGGATATTCAAAGAGTCATAACCAGCCATTAACTTGTGTAAATGTTTGTTCCTCTTTACTATTTTTCCCTGTATTTTCTAACCACTATTTCCAGGAAACATTGTTATTTTACCCTGGCTTTTGGAAATGTATGCCTCAAGTGGATTTTTGATGTATGTTATTTATGAAGTCTCTAAACCAAAGCAACACATTGGTCTTTCTTCCTTAGTCTTAAGGCAAATGGCTAATCTTTTTGTTTATCACATGCCACATGAGATGCCATGTTGGGGCATCGACAGAAAATGAAAGGGAAAACGAACAGCAACATCACAAGAGCTGATCTTTCTGTGCATGTCCCCGAAAGCTTGGGGCAGAAAGGTTGAGCTGACTGTTAATGATCAGACACATTCACTTACAGTGGCAGGATACCCCAGGCCCTTGTCAGTCACCCCAGGCTGCTGTCTTAATGGAAGCATGATTAATAAATAAACCTAACTCCTACTGATTGTGGATTATCTCTATAAATATGCATAATTAATCTGACATTTAAGTCAATAAGTGAGTATTTTTCCATTTCTTGAAAAGATCTTGCCTCATTGGTTTCTGCCTGAGAGGGGCGTTGTTTTAACTTGAGTGATGGCTTTCATTATGAATTGCCTAAATGTCGGTTGAAACAGAAAACAAGAGCTTTCCAACAGTGGATTTGATTATTTTCTAGATGTCTATTGCATCCACAAAGATGCATCCACAAAGCTTGTTGATGGAAAATAATAAAATACTTTTGCCTTGGTGAGAAAAGCTATTTGAGAGGATAATGTTTCACTTTTTTCATCTCTCAGTGTTGGCAACAAATTTAGTTCCCTCAGAGACAGAGAGGGGGAGGGGGGTGCATATCGAGAGAGAAAGACCGAGCAACTGGCACTCCATTCCAATTTACCCACTCACCATGAAGTTACAGCCATGCAAAACACAAACTCATGCATAATGAACGCCAAAACAGAAGAATAAAATTAAACCCACTCACACTGCCTCGTATCCCCGATGTCAAGCATAAAATTGTCTCTGAGAAGCTTGGTGAAGAGCGTCAGAAGGACATCAATAACTTAACACACGACAATTAAAATATAGAACAAAAACAGCATGGAAGTCTGTGAAAGACAAAGTACGATTGTAGAAAAAAATAAGACCTCCTTCTCTTCTTGTGGACTGGAGTTGTGTGGCTTGCTAAAAGAATGGGTTCTTTTTAGAGTCCGGAATTAATAGTCTTATTAATGAGCGCCAATCAGTAAGAATAGCAATGGGTGCACTGTTTAGTTTTCCACGCATAGATTGCGTACGTACGCTCCACATGTTACTCAAGCATGACGGGCCCCTAGCTCCCTGGGGAATAAATGTGCTCGGACGCTGAGGAGGCAGTAGACCTGAGGTCACTTCTCCCTGCTAAGGTCATTAGGAGTGAAACAGAAAAAGGAAATGAAAGAGGCCTTGTTGCATACCTTAAAATATGATGCAAGTTCACTGACCCATTGCTTGATTCAGGACTTTTCTTAATAAGTGAACATGGCTACTCTGATACAAAACATAGGAGTCAGTTAAGGTTCATTGAAATAGTTCTGTGATAGTGAATGCTTAATATATAAAGTTAATATTCAGTTAGGGGTACTTAACACAATGCTTATCATATTTAACATTTTTACTTAAAGACTTCCATAATTCATTTGTATTGTTCTGTTTGTTCCACTCATTTGTGTTAACGGTTGATGGTTACAAGGATTGATCCTACCTGTTATTCTACACTCCTGCTGGTACTGGTTGATGTCAGAGTGGAGGTATCCTGTCATTCTTCTGTAGACATTCTGTGACCTCTCCTCGCTGTCTCCCATCCTCTTGGGCAAAATTTAGTATGGTCTGACTGAAGGTCTGACTGATGGTCCCTTCTTATTAAACACAGTGTATTCTGTTAATACAGTAGACATGTCTGCTTCTGTGCTGGAGGTGTTTTCCTGTTGCAACATGTTCCAGACCAAATGTATTCAAATGTATCGATTATATCTGTGATTGTTTGTCTTCTGTTCACCGACAAATACACTTTTCATGCACTGTACAGTATATTGTGTTATGATGCTATAGCCTGCTGCTTTTCTATAGTCAGAATATCTCTTTCATTTGCAGGAGTTCCATTATCCCTCATATCAAAAGTAGACAATAACATTGGAAATGAAAAATAGAAACAAAAACCCAAGCAGCCCATGTCAAGTAGAAGATTATATTGAGATATTTAATCCCTTTATCTTTTCACATCTCTTGATTGCTTGGCCAAGCCACTTCTCCCCACACTTTACAGTGTCCACACCTTTCGACCTGTTTATCGCTTTTATTCCAGATTAAGTCTGCCCGCAATCCTATTGAGAGGAATCTGATTAAACCACCACAAGAGTGGCTGTAACACATAAGTGATTTTCTTTGTTTTTCGACATCCAACCCCCCTGAGATTATGAGGAGGAAACTGGTCCTTTGTGCTTGCTCACATGAAAATATGTTGAATATGCTCACTGGAAAAGGAAAAATGCAATGGTAAACATATGAACAAGTCAACTGTAAACATATGTCATCCCCTATGCATGATGTACAGGCCTGCTAAGCCAGTCAGGGGTTTTCTGTGTGTGTAAAGGCCAGATCTCTAAGACAAGCCCCATCTTTCTGCAACTTTAGTGAAAATCATGACAGTGCTGTGTCTGAGGTATTGTGTAGGTTTGTGAGACCTTGTATCACTCGGTGTGGTTGCAAAATGTTGTGTGTCCATCACAGCGCCACTGTGTGGTCGATATTAATATCCACACAAATGATGACTGCCAATACAGTGTGTGTAAATCGGGTAAAATATTGTTACAATAAGTATTTGACTGCTTGATGTGGATTTATGTGCCAGGAATAGCTGTCTGTTATGTCCTTCTGTTATGGGCCTCTTCAAATGTCTCAGAGTTGACTGAAAATGAGTCATTGCAGTTTATGAGTCCCACACCATTAACTGTGTTCATTACAAGACTCAGAACTTCCAGAGCCTAAGACTCAGTTTTTACTACTGTAGAGAGGGTGATAAGTAAAGGAAAACTGCAGACATCAAGTATTATTATTATGAGATACTGCTCTGGACTCCTACAAAGCCCAAAGTCGCCATCTTGTGGATTTATTTGCCATTAAAGCAGCTTCCATGCGTTGCAGTTATCTTATACTGCCTATAGCAGTTCTGCTGACAGCAGCGATAGGTATGAGACATTTAATCATTGTGATTTTCCCTGTAAAGTAATAATCAGAGCATCCTTGGATGAAGACAATGATTACAATTTAAGTGCTTGATACACCTTCATCAGCAGTATTCTTCTGGCTATAGGTCCCTGTCCACATATTCCCAGCCCCTTCTGGAACGTCTCCAAAATGGCCCAGCTGTTAAATTTGAAGAGGCAGAGTACTGGGCTGTATAATTATCACTGCTGTGTTTGCTTGTCATGGAGTAGTACGCTGGGAAATGTAAAGGTATTCAGGGACATTAAGCCAGACCACTCTTGAGATAGACAAAAAGGGCGATGGGTTTAGTCGGCTGTAGGATCACAAATTTGTGATCTGCAAGGTTATGAATTACAACTGCACTTAAAGTAAATGAGAATTTAATGATTTATGAATGATCTGCAATCTAAGGCAGAACAATATATTTCTCTAAGTGTTCTGCTCTGATTTGGGTACTTAGAAGATAAAGAACATTCAACCTTTTTCTGATTGTTTAAAAAGAAGTCCATTTGGTCTAGTTTTAACAGGATAGATCTAAGCTTCAAAAGCTGTTGTTGTTCTGGGTTCAAAAGCTATTTCATATATATATATTTTTTTTTACAAGAAGATCAAAAAAAGCAGTTAGATGACTTCTATAGATAATAAGTATTTTGATTGTTGAATGTTTTTAATAATATTACTTGGGTACTTGGAATGTATTTGCAATGACTGTATGTCCAAGATAAAATAGTTTAAAATATTTTGATTTTGAATATGTAAGATTTTTACTGTACTAGGCTAAAAAAGCAGAAATTACCAAAGACATTGAACGTTATTGGTTAAAATTATTTTTTCAAATAATATTTTTCCACAAAAATTATTCAAAGTGACTGACATGTTCCCCATTTAAACTTTCTAGCCGCTCCGTCTATCAGTTTGCTTGTTGTTTGACTTGTTTTGTCGTTATACTCGCTTTAGCGTCTCACAGTACTATCCTTTATGCCCAAAGCCACCCTGGACTAGCTAGTATACTGGTCTCGTTTGGTAAGGGAGATTGCCAAATCATAATAATGTTAAGAGGCAGGATTCTACACAGTGCCCCTTTAAGTATACAGCTCTGGAAAAAATTAAGAGAGAACTGCACCTTCTTCTTTCCTTTCCAAAAAAGTTGAAAAGGAAAGTTTTGAGTGAGGAACAGAAGCGTTCAATTTGCAGTGGTCTCTTAATTCTAACCCTTCTGTTCCTCACTCAAAACCTTCCTTTTGGACTTTTTTGGAAAGGAAAGAAAAAGGTGCAGTGGTCTCTTAATATTTTCCGGAGCTGTATGTTTCAAGTATTTGGTATGTACGTTATTGAACGTTATTGGTTAAAATTATTTTTTCAAATAATATTTTTCCACAAAAATTATTCAAAGTGACTGACATGTTCCCCATTTAAACTTTCTAGCCGGTCCGTCTATCAGTTTGCTTGTTGTTTGACTTGTTTTGTCGTTATACTCGCTTTAGCGTCTCACAGTACTATCCTTTATGCCCAAAGCCACCCTGGACTAGCTAGTATACTGGTCTCGTTTGGTAAGGGAGATTGCCAAATCATAATAATGTTAAGAGGCAGGATTCTACACAGTGCCCCTTTAAGTATACAGCTCTGGAAAAAATTAAGAGAGAACTGCACCTTCTTCTTTCCTTTCCAAAAAAGTTGAAAAGGAAAGTTTTGAGTGAGGAACAGAAGCGTTCAATTTGCAGTGGTCTCTTAATTCTAACCCTTCTGTTCCTCACTCAAAACCTTCCTTTTGGACTTTTTTGGAAAGGAAAGAAAAAGGTGCAGTGGTCTCTTAATATTTTCCGGAGCTGTATGTTTTAAGTATTTGGTATGTATTTGAGAATAGTTTTGAATGTACTGCAGGGTGCTATGCTGCTGGCTTACATGTAGCTATAGCTCTCATTTCACTTTATTTACAACTTGCAGCCCACCATGTATATTAACTTGTCATTTTAGGGGACAAAATGCAATATTACATTTGAGTTTTCAGAGCTTTTCAGATTTTAATTAAGCAGCAAACTGATCAGAAGTACTATTTATAGTGAACTTAATTTGCAATATTATTCACGTCTACAGTAAGAACTACCTTTTGAGTAGCATTGCACAAAGCGAGGATCTAAGACAAAGACAAGTAAATATGGTTTAATGGAACTATGTAGATTGCTTTGATGGTCAGATTATCACACACAATGTATGGCACTGACATCACTGATTGACAATGTATGGCAATGTATGTAGTGTCACTCACTCAGTGAGAAACATTTGCTCATCTTGGCCGGCTCCACTTATGAGGTCTGGCAAAAATGTCTTCAGTACAACCTTTACCAGAGTTAAAACTGAAATTATTTTATTAAAAAACGTGTGCCACAACCCCTAAATTTAGGTGGGAGGACACATAGGATGGGATTTAAGACCCTTCAAATTGAAACTGCAGATCCTTCAGCATCCTTGGTACTCGCTTGTGGACTCTCTTTGTTAACTCAGCCAGGTATTCAATTGGATTATGTCTGAGGACTGTGCTGGCCATTGCAAAAGCTTGATTTATGGCCAGTGAACCCTTTCAATTTGGATTTGGAAGTATGCTTAGGATAATTGTCCTGATGGTCAAATGAAGATCCAGATTTAGCTTCCTGGCAGAGGCAGACCGGTTTTGGCCTAAAATCTCCTAGTACTTGCTGAAGTCCATGTTGCCCCAACATTACAGATCCACCACCATTTTTCACAGTGGGGTTTCAGTTATTTTCTTCATGAACACCTCTGGTGTTTGTTGCCTAAAACCTATTTTCAGTCAAAGTTTGAGTTATCTTTTCATAGACATTGCCGGATATGTGAAGGTCAACAACCTTCTGTTTCATTTAATTGGTGTGTTCTCTTTCCTTTCCCATGTGGATAGATTACTAAGGGAGTTGTCTTCTTTTTTCTTGTAACAATTTTCAGTCACAGGTTAGATTCATATGATTTTCTGATCATAAGATAAGTAACAAAACCAAAACATTTCCACAGACTTCATTGACTTAGCATGCCAATAATTCTGGAGAGCACTGTATGTTATTACTGAAGTTGGCAAAGTTTACCACCATTTGTTTTTCTGCCATTATGTAGCGTGTTAGCATTTTGGTGCCATGATATTGGCCTACTAGTGGTTGGTACCCAGGAAGGTTTCTTAGACACACATGGTTCAAAACCCCAAGCAGGTACATAAAGCAGATACACAACAAGTTCCTTAAAGGGGCATTTCTCCATACAGTAGCACATCTACATAATGTAGTGATTACAACTGTTGGCAATGATACATTCAGTCACAAAAACACATCTCCTGAATACAATCTTGAATGAGCATATACAAATTTTGCAGTAGAATCTACTTAGATCAGTCTGTTCATAAAATACCACAAGTTCCAGGATTCATAGTGAAATAAATTCCCTCTGTTTGTATAGCAGAAAACAAGGCCCAAATCAGTACAGTTAACATACTAATATGTTGCCCAGGTCCTGTAGAACTGTTGTCAAACAAATGCTAATAGTTAATAATTTCTTCATTCCATATTTGAACATTTTTCAACAGACAGGAAAATCCAAATAATATGCAGCTGCCACTGTCTTTTCAAATCCGTTGTACTGTAGCGTACTCCTGTTCAAACGTATATTGTTAAATATCACGATGTAAAAGTGTATTTAGTCAATTTACTGTACATTTGTCAATTTATCTGCTGATAGGAACATCACTGAAAGACATGGAATGGCTCAATTAATGAAGGACAACCACGACTGATAAAATTTACTCATAGCTAGATATAGTGCAACATGGAGTCCTAGCGAAATGAAACAGTACATGACGACATTCATTTTTCAAATTTTCGCTCGCATTTCAATCCGTACAATTATGTAATACTGTGGGCTTTTTGGAAGCGCTAATTAGCCAACCTTGCTCCTTCTGGCCAATTATATGTGAAACAAATCTCACTGCACTAGAAGTCTCTCAGACATGATGCATACCACCTAATGTACCCCCCAGTGTGAAGCTGAAGGAATTTGATTTTGACCCATTTTAGATTAGTTCCAAAGAGTCAATGAATTAATTTAACAAATTAATTGAATATATATTACAATTTCAGTTCAAGTGTCAAAGATAAAAGTTCTCTGGAGATTTGAGAAGTTGCAAGAGCAAAGATGCAGGCAGAGGTGAAGAAATTTCAGGAGAGAGCTTTTCCAAACCTCACTCTGGTTTATATTAAAACTAAAGTTGGGAGTTGGTTAGCTAACATAAGGATAACAAGGCTAGTCCTGAAGAATAGACCACTTATTAATTAGTGACACATTCCAATCTGTTTCCTGGTGCCATTCATGTGACAGAGTGATGTTATCTCGAGGATCAAGCAGGCTAGGCAATTAAAAGGAAACCTTTTGTCCCTGCATTCACATCTTACAGAAGCATCTGTTATCCATTAGCATTCCAATGATAGCCTATGATAAGGCTAGGACAGAAATTAAGTATACATTTACTAAATGGTTGTACTTAATACAGAAGAATTATTTGACATGTAAACAAATGGAGAATTGTGATTTTTATGTTCTTTCTAAAGGGTTGTTTAGAACTTAAATAGACATTTGATTGCCTAATTGACATCAGGTAAGCTTAGTCACAACATTAAACAATGACTTTGCCCATACTGTAATATATTTTAATATATATACAGTATATGAACACACACACACACACACACACTCATACAAACACACAAACACACGCACACACACACAATGATCCCAAAATTGGTAGGGTTATTTGCTACGAATTTTAAAATCCTTGAGATGTCTTTGCCTTGTTTTACATGTTTTGGATGCAAATTATTACTGCTTTATAACCCATCTTTTTCTGTATAAGGTCCATATCTCTCCTGAGCTCATAAAGGCTAGCACCATGCATCTGGGAGCTCATGCTCTTTCTCTTGGAAGCTACTGGCAAAGGCTTCAGTCCACGGTCTGTCGGTGAAGCAAGCTTTAGTGGGCCCATACAGCTGGGGGCTCCATTGTTGTGCTGCCATAATCCTTTTCAACTTCACACAGCTTCCCGAGAGAGAGAGAGGACTTCTGATCCAGTCAGGAGGGAAAAAGCAGGCGACTGAAACACAAACACTCAGTCAATTACCAACTTGAGGTGGGTATATCACTACAGAACGCAGCGTGAAAGAGGCTAGATGCATGGTCTTCAAGCATATTCAAAGAATATAACATTTTTAAATGGCAGAGTAAAGAGAGGGCCAAGCCCGGCTCTTTCAGAAAAGAGACATGTTGAGATGAAGAAGTGTGCTGCCAAATAATTTTAACGAAATTAAGGCTATATTCGATGACTTGATATTAAAACATAAGGCCCAGCCAGGTCATAAGTCACAGATTCTGACAAATTTATCAGGAACATGTATCATGTTCATTTTTAATCAAGCAATCAATTTTTTTTTTTTACATCAGCAGTTATAACAAAAGTGCATTTACAAAACACTGCACCTAAAACCCCAAGGAGCACACAAAAACAATGTTGATGCACAGTGGTTAGGAAAAACTCCCTACAAGGGGCCAAAAACAAGGAAGAATCATAGAGAGGAACCAGGCTAGGAGAGGTGACTGGTCCTCTTCTGGTTGTGCCGGGTGAACATTTTAAGAATACAAATTGTAGTAATTAATAAATGCGTGTGTATCTAGAGTCTATAAAACACAATCCAGAAGCTGGACCAGATGGATGACCAGATGGATATGGACAGGGACAATCCAGAAGATGGACCAGATGGATGACCAGATGGATATGGACAGGGACAATCCAGAAGATGGACCAGATGGATGACCAGTTGAATATGGACAGGGACAATTTGGGAGGGAGCAATGGTCAGCCGAGTGGCAGCTGGAATCGTCGGGTATCATCTTGATCTGCAATAGAACCAGGAGGACTTTGGAAAGGCACAGCTACGAGACTTTCGAGCCTGTTACTCATGAGGTGTGGTCCAAGACCTCATGTCCTCCTTAGTATAGACGGAGCAGGAGACAAGGAAAATTTAGAGAGCTCATTCCTTACATTAACAAGGATGTACAATGGAGAAGGGGAACTGAGCCTACTTCCCTGGGCACAATAATATAGCAGTGTAAAACCTTGGGCTGAGATTTTCAATGCAGGACATACATTAACGCTTTTCAAATGTTTGCATGTTATTATTTTATAAAAAACAATTCCCAGTTTTTTTAATAGTGTATATATAATATTACCTATGCCTATATAAAGTAATACATATGACATAGTTCACATAGACAAGTGAATTCCAAGAAGTATTTTTTTTTTGTTTTGTCTAATAACAAAAACAAGACTTGCAATTATGTCAGTAAATTGCTAAAAAGTGGGCATTAGCATTTTAAGAAGCATTTAGATGTGACACAACGGCGAGCAAGCGGGGACCCAAAAACGGACAAAGAGGCAGAGGAGGGCGAGTCACAGTGTTTATTACACCAACAGGGACAAGGCGATCTGGTTGTGGGGGACAGGCAGTGTTCATTATCGGGCGATCAGATGGTTGAAGGTACAGGTGAAGCAGACAGGCTCGCAATCGGGGACAGGCAGTGTTCGTTGTCAGGCGGTCAGATGGTCGAAGGTACAGGGGAGGGCTGGCAGGCTCGTAATCCGGGAAAACAGTCAAGGGTTGCAACCGGGGAAGAGAATGACAGGCAGAGTGGGTAATAAGACACATAGAGCGCTGGAAACGACTGTACAAGACAAGACGTTCTGGCAACTGCCAGAACAGAGAACAGGGGCTAAGTACACTGGGTTAATGGGGAACCGGGAACACCTGGCGAGGGGGCGGGGACAAGGCAACAGGTGAAACACATCAGGGCGTAACAAGATGTGTTGTTCGGGTCGTTACATTTCTATGTCCTGCGTAGTTCTGGTCAAGTTTCTCTGTTTCTTTGTTCAGTTCATTCTTGTTAGTGTAATTGCATTCACCTGTGTCTAGTTTGCCCCCTTCTTATGTCCCTATTTAAGTTTCTCCTGCCCTAGTGTTTCTTGTGAGTCATTATTGACTGTTATGCTTCTGTTTTGTGTGCCAATTTATGTCTTGGATTAAATAACCTGTTTTCAGTCACCTCTGCTGCTACGTCCTGCCACCTCCTACATTGTGACATGAGATGTATTTCATAAGCTGTTGCAACATGGCCTCAGGACACTACTTAGACTCAGGACACTACTTAGACTCAGGACACTACTTAGACTCAGGACACTACTTAGACTCAGGACACTACTTAGACTCAGGACACTACTTAGACTCAGGACACTACTTAGACTCTTTTACCAAAATCCATGGCACCCGATTTCATATGATATGTGACGTTATGCTAGGTTACATTACAATGCGCCACCAAAACGTATGATACGTAGCGAAATTATTCAAACGTGACATATCTTACAAACGCTGTTACAATGTATCAAATGCTATTAAAATGTAAAATAACAACCGAACGCCAGACAAACTTATGATATTTATGAACACTATGAAAATGAATAAATAATAAAGATTTTTTTTGAAAAGTTTGACCTGTGTTTCACACCGGTGACATTTGGACAAGGATTCAGTCATTCTACCCACTGCACCACACTGGATATGTAGATTTAGGATCAGTAACAGCAACACCAAGGTTGCTAGAATGTGTTATAAAAGCATTTTATCGTTAAAGGTTAACGTTAGGCATCACAGCACTGAGGTTAAGGTCAGGGTTAAGGTTAGATATCACAGCACTGGAGTTAAGGTTAGGGTTAAGGTTAGATATCACAGCACTGGGATTAAGGTTAGGGTTAGATATCACAGCACTGGGGTTAAGGTTAAGGTTAGATATCACAGCACTGGGGTTAAGGTTAGATATCACAGCACTGGGGTTAAGGTTAAGGTTAGATATCACAGCACTGGGGTTAAGGTTAGATATCACAGCACTGGAGTTAAGGTTAGGGTTAAGGTTAGATATCACAGCACTGGGATTAAGGTTAGGGTTAGATATCACAGCACTGGGGTTAAGGTTAAGGTTAGATATCACAGCACTGGGGTTAAGGTTAGATATCACAGCACTGGGGTTAAGGTTAAGGTTAGATATCACAGCACTGGGGTTAAGGTTAGATATCACAGCACTGGAGTTAAGGTTAGGGTTAAGGTTAGATATCACAGCACTGGGATTAAGGTTAGGGTTAGATATCACAGCACTGGGGTTAAGGTTAAGGTTAGATATCACAGCACTGGGGTTAAGGTTAGATATCACAGCACTGGGGTTAAGGTTAAGGTTAGATATCACAGCACTGGGGTTAAGGTTAGATATCACAGCACTGGGGTTAAGGTTAGATATATCACAGCACTGGGGTTAAGGTTAGATATCACAGCACTGGGGTTAAGGTTAGAATTAGGGTTTGGGCTACGGTTAGGAAACAAAAAAGGTTAGGTTAAGGTTTTGTTAGGGTTAGGTCTCACAGCTCTGGGGTTTAGGTTAGGGTTTGGGTTAAGGTTAGGTATCACAGCACAGGGGTTAAGGTTAGGGTTATTGTTTGGGTTAGGATTACAAAGAAAATCACTTAAAACATATTTATGTTGTGACACCACCACTCGCCTTTGCTGGTTACAGGTTCCTCCCTGGATCCGTGGATAGCACACCTGTCTGGGATGTGGAAGATTGCTTGTTTGAAACATGGCTTTCTGTTTTCTTTTCTCCATTCCGACTCTGTTATTTCACTGAACGTAATATATCTTACAAAAATCCCCTGGCAAAAATGTACGTAAAATAGTCTGCGAAATCCTTCTGAGACCAGGTTGGCCTTGCACATTACATTATTTCTATGGCATTCAAATTATTATTAAGTTCTTAATATGTCAGAGTTGTGTGAATTTTTTTATTTCAGTTAATTGGATGCACGCATGGTTTAATAACATTATATGTTGCTGAAGCAAGCATCCTAAAAAATCCTGGACAAATGATTATTAATCTCACCCTCACATTTAGTCTATAAGTTGGGTTAATGTTTCATGTTTTTACAGTGCCTTGCAAAAGGGATCATTTTTGTCTTCCCTTTTTCAATATTCATTTAGACCTTCTGACCATTTCTGTATCCCCGGGGATCTCAGTATGACAGTCCTCAAAGATGTGATTCCCTTTCATGCTAAACCCAGGGATTTAGCACTATCACCTATTTTTATTTTGGACTAGAAAAATTGTCACACATGCTATTCCAACTAATTGCATTTCATAGAAGCAGTTAATCCCAGAACTGAAATCCAGGCCATTGCATTTAATGACATGTCAAGTAGATGCTTTCCATTTCTGACACAATCTTTCAAACCACAGGGATATGAATCTGCACATTGGTCTGCAATTTAGCTCATCAACACTGGCAGTAGCTATGTTCTATGTTGTGTAAAGTTCTAATAGCAATGCAAAGACTATCATGCAGCCTATTCAAAAGTAATAGCATATTTAATAAAGCAATGAGAAGAACTCCTAGGAGACGTGGCAGCCATTTCCTGTCATCTCTCCTGTTTGTCAGACAAACTGACAAGTCTGGATCATCAGCTCTGGGCTGTTGTCTCATAATTAATGCGGTATTATCTGTCCATCAACAAGCCTGAGGATATTGGACTAGCCTATTGTTCAGAACAGTGGGGGTTTTGACAGAAATGCTTGTCATTTGGACAGAAAAAAGAAGATAACAAAAAAGGACCTCAGACATGAAGTTATAATGTACACACCTCAGGCTTCGTAACATCAACTTGAGTTTCTGTCAAGAAATGCCCAGATTTTGTCAGGTTTGTTTAGGCAACTGTAAAACAAATGGACTCTATTGTAGATAATAGAGGATGATAAATCAATTTCATGTGTGGTGAAACATATTCCTTCAAAGGTCTACAGTCTGTTCTGCAGGATGGAGAACTCCATGGAAAACAATGCAGTTGGCTATCCTAACTCTTTTAATTGTGCTTTCATCAGCACAGAAGTAAAATAAAACATCTGTGTCAAAGAGGACTCAAGGTTTTCTAAACAATGGTGCCATTGAACATCTGAAAATGATTAGAAAGAACCAGTCAGTAAGATATCATCTAGCTGTAAGCCTAGATTGTTATATTTAGCCACAGGGTTTGGCTGCAGTACAACACTTCAGTACAATGGCTAATTAATTGCCATTTTAGTCGTATGTCATACTGCATATTGCATTCAAATTGTGCACAAAGTATTAAGTACAGTATTAAGTGAATAAGAGGTATATGAGAGGTAAGCTGTGGTGCAGGGTACTGAGTTAGGACACAGATCCGTTGAATGAGGGAGAGAGTTTTACTCTGTTGTGCAACTGTTGTGTGGCACTGAAGCAAACTGTTCTCAATTAACAGGCTAAACATTTAATCCAGTCAGCCTTAGCAGAGCGCCTGGCTCCCCTTACCTCCGTGAACACACTTTTCTCCCTTGCTTCATGCCACAGTGCTGGGAGGAGGGCCCGCAGCTTCGGCCCACCATTCCTTAGCCCACACGTTCAGATAAACTGTGATGGAGATGCAAAGCTGCCTAATATAATTGCATATTAGCAAGCTTAGGCCTCCACCTCCCAGAGGGGCTGTTAATTCATCGCTACCAATTTACATTTCTGACACTTTCTAATAGCACTAATGAAAGGCCCTTCCTCAGCAACAAGAACACCCCAAGTGCCTTTGGTTAAGGCTCAAGGTGCATTAAACACACAATAAATGCACAGAAAAATAGGGGCAAATCTCCCTACAGTGTTTGCCATATGTCACTACGGTCCTAATTAGTGAGAGTGTTGTATTTTCAGAGGTTAGAAAAAACTGGATGTGAGTTTCCAGAACAGCAATGTTTCTCAGTGGGATACATTTCAAGCGAATAATATGCAGAATTAAGCATATTATGTTTCAGAGCACTTGAAGAGACTATTAATGAAGCAGCCATTGTGTGTGTGACTTTACTGCTGGCTTATTAGATGTGTAAATGATGTGCTGATGGCTCTTTAATCAGGAGAACTAGATGATGCAGTGTTCTCCGTGGGAGCTAGTGTGCCACATTTAACTGTTATATTTAAAAAAAAAATTGTTACAGTAAATCATTTAGCAGATGCACTTATGGTAATGAGTGCATATGGTTTCATAGTGTGGCCCTTGGGAATCAAACCCACAGTGCTGGTGTGCCAAGTGCAATGCTCGTTCTCACTGAGCGACACACAACTCTTCACGTGCCTGTTGCTTCGATTACCTGCAGAATAATGTAGAAGACAGTATGGTCACGGAGCTATCCAGGTTTACGTTCTGTGAAGATGCATGGGAGAATCTGTTAACAGACAAATCTGTAGATTAAAATGTTAATAAGTTATTTTCAGACAGTCCTCAAAATAAAAACACATGTAATGAAAGGGTTTACACTGGAATTTATAGTGGCACTGTCTGTCCTCGCCATTCTATATGCAAGGACTATATAGGTTTGTGCTTTTCTGGCCCTGGAAACTGAATTTGTACTTTGCTTGCGTGGCTGGCTGGTCTTTGCCAACAACCTTTCATTTCACTCAATAGTAGAAGAAGGTGAGAGGTGACAAGCCCACTGCAAAGCCCCAAGACTCGTTAAGGACTGAGTGGCATTCCACACCTCAAAACAGTCCTTAGGTTACACACAAAAATATAAAAAAGCGGCAGGAAAAAAATCACTTCAGTCCTGAGTTGTCATTGCCACTAAAAAGCTGTGTGGACTTGCACTTAGCTGTCATCTCATTGGTGGGAAAAGCAGACCCAGTTCCCACGAGGGTAAACTAGCTGTCCCTGGAGGTCCCTTCACCATTATAGAGAAAAATGTAATCCAGAAGCTGTCCAGTCCACCAGCGATTTAGACACTTGGGCTATTGATTTGATCCTTTAATCATAATTGGAATTTGTGAAGCACAGCAGTGTACGCCAGGCGGGAGAAACAAAAAATATCTAAACAGACCTGAAGTGCAATGGTTTAGATGCAATAAGTGGTCCAAACATACCGCCCTCCATTACTAAAAACAAAAAGAGAGGTGGGCATTTCTGTAGCTTTCTGTGCCTAGCAGGCCATCAGAAAGGAGGCTGCCTCAACTGGTTTAAAACATTTGTACAGTGTCAAATAAAATGAAAGTAGCTGTACCCTCTTTAAACAAAATGCCAAAACGTATATTTCCATAGAGTTAAATGGCAGTAAGAGACTATATCTTAAGCATGAACATGTCACGGTTGTTTGGGTGGACATTTTCCTATTACCCAAGAGGAAACCAATGTTAGTTGGTGCATGTTACAGATCCCCCAACCAACATAACTTCTGCTGGAGCTGTACCAACAACAAAGCAGATTATACAGAATTTGGGGGGCTCTGTGGAATATGTTTAGAGGTTTTAACAAATACAACGTGATATTATAATCATCACAGAGATATTAGTTTCCACAATACTCCACTAATCACATCTTGAATGGACTACTTCTTGCATTTCCCCTAAGAAATGTAAAACAGAAATTATTGGAATTTAGGCTTTAAAACTTTTGTAGAATGTGTAGAATTGCTAGATTTAAGCTTGAAAGCTGCAAAACCAAAAAATCTTTCTGCCCCATGACAGCAAATAGAATTGCAGGAAATCAGCTTTACAACTGAAAGATTTTCTCTTCATTGCCAAGGGCTTGGCATTTTAAATGTTCCTTCCCAGGGCCCAAAACTTGGATGGTTCCGCCAAAGTCATAATAAATATCTTTGCATGCCTTTTTTCTGATTGTGAAGGGTCCCTGGAGACTTTGCTATCATAAAGGGGTCCTTTGCCCCCAAAACATTTTAGAAGCACTGTAATGCAAGGCACTTGATTCAAGTACACAGGTTTTAAGAGCTCTAAGGTAATTGTAAGTGGATATTTTAAACCTAACATTTCTAACTGGAATAACAATTGCTCAAAACAGTTAATAATTTATGTTATTCATTCAATCAGTTTCAGCTGATTCAGGAACATGCCCGCCTCTGCTACAGTAGTAAAACTGTTATAAACCAAACGTTGGTATCTGACAGCTCTATGATGCCTCAGAGTCGGGTCATGGGTTGTGGTAGGACTGAACACTCAATCATTTATTGCACAATGTAAAGCCAGAGCCAAAAAGGTTTTTGGTCACCTATACAGCTATTTAATAATACTGAGATAATGCATAAGGGATGTTTTTAAATGTTGTTGACTCATGACAAACACTCAAGCAAATGGCAGAAACATGGATGAATTAAGCCGTTAACAAAACAAATTTATGAAGTCGGCGTGTTTGATTTGACAATTTTCAGATTGATAAAAATGCAAAGAGGTGTTACTTCTTATCAAATTGGAAGGTCACATGAACAATACCAAAAAACAGCTGGGCTACAGCAAAAAGCTCTAAACTAAGACAAGTAAAATCAGTCTGAGCATCAATGGGAGGATGGTATCGCACAACAAGTTGGAGGACAGATTTAACCCTTTACACTGGGTAGCTGAATACCTTGTGTAGAAACGGCCTGATCAGCCTGGGCTGAATGGTGACAGTCAGATGCTGAACCATTACACACAGCAGGGGGTGCTAGTGGACTCCTTCTGCCTGACTAAAGTTTCTCAGTGCAGAGGTTATCTGAGCTGACATATTCTAAAATAACCATTCTGAAGTCACTCACAGTTTGCTTGTCAGGTTTGAAAAAGATGCCTCTGAACATATTTCACCCTGCATTACCAACACAATTCATCTGTCTATCAAGAAAGGGAGGGTCCAAAATGACCAACAACTTCAGGTTTTACCACTACAGAAGAAAGGTGATAAAGTTTAATCAAGTAACCACCGGTCAGCGTTCTGGGTGTCCTGCCCAAAGTCCTGGAGATGATCATCTATGAAAAAATTGAAAAGCATATAAGAAATAATAGGCTAATGTATGATGCAATTTGGTTTGGGAAAATTGAATTCAACTGATGCCGGATTACAGTTTTGAACTAACAATATTAAACAAGACAGATGTTTTAGCAGTGGTGCATTAGAGTGGTTCAATTTGTCATTAAGGGATCAGGCAATCAATGTCAATGGTGCCTTATCTGAGACAGGTTTAATCAGCTGCTAACTGCCTCAAGGGAGTGTTGTAGGGTCCCCCTCTTCATATTATCTAGTATGACAACAGCATGAATGCCACCTGCTCCTACCCAGCTTTTTTAGTATACAGAAGACTCAAGTCTTTTGGTCACACAAAAATATAAAGATATAGTAGAGAACCAGCCCGGTTTACAACTCATGGTCAGATAACAAATTATCTCTTAATTTGAAGAAAACTGTGAATGATATTAGCCTCTAATATCAAGTTGTGTAGATCACCAGGCTTCAAAGTCATGGTTGGTGACACAGCAATTACAGCTAAAAACTGTGTCAGGTACTTAGGTAGCAGTCTAGACAGACTTTTGACTGGGTAGAGTACGGGACAGACAGTTATTGCCAAAATTAG
Source organism: Esox lucius (assembly GCF_011004845.1). NCBI lineage: Eukaryota > Metazoa > Chordata > Actinopteri > Esociformes > Esocidae > Esox > Esox lucius. The sequence goes on along the minus strand of NC_047570.1, from coordinate 11,415,720 downwards.
CAAGAAATGCAAATTTCCTGCCAGAAAAAGCAATTTTTATGACTAAGGCTACCTTGAAAATACTTTCAATAGTGTAGTATAATTATGTTTATGCTTGCTCTACTTGGTACAGTAGCTCCCCAAAAATCATTAAGTGCAAACTGCAAGCAGCACAGAATAAAATGGTAAGGGTTATATTAAATCTCATGCTGGCACTTCTCAACTCAGAGATTTTAAGTTGGGATTGGCCCACAAAATTTAGTATGGCACAGTCCCCCTGTATCTAAAAATATATTTGACTAAAATATGAGACTTTCATTCTTAGGTCAAGAGAAGCAGTTTGATATATTTTTCACAATCTCATTTTAAGAGTGTGTAACATGTATTTGAAATTGTAAAACGAATGTTGACAATGTTTTGCCATGAATGTATTCATTGCAAGTCACAAATTTTTTTTGGTCTTTGCCCAACTCGAGAATAACTGCCTGACAGAACAGCCGCGTCATTTGTTTGAATCCTGCTGCACCCAGACTGTGTCCAAGCACCCAGTGGAGGATGGAGCCGGGGGGGGGGGGGGGGGGGGCTGAGCTGATGTCAGACAGGTCTGCCTTGTTTTGTCACACTCTAGCGATTCCTTGTGGCTGGTTGGGCACCTGCAAGCTCATTTGAAGTGGCACTGTCTTCCTGGCAATTGTAGCACTGTGAAGCAGAACGGCTTCAACTTCAACTCTCCCGTACCTGCTGTGGAGTTGTTGTAAGGCCAAAGTCGTCAAAAGAACCGGGGAGACAACTGGGTAAAAAAGTACAAACATATATGTCTTGTATAATTTGTCCTTGCGAATGATTTTTCAAACAGACTGACGTGTATTGCCCTCGAAAATTGTTCAAGTCACCAGCCTCCTCAGAATTGGGGGAAGGGGTTAACTTGTATTTTTAAACCTGCTGTGAGCACTTGTGTGTTTGTGTACGCTCTATATTATCTTCTTAATATTGGCCTTACTGTAGCTAAGGCTTCTGGGAAAGGGGCATTTAAAGTGCTTAGTTTTCATTCCTGTTATCAGGAAGGCAATGGGAGATGATACATCACAGGCACTTACCCAGGGAATCTGACAAATGAAATGGCATTGGGCTGTGGACAATGGCTTCTTAATGGAGCCGGCCTTTCTCTAACACCAAGCCCAGGCAGACATTACGCCACAAGATGAAATCTTTAGTGACCCTTTCATGCACACACTGGCGTCCTTGATAACTCAGCAACTCCTTAGAGAGAAGCGAGAGGGAGGGAGGAGGAGATGAAATTCAACTCAACCTTGTATTTAGAAGTCATCGACTGAGTAAATTAAGGGCTTTTATAGGGCCTGGTGTTACATCCTACCCTTAAGATTCGCTCACCTTTAGTATTGTCTAGCTCTTTCTTGCCTGCATGTGGTGAGTGTACTGGTGCCAGGTGGGTTTACCAGACTGACAGTCAACAATTGGACCAGATTGATAGGCCTTGCTAGATTGCGCCGTGATGGTCGTTTTTGGGAAGGAGGGTCGGGGTTTATGCTAGGCATGGGAGGGGGGCAGCCGTTTATTACAGACTGTGTTTCAAGCCTATCGGACTGATTGACTTGTCCCGCATGATTGCGTGAGTGATTCTTTCCGACTGTGTCTCTGAAAAGATCCCAAGGCTGTTTTTTACGAGGCCAAAGCAGAGCACTTAGCTGCCTTCCTGCCTGAGCAGTATCCATTGATGAGGGTTAATGGTTTAACTATGCTGGAAGAGATGAAATGAGGGAGACTTTGACCTGTTATAGGGAACCCACATTAAAATACAATTAAGCCCAGTGTTCTTGCAAATGGGCCCTCGACTTGCTCTGACATGATGCATTTAGAGACGAGAAACAAGATGCGCTCTTAGTTCATTGATGTCTCTGCATTTATTCAACAGTGGTGCTTGTATTCAAATCTATTACATCGTTTTCAGTCCCAAAATGATAAAGACTTGCTAAAACACTTAGTCTGGTTCCAGTAATGGTGAGAGAAAAAAATACTGTTAAGATTACAAAAGACCTCCATAACAAAGATGGCAACCAATATGCTTACTTGATGACAGTACTGTAGTACCCAAAATTTAATTACCAACTATGTTGAGTAATATAGTACAAAGAAAAACAAAATCCTGATTTCTGCTTTCCTAGCAAACGCGTGTTTGAGCCATGGAGGTAATTTGTTTTAATATGCCCAATCATCAATAATACATCTGGTACAATGCACAAAAAAAGCCTGTACGTGTGCTTTTTAATTGCTGCTTGCTTTCAGATCAATTTCAATTCAAAGTGGGAATAATTTAAAATCAAATCACTTAGCAAACAAGGAATTTAGGCTACGCTTGGATGATGCAAAAAGCTGAAATGCATTATCTTGTCTGTGTGCAAGAGATCAATGAGAAGATTAAAAAAAGTTTCTGCCATTGCTTGCTTTCAACTCTCCCTCATCAACTACAAGCATACTTAGGGATGGATCATCCAGCTATTTTGATCATGGTAATAATTGGACGTGTTATGTTTCCAAAGTGGACAGGAATATCTGATGTACTTCTTTGGAATATTTGTAATATCATTTTATTAATTTTAGTGTCCTTTGCTATGTTGCAATGTTATTCCCTTTTTTTTTGAGAGACAGATGGCCAGTGTTACAGGGTCCATGGAAGATCTTTACTATACTACAAGTATAAATAAAGCATAAATGACCAGAAGACGTCTGCAGTCGATTTTTCGACCACATCTTTCAGAGTGTCGGAAATATTCCCCATTTAATGTTTCCCGCTGGCCCATCTATCTATTTGCATTGATTTGGGGTCGCCTCATTCTCGTTTTAGACATTTGCAGTACTACCCCCACACCATAAACCACCATATACTAGGTAGTATGATTCCGTTCTCGTTTGGCAAGGGCTGGGGAGGAGGAAGGAAGTCGTCTCATTGTAAAAATACAGCCTTGTAAACTTTACAGGCAGCATTCTACACAGTGCACCTTTAAGCTCCAACACTTGAGCCGCCTGGTTGAGATGCCCCCCCCCCCACCCCACCATAATGACAACTAACACACGTTCGCTACCAGGAGTGACGTGGTACAACGCCACACTTTATTGTGAGTTCTATAATCTGACGTGTAGTATCTGTGACACAATTAGCCCTTTTGGTATTACACGGGATCAGCTTGTCCACCGAAGACAGGGGACTTCACACTGAAGAGCACAGCCTGATGACCATCCTCACTGGCACTCTCAGTGTAGGGACACCGGGTGCGTTGACATCGGACCGTAAATGAGAGACAGCAGCTTGCCTCTCCAGGGATTCGGAGTGAGCGCAGGGACCAAGGAAGGCCTGAGCTGGAGGGATGGAGGTGGCCACGTCTAATCAGCTGTCATCCAAAGTGGCTGGTTTGCAGTGCGCTCCCTGCTGGGCCCCAGTGTTCCCCGGCGGGCTCTTCTTCGGTGCCCCTCATCCACGATGGCGGGACTTGTTTGCCATGTTGTTGTGTGGTGTGGCCGCTCGCTGTGAGACACTCTGATTTGAATTACACTGCGTCGCCTGTCAGTGGCAGCGAGTAAAAACAAACAGCCCCTTCGCTAGCTGCATTCCTGCCCCTCTAAAAAAAATAGGCAATGCAACAAACATCCACAAAGACACGCAGGTACAGACGACGCTGGACAGAGTGAATACATTAACAGATACATGATAATGAGAGAGAATTATTTTTTCTTTTTTTTAAACACCACAGCGGCTCCCTGCTCGCTCCAGCGTGACAGAATGCTTGTTTCCCCCGGCAGCGACGCCTCACCAGGTCCTCAGCTGTAGAGAGAGGCAGACGACTAGTTGCATGCACACAAATTGGGCAGACGAGTTCTGCCATTGGTCGCTCAGACACAAATTGGGCTGATGAGGCCTGTCATTGGCTGGCTTTGTCGCAAATTAGACTGACTGTGATAAAGATCCGCCTCTCTGGGGGGCCTTCTTTCCATTCATCAACCATAGGACCAGCAGATCCTGCTTATCACACTGCTGGGCTGATGCCTCCATAGACATGTTTATAGAGGCAAGCTGGCAACGCTACCCTTCTTCATCTCTTTAGTTATATGAATTCAGGATCCCCGTGGATAGATGGCCCCCTGACGCTGCTTCAGAAAGAGAAAAGAAAGATGTTCTCTGCTCTTATGGAGACAGACAAGTCCTTAACAAGTGACGATATTCAGAAAACTGTGAAAAGCCTCCGGGTGAAATTCTGATGTGCTCCTTTTAGACATTTTGTGAATGATGGTAACTAAAAGAGGGTCATGCCATTTCATCCTGCTTGCCTACTGGGGATTGTCCCCAATAATGATATGCCTCAATTCACTCTCATGAGAAGCACAAAACATAATGCTAAAAGGCTCAGCAGTGCTTAAAAAATGTACAGACAGGTAATGGGGCACAGTGATTTCCTATAACCTTCACCAGGTACTAATGTGAAATGTGAAAAAAATGCTAAACTGCTGGTCGTACATCTGCAAAAAATAGTCTCATTTCCGTAGTTAAATCACATCATGTCATTGAAAAATAACAGAGGAATAAGAACAAAGTTTGACTGGCAGTAAATGATTGGGGGAATAATACAATGTTATAATGAAGGTGTGCCTTCATCCCAGCCACTCGCTTTCAATGGGATCTCCGTGGGTGTGCCTTCACCGTTGCATGTGGCAACCAAATTTGCTGCACGGAGGGGCAATAACAAATGGAACGCCTCACACAGGAGGAAGCAGATATCCTTGTAAGTGAATTCTAACCGTGTTATCTGTAAATCTACAGTGAAGCCACCAATCCCCTAGGGAGTGAACACTGTTAAACTGAATTAGGGGGAGGGAGTCTCATTTATTTATCAATGAATGAATGATTTCATGTATAGTATGCATTACAATCAACACATACAGACGCTTCTACAGATTTGTTAGCTACTGGCATGGGTATGGAATTGTGTTACTTTCGGAAATGTACATTTGGTTCAGGGGTTTCACTGGTTTAATATGTAATAAACTTCAGAAAGGAAGTCTAGGCGACTAATGATCAATGGCTTGCAATAACTAATACAATTGCCTTCCTCAAAATAAAATGGAGGGAACTCTATTATGACCCAAGCACTCATATTCAAATGGCCATAATAACAATGACTCGGCAAATGCTTGAAAGAAAGTGTTTGAATACTAATATCCATCAATTTTATACTTCATGTAGCCTAGTTCTGAGTCTGTGATAGTATGGCTTTTACTCTAATCATTGTACGTGTTGCTTATTGTTCCTCTTTGAAATCTGTCTGTCTCTGTGCAAACATATGAATGAAGATGAGTTGTGGAGAGCCTGTGGCTAGTGTTTATTGCTCCCAAGAGACAAGAACAAGCTCACCAGGTATTCCCAATTCAACCCAACACTCTTTAGTCTTATCTATTCAGTACAGGTAATCACTCTTATGAAACCAAAATATTTCCTTCTCACGGGGTAGGGCATTGCAAAGGCTGTTTTGTGGACAATATGGAGCCTCATAAAGCAATGCAAATCTTATGAATTGCAATAGTACAACACACACTGAAAAGCTTTGTTTTTCACCACAAGGCAAGTGTTTGATACTAGACTGTTTGAAATATTCGAAAACAAAAAACAGACCCACTTGAGGGAAAAAGTTTCACATTGGCGTTGCATTTCAAAATGTATTTTGCTCTTTGAAATAGTTCAGAGAACACAAAAGTGCAATCCTTTTGACTGAAAAATGGTCTGTGTAATTTGATATATCACAACAAATATTTAAGCTTTTCCTTAGTACTTCAAAGGAAATAGAGCAGCAGAAATATTAGCAGTATTTTACTGCTCCAAATGAAGCCACAATGTATTTTGCTTCACCTTTCACATTTCACTAAGAACAGAGTTTGAAAGTTCAGACTTGTATATAATTTCCATAATGTAATGTGGCTCAGAATGATGATGTCATTGTGCTCTTAAAGCTGCTGCTATCTGTTAATCCTTTCCTACTACCTAGCTTAGATCAACAGGTCTATGCATTACAGATAGGTTGTTCATTTTGTTCACAAACAGCCTATCATCCCCAAACTGAAAAGCCTGGCTAAAAGATCCATTAGTAATGCATATAACTGTATATCTAAGCTAGGATACTCAAATCTTTTGAGGTCCAGACAATGATCTGTAAGTACATTGTTATTGTTAGGCTATTGTAGGTAGCTTGTCAGAGTATCAGTCATTTCACATTTTCTTCAATTAAATGTCATTAAAGTTCAGTACACACACTCCATGGTGAGTGAGGCTGAGTTGTGAGTTAATGAACTTACTTAATTGAAGCTGTATATCCTCTCGATCCTTTTCTATTGACTGCAGAAAAAAAATACATGCTGGTAACTGTAGGGAAATTAGCAAGGTTAATGTTTTTATTTTGAAAATAACAATTACTTTTACACTGAATACTTTTTAAAGGAACTACTCTTTACTTTCACTAGTCCACATGCATGTTTGCAGAACATCAAATATTTTCTTTTTGGGGCCATCTAATAATTTTCACAATGTAACCCAATGGCTGCCATTTTTTTCAGTTTTCCCAGACAGCCCATCACGATGCTATAAGCCTGACTCAATAATCAGTGTACTGTTCCTCTACTGTAGTCTTTAACACTACTGTAAAAGCCTTGACTCAATCACCTGAATGCACAGAGGGCCCAGCTGGGGAAGAGATATGATGCCATTGATAGGCCATGGCACTGCCTCAACATTATCCCTGTGGGCTGTGGGACTCCAAGAGCTGAAGGAAACCAATCCACTCACATTCTCTGTCAGTGACCAGCCTTACAGTACAGCCACATACAGGCCAGCCATGCCCTTTCCCCTTTAGCAGAGGTCAACTATCCAGCCTCCTTTGTTATGCTAATCCCTTGCTTTGTATAAGCAGGCCTTTTTTGTGGTAAACACCAATCAGGGTGGATCACACAGTCCATGTGAAGTGTGACATTTAAGTGGGGCGAGTTGTCGGAGCCGTTCCAGGATGCCTGGCTGGGAGACAGCTGGAATCAGCATGAGCACGCACACTGTAATGACATTCCCCTGGTAACACGCTAAACACTCCGTTCCTCGCCACTCCTCACGGGGGCAGCATCTCTCCATAGTATACCGTCGTGTGGTTCCCCTTTTCAGTCCTATTATTATTATTTTTTGGTTCACCCCTTTTTCTTTCCCCTCACTCATTTTGTCAGTTTTTGAGATCTTTTTGGTGAGTTACAGTGAGACAGGGTCCAGTGATTTATCAATTCGATCAAAAAGCTATTTAACAATCTGAGGGCCAGAGCAGGCTGCCTGCAGTGCAGTCTCTCCCTTTACCCACACCCACCTACTGTGTGCAGCACCCAAACCAGGCATCGCCAACGGTAATAGACCTTGAATTACAATTAATCCTGCCTCGCTCGATTTGCCAATAGTGATTCCAGCACAGAGTGTGGAACAGAAAGAGAGGTGGAGATGTAGGCAGGGGACTAAGGGGGGGGGGGGGGGGGGGGGGGGTGTAATTCTGTGTGTTAGAGAGATGGTGCATCTGAATGATTTAAGGCCACGTTACCTGTCATTCATGCAAAATATACGGCCCCTTTATGGCCTCGGTACAAGACCGGGCTGTTAGACTTGACAAACTTATTTCATCTCTGTCACCATTTGTAACAAAGCCACTCTCTCAGGTTGCCATGACGTAGCTTTGTCACTGAAAAGTTTGCCGGTTTCATCTGAGACTTACTTATTCTGTTGATGCCATTTGGCCAGCCCTGATTTGACCGTTTGGGAGATCTAGGCCCACTGTGTCGGGTTAGAGTGGTGATCTTTCGTATGCACAGCCTCCGTGTGGAGCGTGCTGCCGCGCAGGGCTGTGCTGAAGCTGGGAAGGGCTATGGTAATGGCAGGGCTCCTAGCAGCAGGTTGGGCTCCTGCCAGGCTCCCGCTCCAGAGCCCAAGGTGCATGCTGGTATTTAGATTAGACAGCAAAGAGGGATTTCATTAGTTGTTTATCTGAGGGCTGTGAAAGCGTTCGGCCGCTTATTAAAGAACACGCGAGCCTGCGCCGTAGGCCACCGAGGGTCGAGAGATCAAAGGGTGCGGAAACACAGCTGGGGAACATCCCCTCTCCACTGCCACCACCCTACTCACCCCTCCTCACCCCTCCTCACCCGCCAGACCCCCTACACTCGAACCCTTCCCCCGTCGGTGCTCAGCCAGCGGCAGCCAGCAGGCGGATGTCATCCTCATGCTCAAGGACAAAATAAACAGCGGAGGAGCTCTTGGAGGCACCACCACCAACCTGGCGCTGGCTGTGCAAACTACCTGCCTGTCTGCCTCCCTCATTCCAGCTCCACGGGAGACTCTCTACCATTTGGGTCCCTGTTGGCTTCCTGGTTGAGAGGTCAACTAAATAAAGTCGCCTTAACGTTAGACGTTCCAGAATATGCAATGTCTGAACTATAAAGCCAGTGTTATCAGTGGAATGTTGTTATCTGTCTGTCTGGTAGAACTTGTCGGAGATGATGTGTGCTGTGGAGTCACCCTTTACTGAGAGAGAGAGAAAGAAGTCCTATTACCAGAGAATGGTTTAATACCTCCCTTTCATACTTTGGTGTGCTTTTTCCTCCCTCTGTCTTAAGAGGAATGAGGAAAAATAAAATGGAGGCTCACAATCGCCCAGTACGACTCATTTCTCCTTGGTTCACACGCTGTGCTGATACAAGGTTGATAGCACAGGTCAGACAGTCAGCCTACCAGTAAATGTACTGAGCCCTGGAGCAAGGCTTTGTTCCCACTGAAGGAGGATGAGTCTCCCACACAGAAAAATGTGTGTCACATCTGTGCTGAAGGGACCTCCCACCTCCGCATAGTAGGCGGATGAGGATCCCCATATTTAAACTATTCCATTCTTCTTATTTGGCTGCAAGTCTAAATATTTTGATTGGGTAGAAATGGAGAAGTGGAGTGGGGACAACATGGCTGTCAGCTAAATTTACCATCCAGGCCTGAGAACCGCCCCGTCCGCCCACCCTCGCGCCTTGCCCTTGGCAGAGTCAGCAGAAATGCTGTGATAGGCCTGTTTCGGCAGCAACATAACACTGCCGTTCGCTACATCCGTGTCCCTAATGGTGCAGCATATAGTGTATGACTCTGGCTGTTCCTTGTGAACATGTGAACTGACAATCAGCCCAACGCCTGTGGCTAAGGAAGCAGGGGGTCACAGTGCTGCTACTAGGGAAGTAGGGTTTATGATAATGGCTGTCATAGCCTGGAGATGGGCTGAGGCAGTGAGGCGGGAGTCGTTTCTGGTGTGGTGCTTTATCGATTCTTACCCAACCTGGGCTATGTTTATTGGCAGTCACGCACAGTCTGTAAACTACATGTATATTCAGTCGCCTGGTGTCCTGGTTCCCTCTCTCACTCCTTCCCCAGTCTCAGGTGTGTGTTATTTATGAGGACCGCTCTGCTGCGAATCCCCCTCCCCCTCGTGGTACTCTCCAATTTATAACAAGTTCTTATATAGCTCATCAAGCTGTGAAGGACAATCTACCTGCTGAAAGAGAGCAAATACAGCAATTTCTCCCAGCTTTTTCCTAACGGCTTATCTGCTCTTTTGTTCGCCACATATCGGTGCTCTTTTCACCAGATTTCAGCTGATGTGGTGGCGCGCGTGCCCCACTCATGTTGGCCGTGCTGAGCAAACGTTCAACTGTATTTAGATCTACCGTTGGAAAGGGAATTAAGCATATCATAGACAACTTCATTGACTGACTGCCTGTCAATTCATTTCCAATGCACTGTACAATTTCAAATGTGCCTACATGGCTTAACTGAGGCATTTCTGTTCAAGTCCTACTTATAGCTGAAGGAATCATGTTGCAAAGGTGTGTGCCAAAGACACCTGTGATTTCAAAGTGCCCGTCCCTCCTGAATGTGTCTGGGAATTTGCTTTGGTCCGCCTGCACTCACTAACTGTGTTGAGCCCAAGGTGAGACATCATCCTGGCTGGCCTCGTCCACCCAGAGACAGGATGCGAGAGTTAGACTGGGACTCAGGTCAACCTGGGATCCGGTTTCCCGTCTGTGTCTTTCAGTTGTCCTCTGGATCTGCGGGCGATGCAACCGACTGACCGCCACCCCAGAAGGTCATGCTGCTCCTCCGTCTAACCACCCACACCCTCCCCCTGCCCCCCAGAGCGTCCCCTGAGTGGCTTTCAGTCAAACCCACTGAGACAGGGAGCTCTGAGTCAGAGCAGCTGTTCCCTGTCCTCGGACAGCATGCGTGCCCTGTGTCACACCAAAGCCTAGCTTTGTGTTTTACACCGCACAGTGCAGCACCTTTGAGTAAGCTTGACAATAGCCCCCTTAATGAATGGAGCCACAACAACAGGGTTAAAATAAATCCATGCTCAATCTCCCCAAGAACTGGCAACGGACGCCATGGTACGTCAGACGAGGGCTGGACTTAATATGTCAGACGAGGGCTGGAATTAAATAATGAATCTGGCAACACTGAGGCTTGCAGATGTTCGATCTGGAATATGCTCCCACAGAACAATGTTAGAATTGCTCTCTAACCACACGGTGGTGAATCACCGTGGAAACACCACAGCCTTTCTTTGATGTAGAATTTCAATAAGAACTAATTGGTGACTGCTGGCTGGTGAAGCAGCCTCGGTGGCCTACATGCACAGATGATCTTCCACTCAGCATTGTGGGTCTCCAGCTGAGCAGAGCCAGCCATTGGAGACACCCCGTGATCACAGGTCTCCCCTGCTGAGTCCTGGGGAGCCCATTCAGCACAGACAGGGATCCTGGAACCAGCTCCATTGGTTTGGCCCATCACCCTCCTGTAAGCAGCGGGCTGAGATTCGCTCTGACAGTGGGTTTCGGAGGGGAAAGTTCACGCAGTCCCCGCCCTTCCGCAGGCTGCAGTGCCACCCGGGCTTCCAGGGATGCTGGGTAATCCTTTGTGACACAATCAGACATCAACGGCCTTCCCGCTCAACATACTCACAGTCCCAGATGTTGAGTTTGAGGTTGAGCCGATGAGACAGAACCAGACTGTGCACCAATATTTTGAGGAGAGAAAACAAACGACGAGGAATTGTGGGGGGCTGCGGGGAAAGAAGGTTCAAGAGGAGAACAGGAAGGCTAAAGTAGGTTTTGCTCAGACAGACAGAGGCAGAGAAGCTGATTGAACGCTCTTCACAGAGGTGGAGAGCTGAGCGCCTCTCATCTCACAGCGACAGGGAAGAGGCGGGCGGTGATCGATTCCCTCCCACACAGCCCCTGAGAGATGGCCTATGGAGAGAGCGCGAAAACAACCTGAGGTAGCGCATAAGGACCAGTGTGAACATAATGTATCCATGTGTGCAGAAGGGTTTTTGGCCCTTTGTACTACACACCTTGGGATCAGGTTATTTATTTTTGTTTTGTGTGGACCGACTCACAATACGAGTGTGCAGACACATACGACAGCATTCAAGTCTTTTTTTGTTTTTGATGAGTATTTGCTACTCTATGGGTAGCTGGAGTACATGCTTTGTATCTGCTGTCATTGAAGTATATCACTGAAGACAAGGGGCGTCATCAGAGATTGGATATTTTCTAACCAATCACAGTATACAAGCCAATGACACGTTTGTAACACTGCTTTAATCATGTATTCTGGCCCAACCCGTCTCATTCTGTCGCCAGTCTGACGGTCCAAATGTTTCCGCATTGTCGAAGGTTTGCAGAGTGAGTCGACACCAGATTTATTGCGCAGGCATTTGGCCGGAGAAATCGGTCTGGTCAAACTATTTGGGTAACAAGGCAAGATTTTCTTCTCTGGCTGCAAATGTTTGTCAACTCTAGCTGAGCCGATGTTGTTTGTGATTTGTTCTTCTCAACTTAACTTGCCCACCTCCTGCCGTGTGGGGAAACTGTGAGAACCCCTCCCACCTCAGTCACACCTGAGTGGCGAGTCATTAGATGTATACAGAGCGCTCCAACAGCACCTCTCCTTTGCACGTCACTCACATTTCTCTTTTTTTGTTCTGTCAGGTGGGAAAATGCTCATGCCAACACCAATTTCCACCACCATGTTCTGTAAATGCGATGCTCACACACAATCTCACCTTATCATCCCTCCATCCGTCTATCTAACCAGCCGCTGCGAGTGGAAATGGATGGGAAAGACCACTCAGGTAAAGCAGTTATACACTGGGATTGCATTTCAGATGAATTCATTTGCCTGGCAGACACGGTTACCAGGGTGACTTCTGATGCCACTTTTGCTTTCTACGCTTCATGCCCGATGCCTCATTTCAGAAATGTATGTATGTTGGTGTTTTCTGATAACCAGGTAAAAGGGAATGTTTGAGCCAACCAACCTTCAATTTCCTGTGCTTTGTAACGCTAAGTCAGTATAAGGCAATACGGAGAAATACACACTTCACTATACTCCCCTCTGCAGTAGGAGTGTTGCTTGCTCTTTCTCACTTATTACAGAAATCAGAATTTGGATTTCAAAGAGGTGACAACTCTGTGATTTTTCTTTCACCTTTCTCTTGTTTGCGAGAGCAGATGTCATGCGGGGGCTGAGAAGTGACAAGAGAAGAATCACAGAGCTCAGTGTTTAAAAAATGCGAGGTGCCATCGCTATCTTGATTGCTATGCATAAGATCTGCCAGGGTGCGTCTAATGATGGGAGGAATCAGAGGACACGGTTTATATCGATGCCAACAGGCGTGACGTTTTTAACTTTTCACCCCCAGCTCCTGACAGCCACCTTGAGAATGCCAACTGTTCTTTCCCATTGGATGGGGGTGAGGGGTTATGGATCCTGAATAATGAAGCAGTTTGTCTGAATAAAGATGCAGAATGATTTAAAGGAAGCCCGACTGACATCTTGCGCCAATGCTACCTGCATTAGGCCTGTGAAATGGCAGGGATACTATGGTCAAATGAGACCTTTTAAAGAATGTTTTGATACCTTTTAAAGAATTCACGGCCCACTTTTAGAAGTTATTTCATCCATTATTATATTAAATCAGAGAATATTACAAATATTTCTACTGATATAATTTAGATTTTTTGTCTTTTATATAAAGTACTTCATTATTTATTAACTAGAAGAAGAAGGGGTCCTTATGGTATAACTGACCATACTCATTACTGATTAATGATTTTAGACAAATCTGATGGAATGGAATCGTATCTCCAAAAATATCTTTCAGGATTCAACTTTTTAATAAGACGAATCAAGCTGAAAAAAGCTACAAAATCATTTTTTCCCAACCACTGTTCTCCAAGAGATTTGGGAAAATTAGATATTTTTCTTCTTTTGGCTCTATACTCCAAACAGTGACTATAAGGCTATATTTCAGGTTGTCAGTTATTTTTTTTAGGGTACATTTTTAAATTACTACTTCATTGCACTAAAAGGATTGGGGCATTTGGCTTGACAGGTGTTTCTGGTAAGACTAAGGAGGTGTCAGTAAAAGTAAAGGAAGGGCTTTTGTGGCTGAAAAAAAATACTTGACAGAGCCCAAACCTTAATAAGCTTACCAAAAACAATAGCTAGGGAACATCAGTGAAAATAACAATCCCTTGTGAGCTTGACAATCACAATCCACCAGGTAGGCAGAGGAAGACCTTTACAGTACGGAACTGTTGTCATTTCTAAATGGGGAAGCCTATATATATCCAATACTTTTCGGGGCAGTTTCCTGTACATAGGTTAAGCCTAGTCCAGGACTAAAATGGAATTCTTATCGAGATTTTCCACTGAGTTCGTTTTTAGTCCCGCACTAGGTTTAATCTGTTGCTGGGTAGGAGTACAAATATTTTCACTGCTGATGGAACGTTAAAATATGAAGTTAAGCAAAAATATGAAGTTAAGCAAAAATATTCATACCCATGCAAAATTTGGAGCCATAGTGAATTTTTATTTGACCAATAAGTTTCTTTTGGCTATAAATTACATAAACAAGTGACAAAACACGGCAAGACATTGTGTTGGAGGTACAAATGAATAACATAACTATTTTAGTTTTTAGCCATGACTTGCAGTTGACTAGTAACTGACTAGAGAAATACTGCTGTTCAGCTGTTCTCAATTTATTGGTGATTAGAATGCTCTCTCATGGAGGAAATTACAAGACCATTTTAAATGGTATAGAAACTTGAATTTTCTAAAACATTTGCAACTATATCAAGGGGTATGAATAATGTTGGACATGGCATTTTTCGTAAAATATTGAAAAAACTGAACTAGTTATTAATTTGTATCTCCAGCACAATGTCTCCAGCACAAGTGAATTTAAAAGTTAAGGAGAGTATACAATTATATTACATGTACCAAAGACAAAAGTTCTCCAGAAGAGGCTGACGAGAACTCAAGAAAATATTTGTTATAACCTAACGTGTATTTGGGGGATGTTTTATCTGTGTACACATTCCAGTCCATGCCTTCCTGGGCAGTGTCTGTTTATAAGATATAAGGCACATACATGCCATAATACATGCCATAGGGTTTATATGATCCATATGATCCACTACTGAATGAATATACTTAATAATGAAGGCTCCTTCAATTGGTAGTAAATAAACATAGAATTGACATTTTTCAGCTCCTTCACTGCGTCAATACTCAGAAAAAATGTCACAATATAAAAATAAAGTTTCTCTGCCAGGTTGTTCTGATGTTGAAAAATCTCTGAAATATTTGCATATCAAAAACGATGTTACTAAATATTTATTTACAGGTCTTCTGCTTCTCATTTCCATGAAAGTTGTTGTGAAGCAGCCCATGTGTCCAAACCATTCTTCTCTATACAACACAATGTTCTTATTTCATCATGCGAGAAATGACTGGCCGTCAACGACACCGCAGGTCTTTTAGAGTAGAGAGGAAGGGGGCGGTAAAACGTCTGGAAAAACAAACTTCTGAAATGAAAGGCTAAGAAAAAGAGGAGAAGAAAACAATCCATTTCTTTTGAAAACGTGCCAGTGGTCTCCCTATTACCACAGATTCCAGTTGGGAATGAGGTCGGTGGTCTTCATCTTACCACAGATTCCGGCTGGGAATGGGAACCGCTTCTTTCTCATTAGCTCGGGTGGCATAGCAGCTCTGGTGGCGACTGGCGAGTCACCTTTGTTTAAATCAATATGTGTGTGTGTGAGAAAGAGGGAGAGCATGAGAGGGCGGTATGGCAGGTGGTTCTATACAGTACAATAAAGCACTCAGTAGGGACAGACAGCACAGAGAGCACAGCCAGAGGTCAGAGGACGGGGGAAGCACACTGGTGGAGGGCAGAGAACATTGTGAAGCCTTGTAGGATATTTATAATTGCATCAATATTGTTTGAGAAGGGCAGGGTGCTGCCAGTCTCTATGCTGAATACACCCATTGATTATAGCTGATCTTTTCATTTAAGCTTTAATACTGCTTGATAAACCAATAAATCCTCAGGTCAAACCCCGGAGCCAACTAACATTTTCTAAGACAACTCTCAAGTCTCAATATGAAGTAAACGCCAAAGGTTTCCACAGGTTTCCATGGTGAACTACAGTGTACAGTATGTGTTGTGTATCCAGTCTTGTACAATGTGTGTATGACTGCCGTGCAACACTGAGCAGCGTCTGTCTCACACATGCAGCAGTGGGAGTAGTAACTGGAAGTTTCCATCCAGAGTGTGAATTAGCCTCCCGAACCCCCATCTACCCATCCTGTCTCATTCCTTATACTGTACCTTGGTGGAGTCTCAAAATAATGCTAATGTTCCCCTATTGTTTAAAAATGCAGTGGAACACACAGTATATTTTAAAGAAGTGAATATTTTACAGTGATAAATGCATATTTTTTACAGTGGTGAATTTGTTTTACAATGGTGAACATGTCGATAAGTTGTAAATATATTTTACAGAAAAGAGGTACATTTGTTTTACTGTGATAACAATGAAAATTAAAGCATCCAAAGGAAACAGCCCCTTTCTGCTTGCTGTCATAGTTCAAACACTTTCTTTCCACAGAGTTGTCAACCAAGCGTGTAGGCCTAATGGCAATCGTTGAATGACACCATTAGACCCACTTTGTGGTGTTTTGTAACAGACATCATTAGACACACTTTGTGGTGTTTTGTAACAGACATCATTAGACACACTTTGTGGTGTTTTGTAACAGACATCTTTAGACCCACTTTGCAGTGTTTTGTAGCAAACATCATTAGACACACTTTGTGGTGTTTTGTTGCAGACATCATTAGACATTTTGTGGTGTTTTGTAGCAGACATCATTAGACACTGTGGTGTTTTGTAGCAAACATCATTAGACACACTTTGTGGTGTTTTGTTGCAGACATCATTAGACACACTTTGTGGTGTTTTGAAGCAGACATCATTAGACACTTTGTGGTGTTTTCTAGCAGACATCATTAGACACACTTTGTGGTGTTTTGTATCAGACATCATTAGACACACTTTGTAGTGTTGTGTAGCAGACATCATTAGACACACTTTGTGGTGTTTTGTAACAGACATTAGACACACTATGGTGTTTTGTAACAGTCATCATTAGACACAATTTGCTGTGTTTTGTAACAGACATCATTAGACACACTGTTGTGTTTTGTAACAGACATCCTTAGACACACTGTGGTGTTTTGTAACAGACATCATTAGACACACTGTGTGGTGTTATGTAACAGACATCATTTGGCACACTGTGGTATTTTGTAATAGACATCATTAGACACAATTTGCGTGTTTTGTAGCAGACTTTGTGGTGTTTTGTAACAGACTCTAATGGCAAGAGGGGACAGAGCACGGTTTTAGCTGGTGGAATTATTTTGGAGTGGACAGCTGGTAGCCTACTTATTGAAGTGGTTTGTTAGACAATCAGATTAAAACATTATGACTGGTTGTGTTCATGCATTATTAAATGGTAATACATACTTAAAATTAAATACCATGATTTCTCTTTGTTACAATGACACATTGTAATTTACAATCAGTTTTCTTCCATACCTGAAGACATACTCTTTTTCTGGTTATGACCCCCCCCCCCCCCCCCCCCCCCCCCCCCCCATGTTACGCCCCTGATTGGAGAGTCAAGACTGAGTAGCCAATCAGCATTCTTGCCTGAATATGTAGTTAGGTGAGTAAAGCCTGTGGAGATGAAGATGAGGTAATGCACTCTACATGGTTGATTCATGCCTCTGGAAACCTTATGTTCAAATCCCTGATTATTTCACACAACTGGAAAGATGCCTTTATGCTAATGTGCAGCCAACAGTGAAATCATGTATTTTATGAAGAAAATGTTAACAAGGCTTCAAATTAAATGAAGCTCCTGTAAGATTTTTACTTGACCTTATCATGTCACTGGTCAACCGCCCTAAAGCACCATTACAGAACAGGATGAAATGGAAGACCTTTGATTACATAGAGAAGAGAATACCTCATTCCTACATTTGATTACCTGGGTGGTAAAAGAACAGTACAACGTGTATTCAGTACAATCCTCTCAATTTCTTACTAATTGGTTTTCATGTGCGATTTAATTCTCATTCATTCATTCATCTTCTTCCGCTTCATCCGGGGCCGGGTCGCGGGGGCAGCAGTCTAAGCAGAGATGCCCAGACTTCCCTCTCCCCAGACACTTCCTCTAGCTCTTCCGGGGGGACACCGAGGCTTTCCCAGGCCAGCCGGGAGACATAGTCCCTCCAGCGAGTCCTAGGTCTTCCCCGGGGTCTCCTTAATTCTCATTATTGACCAAATGTTTGGGTCGTATTAGGCTAGGGTATAAAGAAAAAACAACAACTGCGAACAATGTTACAGCGTTCTATGGGCTTTACTCATGCCGTATGATCAAAATCACAGAAGCACCGCGGTCAAGTTGTCACAGGCTACCCAGCACCCATTTCATTGGCCTCTAAAATACAGCCTTTACTCACAGAAATGTGTAATCAGTTAACATGATGACATCTGCGAGCAGCAATCAATCAATCAATTAAATTTATTTATAAAGCCCTTTTTACATCAGCAGATGTCACAAAGTGCTTTTACAAATCACCTGTCCATAAACCCCAAGGAGCAAACATTGGCACACTGCTGAGTTTGATGCCAGTGGCTTACAGTGCAGCAAGAGGCTGAAAATTGAGCCAAGCATAGAGTCAACCCAGCCTTCAGAAACTTCCCAAAATCAACAAACAGTATTTTGGATGGAGGCTGTCAAAACAAAGCCTTGTCTATAACTAAAATGACAATAAGAGTAACATATTCAATCTCAGAGCACCATTTTGGACTTTTGTGCACTGCGCTTTTTCGATGGATGAATAGCTCAGCACATGCTTGAGACAGCAACTCAAGTTTTGTGTGATCCTTTTTTGTATTTGTATCACAGTGAGTCATCGAATGTTAAATTGTTGTGACCTTTCTCAAGAATTTCAACATGTACTGTACTGAACATGCATTCTATATACAGTTGTTTTCAAAAGACTGCAAACTATTAATCATTGAACGGGGAGCTTAAAAAATTATGCGAAAGTCAAAGACATGTTATAGTGGAGTTACCATTGCCTTTCTCCGGCTCTTCACAATTACCTGTAATAATTACCTGTAACAATTGCTTGTAACCTTTCGGGGGGGGGGGCTAGTGATGCAGTGTCAGATTATTAAACATCGTGGAAACTGCCCACTGTGCGACCTTGAGAGGCCAAAGAGAGGGAGCGAGAAAAAGTTAACATTTAAGGACAATATAAATGAATCTCCATTGTGCCAAGTTCATTAGATCTAATTCATTAGCGTGCAAATTAACCCTGGCTAAGTTCAAAATGGAGCGGAGCAGAGGAACGGGATGTTAAGTATGGCATCTAATTATTTTGTCATCCAAAGGTTATGGATGAATAATTCAAGCATTACAGTTTATTTCCGTTGTCAGTCGTCCGTCCCTTGTATGGTACTGGTTGTATGGTGGCAAAGGTAAGCGAGGTGAGGACAGGAGTGGGCTCTGGCGGGGTTAGGCCGATGTAGCTGTATGCTTGGGCTACTCTGGTTTCCTTCCCTTTGCTCTCTCTGCTGCAGAATTAAGAGCAGATGGGATTTGTTTAATTGAATAATTTATTAACCAAATCTCCGAGCATATGCTGGACATCGAGCATCCTGTCTAGTCTCTGAAGCCAAACAGTCGTCACATTTGAATTTCCTGACTATGCTATTGTTACACCCGTCTGTCCTTCGAAGGAGGGACCTGGGGTTCACCCTGGAGGGCAAGGTCACATTCCACATTCACCTGCCAGCCTCTGGCTACACTCTAATTCTTTGGTATCAAGAGCCTTTTCTTTCTCTGCTCTCTCGCCTTCAGGCTCAGCCTGTAGATGTGCTGCCTATCAGCACTTCTGGGAAGTGGATGAAACGTGTTTGGGGGCCTTGTGGCCAACAGACTGAGAGACACAGACACAACACTGTGGGAGGAAGAGCCAAGGACAGCAGATGAATGGAAGTTCTTCATCACTACATGACCATCATGACAAATGGCTCAGGAATGACCTGAGATTAAATAGAAGAAAGGTCAGAATACCCTCATGACTGAAGATGGTGGGAGGACTGAGAACAGAGCAGACGTCTGTTGCACTGAGATTAGAAGCATGGATAGAGAAAATACCTTTGTATTTACATATTTGGATGTTCATTTGAGCTACTTTTGCTAAACATGGACGAAAACACATGCAGCAACAGGAATTATTATCTATATTACCAGATATAATTAATATCCATTTGTGTATTAGAAAAAAATCAACCAGAAACATTATTATTAATTTTGCGATTATGGCCTTGCCTTGCTGCAACAACTCTACTGCAGGTGAGGCAGAGGGGACAATCGATATGTATCCTGGGCACGTCCACTTTCAGGATTTGAACAGGAAACAATAATTTGTACTCTGAGGCAGTGATTTAGACCTGTGCATCACTCAAATACACTGCTAGTTTTAAATTACTTTATAAAGCCCTTTTTACATCAGCAGCTGTCACAAAGTGCTTTTACTAAACACGTGGCCTTAAACCCCAAGGAGCAAACAACAGTAGTGTTGAATTAGACTCTCAAATGTATTACTCCTCTTTCTATTCTGGTTAGAGTCGGTTTTCATCGTGCAAGATCTTCAGTTTCTTGACAATTTCTCGTATGATAGCCTTCATTTTTCACAACAAGTATAGGCCGACTTGCACTCACTTTCCTAGCTGTCCCATCAGTAACCTTCGAAATGGTAAACTTTCAATCACCCTATTACACATTTGTTCTCATAACCCAGCAGGAGAAAGAAAAACGAATGCGGACAAACTTTCCCAGAATTCCTTTTTCAGAATGACTGAATGTATATTCCATCGACAGCCATTGATTTAAGTTTTAAGGATACATATCAGCGATGAATGTCATGCTATCCGCAGTTTATTGAGATCCAAAACCTCTCTCTCATCTAAACTCAAATAAAGAGATGTTTGATTTCTGCAAATCAAAGAGCAATGAATAATTTCAATGGCTGTTAAGAAACCTGGTCTTTACCAGAGTGTATTTGTTAGCACCAAGCAATTTCCATTTGGAAAGGATTGTGTTATTTGATTGCCTTATGGAGTCACGGCTAGAGCTCATAGCTCTGACTGTGGAAAAAAATCCCTCACAAAACTTCACAGTGGGAAAGAGAGGAAGGAAATAAGGAGGAAGGAGAGACTCCCTCAGAGATAGGAAAAACTGTTATGACTTCAATTATAGTTCTCCTCTCTGAGGACCCTTTTTTGACAGATCAATAAAACAATAAGAAGATAAATAAAGACAAAATAAAACCCGGGCCGTGTAGTCTACAGACACTGACAGCCCAGGCTGTGATGTCACAAGACTCAGAGCGTCAATGTATAACTAATTCAGTTTTTTTTTCTCCCCGCTTTTTTCCCAGAGATTAAATACATGGAAATAGATGCGCCCCTTAAAGACATCTGAGAATGTTTCTTCACTTTGTTTTGGAGACAGGAGGCAGAGACTGTGTACTGTAGCTGTAGCTGCAGATTTTTTGAAGCCTTGTCAAAGTATAGCAGTCATCAAAGACATGACGGCAAGTTTGTGTGCATTTGTGACTCCTAGCAGCAGTCAGAAAGCTAGCAGTAAGCGGCAGACAAGTGCACTGCAGTGAGTAGCTGTACGAGTAGCTCATACTACCTGCAATGCAGCACAGGCCCTTAATTGCTTTGTGCCTTCATCTCAGCAGTGAGCAGAGAAGACCCAATTAAAAATCAAATATGGCCTGGGAGGTGTCTGACTATATTTAGACTCATGAACAGGATCTGCTGTGTATAGTAACAAAAGGAAAAGGGAAGGAATTAGGGAATAGTGTCCTACAGAAATAAACATGTGCTGTCATGCTGCTCTCAAGGTGGGGGATGAAACATGGTGAGCAGCGATTAGAAGAAACACATGGGTACTGTATCTTAGACCAGCACCTCAAAGGGAACATCGCCTACACATACTTTTACGTCTGCTGGCATCTGTTTGAAAGCACAGAGTCTTGCTGAAGATGCCTCACATGGCTTGCGAGGAAAGAAACATTAGGCTCAACAATAGACACGTTTCCCCTATTCTTTAAAATTAATTCACCTGAAAATAGTTGAAGACTTTTTTCTCCCATTGCCACAGCATTGAACATTGTAAAAATGTAACAAAAGCTAAGAGAAACTCACTGAATAATTATCTCAGATTGCTAGATATATTAATAGTTGTTAAAGTCTCATCTCTCCAACTCCTTCCTGCTTCCTCTCTCTCTCTGCTCGCTGCTCTAATGAGGCTGAACTCTGAAGACAGACTGAAACAACATGTGCTCTGTTTAGGTCAGAGATCATTTCACTCTGCGGTGGAAGAGGTCAAACGCAGTCAGGATGTATGACACCATAAAGCCGATTTCAACAGGTCAAAGGTCAAATTAGAATCTTACACGGTGAAATCCAAAACGTTTGGGGTTAGGATATGTGTTTATCTAGTCTTATTTATGGCTAGTGACTCTTACTTTTTTCAAGTGGGGCAATGGAAAGAAAACAACCTTAATCTCACATGTCCTCTTAGTCACTTGAAACTGGAGCTCATATATTAACCACAACTGTAACAGCATGGGTAGTTTTTTTTTACGATTTGGGCATGACATAAAACTTTTTCTGTATTTTCATTTTATTTTTGTTGGCTTAATAACTTCCATTATGATACAATTGTGCCATTGTAGAAGGAATACCAATGATTAAGCACCAAATTATGAATTTATTGAAATGGAAGACACAAATTCTATTAATCCTTTACAAATCATTTACTGGAGTGATATCATAATTGGCTCACATTGTTACTTCACTTCATTTTAAATAAATGGCTGACACCAAAGTAATACTTCGGATTTAGACACAAACAATTCAAATGTAAAACATACTAAAAATGGTGTGATTATAGCTACCAATTTCCTTTAATGTAGACCTCTTTTCCAACAAGAGAAGTCATTGGAGGGAATGCTCAAGGTCCTTGTATTGTTAAACAAAAACAATTAAAAGCCAATTGGACAAAGTAGGACACACATTAACTGAATATTACGTGTTAAAAGAACAAAACGACTAAATGTTTATGAGCACCCTAGGAAAAATCTAATGACCTAGGTCCGTCATCTACTGTACTGAGATTCATACTTGTGAAGCGATTTAAAGTCACAGGCAGCCAATGCAGAGACTCTCCATCTGGTCTTGTTCATGCTGCTGCATTTTGTATGTTTTGCAGTTGACCAATGGCTTTTTGGGGTAGACTAGACAGGAGAGCATGACAGTAATCTAGCCTACTAGTAATAATAGCGGAGGTTAATCTCTCAGTGTCAGTCTCAGATATAAATGGCTGTACCTTGGTAATGTTTTGGTTTCATTCCTAATGCATGAAATTCAGATCAAAATCTTAAAGGACATCCAGGGTTTGGGCTTGGTGCTTTATCTTCAATGGCGGTACATTAATATGGTTAGTTTCTCTCAGTAGGCTTCGGCTTGAACAATGAGTGCCTTGTTATCTTGTTATCATAATATTGTGGAATAAGTTGTCTGTTGGGCTGAAATAATCTTTTGGCACAGAAATTTAAAGTAGCACAATACCGTCCGAACGGAAAAACTACAAGTCCTAAAATTGAACCTTGTGGAATGCCACGTATTATCTTTTTTTGCTAGAGTTGTGGTCACTGAGGGGGCCAAACAGGTCCTTAGTCAGTTAAGAACTAGAACTAGAAAAGGCTAATACATTTCTTGTGGGCTGTCAAGATGAAAACTGTGGTCCAAAGTATCAATGCCTGCAATCAAATTCAAAGGTACAAAGCAGAGAGCTGGTTGACATCTGTGTTAACTCAAAGATAATTTGCCATTTAACAACCTTAACTAAGGATGGAGGGGTTGGAGTGGTGTGCAATAGTTTCTACCACACATAATCATATATACGCTACTGTACGCAGTATGAAGGAATTACATCATATATTTTCTTAATATATAACTATTCATGTAAATATGACACAGAATTGAATGGGCAGCTGTTACCATAATAATTCAAGAGTTGTCAACCCACTTAACATAACAGGAAGGGAATAAACTCCTGCTGGGGGTAGCAAGTGTTTGTCAATGTCAATCTTGTATATACAGTAGGGCTACATTAGTACATTTCTCAGTACTACCATCTCCCTACTACTTTCCTGACACTGAGGCAGACCACAAGCCGCATGCAACATGCTTGTACAATGGTTATATTCATCCAACAGATACACCATGCTACCACATTCCAAACTGTATTTGTGTACTGGCATTTTTAAATATCCTACCAGAGTTTTCTAAGTAAAAAAAAAAACAAGCGGAAAATACTTTTTTTTTTGTGAGCGTGTCAATGTGAATGTAAAGATTGAGCAATTTTGATACATTTTCAATGTCTTAAACCTGTTAGGGAGTAAAAACTGTTTTCTTGTGATACTACCACAGCAGCAGAGCTTGTCCGGTTGGCTGCAGTCCACACAGATTAAGCCTTTTATGGTTCCTTGATGTTTTAATTTGTCATTTCTAGTGGTGATTTAAAAGATAGAATACATCCCAGGTAAAAGCCCATCTAAATGTATCATCCATTTATCACATATAGGAAGTAGTGTCAATCAGCATAGTGTACCA
This sequence comes from Esox lucius, assembly GCF_011004845.1. NCBI lineage: Eukaryota > Metazoa > Chordata > Actinopteri > Esociformes > Esocidae > Esox > Esox lucius. Next base: position 11,391,495 of record NC_047570.1, on the reverse strand, counting down.
GATCGTATCTACAGCTATTCTAACAGTTTAGGATAGATTGTTTTTTTAGGACCTCATATAACTATCTTAGAGAGGGATTAATGAGCCAGAAATTGTACTGTGAAACCATGATAACTAAACATCTGCATTTAAAACCTGCATTTAGATAGGCAGAGGAAGTGTTGTTTTAAGCATCTTAAAAACAGCCATTTAGAATTCAAGATTAAACATGATAGTGAGTTTTTTTCCCATCAGTTTTAAGTTTCAGATTTTAAACAATCGTCCTACTTAGAATGCATTTAAAGAGGTGATTGACACAAAACCACACATTCATATGACATACATTCTTAAATAATGCAAATACATGATGCAAAAACATATTTAGAATTGCAAGTCAACTGTGGCCCATGATCTAGGATTTTTAGACCAGAATGTTGAAGATTACTATGCCACAACTGAACACCTAATGATATGTGAAATATGTGGTCATAAAGTTTTACTTTCAATTGTAACATACTGTAGTCACTAAGACAGTCGACTTTTGAAGCATCTAGAAAAAGGTTATTGAATGCAACAACCATATCTTTGTCATTAACAAACAGAGTCATCGATGGAAAATATGCTAATACAGCTTTACACCCTTGACTGATGCAACAACACCCCCAGCCAGTGTTTAGAATAGGAGGCTTGCAGCAGATCTCCAATGTTTTTGGGCGTTGTATTTTTTCACATTCCTATCAGCATGCTTTGAATTTTTTTCCTTGCTCCGTTGTATACAAGAAATAGTACTGCATTATGTTTTCTCTCAGTATACCAGCTAAAGTTTGGTAAACTACTTTGGGGGGGTCACAATAAAATCTGGTATGAGTTTTACTATACTCAAATGTACTGGAGGCTGATCTGCCCTGAAGTGAGATGTTAATATGATTGGTTGACTCGAAATTAGCCTTTAACTAGTACCATTACTCTGATAATAATATTAACCCTAACTAAATACGAATAACCCTTACCTGATAATGTGAATTAAATGACATAATTGAATGTGAGCGATAAACTCTCCATTAAGTGAATAAATCGCATTAATTTGATCTGCCTTCACAACTTTTTAGCGAGCTACACGTATATATATGGCTTGCAAGCTAGAAGTGGTTTGCAATCAACCAGTTGAAGACCCCTGGTTAATGTCTAGAATAAACGTAATACAATTTGAAATGCCTTGAAGTGTTTAAAAAGTGTTACAGGAAAAATAAAAAGAATTTTGATCAGATCCTAAATAGAGGACTTTACAGTGTATGCAGGAACTTTGAAAGACCGACCTCTCAAAGGAGTTGGTTTGCCCTTCAAGTGTATGGATATAATTAAAATAAAACAAGTGTCTTCTCAAAAAGACCACTGCCAAGGGCTATGCACTTTATGTGATCATGTGCGCCAAACAGCCTTAAGGTTGTGTATAGCATAGCACAAGAGTTCTCAAACTCTTGATGGGGACACAGCCATTCCATGCATTTGGATTTACTCCAGAGCTACCACACCTGATTCAACTTGTCAACTAATTATCAAGCCCTGGACTGGGTAGATTAGATGTGCTTGTGCAGGCCTATAAACAAGTGAAACATATGGGGTCTCAGTGGACAGGGTTTTAGAACCACTGGTATAGCAGGTGTTCAAAAAGCTGGGATGGGACTAACTAGTACCCTGTGTGCTGACAATTGATATTACACGTTTTTCACAGTCTGTCTGTTTAAGCTTTGTTGGCAAGACAGTACATAGTCATGGTATTCCCAAAGGACAAGAAAAAAACACAAAAAAGGATGAAGAAAACACAATCAGAATTCAATTCTGACTAAACTAATCCATGTACAATGAAATACCTTTCATGCCGATGTTTCCACATGGCCTCACTGGGCTACTGGAAAAGTTTAGCCAGTTCTTCCTGTAGACATCCACACACACACACACACACACACACACACACACTGTTAACCAGCAGAAACTATATGATTAACAGCAGAGGACGTTTGTCTCTGCCATTCCTCCACAACATAGGGGAACATGCAGACCTTTTGTTAACAATTTTTTCCCATATCCTAATGTACAGAGGAACACACACTATAAACCCACAACATCTTCTTGATTTGTGGAACTAAATGAGACAGTTGCTATATAACCTGTGGTGGGCTCACAGTGATGGAAATACAAATCCAGTTAGATAAAGACATGCAACAAGTACTTTCACGTCACCTCTGTTTCTTTTGAACATTGTATCTTGTGTATGCTTACACTGATTTCATTATTGGTGTGCATAGCCAAAGACACAAATGAAAGTGTGTGGAGTTTAATAAAAACAGCATTGGGACTTGAAGTGAAGGGTTTTGGTCGGATTACTTGAAAATATTGATTTGGCCAGGCTCACCAGAAATCTGTTTGTGGTTGAAATGAGAATGCAGGCGCAGAAAAGAACCCAAAACTGTACCTGCTGCAAAATATGCTGGTGGTTTTGGTGTCCTGGGGTTATTTGGCTTTCACTGGTTCAGAGGCCCTTGTTAAGGATAACGCCATTATCAACTTACCCAATACCAGGATATTTTGCTTTACCAAGAAAGTGGTAACCTCTACCACAAGGCTGCAAATTGTCCGCAAGTGGATGGTATCTAAAGTCAAGTATACCAAGCACACATTGAAATCCACAATGAACTGGTTAATTTACCACAAAATCAGCATTTTCTAATGGTCACCTCAGACTCTGAACTTGAATCCTATTAAAAAGTGTGGACTGAATAGACATTTCACTACTGCGGTCTGAAGGTTCACAAGGGTCAGAAAATATTCTGTAATAAGGAATGGGATCACTTCCCATGCATTCTCCAATCAGATTAGTTTTAAGTATAAAATGTTCAGTTGTTATCATACTAAAAAGAGGGTGCACAATGTACAAAAGGGTAAAAAAAAAGGGTACAAAAAGGGTACCAAAGTGTAAATAAGGCTGCCAAGAATTTGCAGACAATATTTATTAACAGCATTAATCGTTTTAGCATGAATTCCATTGATTCCCTTCAATCTGTAATTAAAGTAGAATATATCCCTCATACTGTAAATCTACTATATAGATAATTTTGAGTGCCTTTGCTCATTTTTATCGAGGTTGTGGACTGTCTTGCTATGTTTGTGGTCTTCTTTACAATTGTCTTTTTCACCTTTTGAACATCTGCTATGATCCATAGGCTTCTAGGCTGAGGCACGCAGTGGGTAAGTAACGGGTAGGTAACGGTTATCACCTGAATGCTAGCAACGAGGGAGATCAGTCCAAGCTTAATATGATTAAGGGTCAATGGCAATTACAAGAAAACTAATATCCGTGCTAAGATCTTATTAAAGTCTGGAGTTTGCACAGACAGGCAGTGGGCCTCTTTACTTCCTGCTGTCTCATTGCTCTGTGCTACCCCGCTACCCGAACAGCTCCCCATGGACAATTAAGAACCTGCCTGGTGTTGTGGGTGTGTAAGGAGCTGCTTGTTTCGGCTGTTGTTTAGCCTCTGTGCTGGTGACCCATGCTGCGACACTAACCTTCTTTCAGAGGCTGTATTTTTAGCCAGGGATGTGAGGGGGCAGAGAGGGGTTGTGAGGGGGCAGAGATACTCAGGGGCTCCAGTGGAGGGTTATTGATTTTTGGTGCATCCCCATGTGTTGGCGGGCCACTGCTGACCTCGGCTAATGAGGGAGAGAGGGTGGAATGTGGGGCTGGAGCGCACAGCACCTTCAACAATGGTCTGCCTGCTGCCTGTCATCTCCTTTCATCAGTCGTAAGCAGGGCTGTCTTCTAACACATCCCATAACACTGAAATCAGAAACTACAATACAGTGAGTGATGGAAATGTGTCTTTTGCCCAACACATCGTTGCAGGAATAATGTGCATATGTAACTATTTTGGGAAACGTGATTACGTTCAGTATGAACATTTCAACAGTGCTATTACGTTCAATATAAACGTAGCCTAGGGCTATTGGTCCTTAATCACTTGCAATTAAGTTCAGTGTCAACATATGAGAAGGACATTTACCATCAGAACTTGTCGCTATGGGGCAGTTATAAATGTATTCATGATTAAGTACTGTTGCTGTTTGTGAGGGCGTTGTGGTTGGGGATTTTGAATGGACATTTTCCGCGTCAATGGTGTGATACCATCAGGAGGCTGCTGGGAAGTTGTGTTGTTTTCGAATGTCGTTTTTTTTCTGTTTTTCCTGTTTTTACTCCAGCAAGAGATGAGAAATTTTTGGTTGGAGTATTGTATTGTTCAGACAGGTGTTGCCTCAGTACTTAACCGTAAATGTTATTTGTAATGAGCCATTTTTCACTTTGAATTGATTACGTTAAGGACAAACATAACAGCAAAACACTAAGTTACAACATGAAAGTGAGTCAGTAAAGACCAATAGCACTTCCCATACGGAAAATAAATGTATTTTAAATATATTTTTAAAAAAAACCTAAATGTAATATAATCAATTAGTCGGTAATTACATTTCATCTTTTTACTTTCACAGGACCTGAAAAATGGGCTTCAAAATACATTTTGTAATTAATTTTCTATAATACATTACAATTGTAATGAGAACATTGACGGTGAAGTACATTTGGACAAAACTGAAATGTATTTATACATTTTCAAATACATTTCAGATTAAAAGCTGAAATGTATTTTGAATAAAGTTAAATGTATTTATACATTTGAAATACATTTCAGAAAAAAAGGTGAAATACATTTTGATACCTAAAATTTATTTTGGATAAGGATAAATGTATGTATACATTTTTAAATACATTTCAGAATAAAAGGTGAAATACATTTTGATACCTGAAATGTATTTTGAATCAAGTTAAATGTATTTGACATATATTCAGCATACATTCTACATACATTTTGCATTGCAATAATATCTTTATTTAAGGGTAAATCTCCATAAGGGTGGAGATATGTTGATAACAAACGTAACGGCACTGATTTATGTTTATACTGAATGAAATTGCGATTTACAACACAGTTATATGCCCACGTAATTCCTCCAAGGTAAGGTTGCTTCTTCTCTGTTTTAAATTCCAATTTTATTCTATTGTCTGGATTGGTAATCGAATCAAACACCTTTTGGCTACAGGTCCAGCTCCTTTGTTGCAGGCTACCAAACAATAACCTTGACATGAACATTGCACAATTTACATTAAAAAGCCATTATCAAATGGCATTATCATTATGTTCTTTTATAAGCATTAAGCTAAGCCAGCAACAGGTCTTAGCTTCTTCATTTAAAACAAAAGAGATTGGGCTACCCCTTTGTAGTACATACTAAAGATACATACAGTGGGGAGAACAAGTATTTGATACACTGCCGATTTTGCAGGTTTTCCTACCTAAAAAGCATGTAGAGGTCTGTAATTTTTATCATAGGTACACTTCAACTGTGAAAGACGGAATCAAAATTCCAGAAAATCACATTGTATGATTTTTTTAATAATTAATTTGCATTTTATTGCATGACATAAGTATTTGATCACCTACCAACCAGTAAGAATTCCGGCTCTCACAGACCTCCTGTTCTCCACTCATTACCTGTATTAACTGCACCTGTTTGAACTCGTTACCTGTATAAAAGACACCTGTCCACACACTCAATCAAACAGACTCCAACCTCAACACAATGGCCAAGACCAGAGAGCTGTGTAAGGACATCAGGGATAAAACTGTAGACCTGAACAACGCTGGGATGGGCTACAGGACAATAGGCAAGCAGCTTGGTGAGAAGGCAACAACTGTGGGCACAATTATTAGAAAATGGAAGAAGTTCATGATGACTTCAATCTCCCTTGGTCTGGGGCTCCATGCAAGACCTCACCTCGTGGGGCATCAGTGATCATGAGGAAGGTGAGGGATCAGCCCAGAACTACACGGCAGGACCTGGTCAATGACATGAAGAGAGCTGGGACCACAGTCTCAAAGAAAACCATTAGTATAACACTACGCTGTCATGAATTAAAATCCTGCAGCGCACGCAAGGTCCCCCTGCTCAAGCCAGCGCATGTCCAGGCCTGTCTGAAGTTTGCCAATGACCATCTGGATGATCCAGAGGAGGAATGGGAGAAGGTCATGTGGTCTGATGAAACAAAAATAGAGCTTTTTGGTCTAAACTCCACTTGCTGTGTTTGGAGGAAGAAGAAGGATGAGTACAACCCCAAGAACACCATCCCAACCGTGAAGCAAGGAGGTGGAAACATCATTCATTGGGGACTTTTCTGCAAAGAGGACAGGATGACTGCACTGTATTGCGGGGAGGATGGATGGGGCCATGTATTACGAGATCTTGGCCAACAACCTCCTTCCCTCAGTAAGAGCATTGAAGATGTGTTGTGGCTTGGTCTTCCAGCATGACAACAACCCGAAACACACAGCCAGGGCAACTAAGGAGTGGCTCCGTAAGAAGCATCTCAAGGTCCTGGAGTGGCCTAGCCAGTCTCCAGACATGACCCCAATAGAAAATCTTTGGAGGGAGCTGAAAGTCTGTATTGCCCAGCGACAGCCCCGTAACCTGAAGGATCTGGAGAAGGTCTGTATGGAGGACTGGGCCCAAATCCCTCCTGCAGTGTGTGCAAACCTGGTCAAGATCTACAGGAAACATATGATCTCTGTAACTGCAAACAAAGGTTTCTGTACCAAATATTAAGTTCTGCTTTTCTGATGTATCAAATACTTATGTCATGCAATAAAATGCAAATTAATTACTTAAAAATCATACAATGTGATTTTCTGGATTTTTGTTTTAGATTCTGTCACTCACAGTTAAAGAGTACCTATGATATATATTACAGATTTCTACATGCTTTGGAAGTGGGAAAACCTGCAAAATCGGCAGTGTATCAAATACTTGTTCTCCCCACTGTATGTATAATATCATGGGCAGGATGAGTTGTAAAAATGGGAATTCCAAAACATAGGATTTAGATCCCTAGCCATCTCGGTCTGGCTCCACTAAGATAGGATAGGCATACAAATCATGTTTCTTAGCTCAGTTATTGTTATATCACGAGCAGGAGAGGCTATAAACATTTAAATTGTGAACCATATGTGTACTATTAGCTAGCATTAACATTTTCAAACCCCCAAACCAGGACCCTTAAGTAACCGCACGTTACTTGGGACATCCAGCTTGAAACCGGGACAGTCCCGGGCAAATCTGGACGTGTGGTCACCCTAGCTAGCATGCCAAGCTAGGTGTTTTTAACAAATGACAAAGGTACTATAGAATAAGTGAGAGCAAGATGCAGTTACATAAAATACTGTAAGTCACAAGGTGCTCTTTCAAAGTAACAGAGGAATATCTTTTGAAACCATTTTGATCCCAGTCATACAGTTACATTATACCTGCAAATGAAAGATAATATGATTTGGTTCTTCTTTGATGTTATTTTATCCATATATATAACACATTTTAAATACCAGCAGATTGGGGAAAGCGACTTGTTGAAGTGATCGTGACCAGACATCATCTGCAGAATTATTGCTCCAGATTTTCTTGCCAATGGTTATAAATTGTTCTTATGAGGTATGAATGTGTACACCACTTTAATGAACTTAGATATGTGTTGATTTGCAGTGAAAACAGCTCATGAAGGTTTGATAAATATGTAAAAAACATTCAGCTGTGTGAATAGTATGTATGAAAAGTATATATTTTATAGAACATCTTTCTGATAACACACCCCAATATCGTATGTGTGACTTTTTTGTCTTTTTGTTGCTATATTAGGGTTAATTTTGACCTAAAGGAAAATATAATACCTGTCAGTTTTAGCCAAACAATAATTATATTTTCCTAAACTGCTATCCATGTCAGTACTAATATGCAGACTTACTATATTTTCCCTTCTAAATATCCTAGGAAAATCCTTATTAAACAAGTTCAATAAACAGACGTATTGTGACAATTATGAAAAAAAATGTTTTTTTACCAAGGCTGCTCAAGTCCTTTGATAATGTGGGAGGACTGCTCCTCTTGTCTATCCCCCTGTATAATGAACACAACGTTTGATTCTGGAGACTGATAGAGATAACTGTGTAATGCAATAGGTGTTTACCACCATTAAAGATCTGTGGGAGGAATATTGGTATGCTGAGGGTCAGGGTTCAACTCGGCTGAGAGGGCATAAGGGCAAACATCCACACTTAATCATGCTTTTCCTGTTATTCTGTTGGTCCTATTTTGAGGTCTTTGGCACTGGCTTTTCTAGAGATGATTGAATTTATTAGCTGAGGGGAAATAGAGAATGATTTCCCCTCCCCAAAAATGTCTAGGAGTGGTCTAGCCAAGATAAACAAAACTCACAACCTTATTTCAACATATTACCTCAGTGTTCGGCTTTGGTGGGGAAAGAAAAAAGCATGTTGTCCTTTGGCTTCCAAATATATATTTCCCAGGACAATGAATCAGTGGAAGGTCACTCTCCAATCAAGATTCCCACAGCTTCCCCTTGCTGGAAAATTGAGAAATCTTTCAGGCTGAGCGAAAAAGAGACTCATTGATATAGATGAGCTACCATTAGGATCAGGGATGGATGGGATTTCACATTGAAATAGTACAGTATCCTCCTTCCTGTGTCTTTGGCTGGGTTCCACAATAGATTGAAAACTCAAATGTTGATAAAAAGGCACTGCCCTTGTCCTTTGTGGCTTCTGTAGACATGTAAAATAATTGGCACATGCTGTGAGACATTTCATTCTCTCGTTAAAATGAAATATTCCTTTTCCTGCTTAAACCTATACGGAGCATTATGCAGCTTTCTTATCATGAGTGCAATTTAATTCCAGAACATGGTAAATATTCAGCATTAGACTATAAAAATAGAATTACTCAAAATACCTTTGTTGTGTAATGAATCCATGAAAAGTAGTGCACCCAACCTGACATGTTTGTGCTAACCCCCCAAAAGTTATTTAAAACTACACTGAAGCACTCTTTTTTTTTCTATTTGAATAATTTGTGCATGCTTTCAAAAGTGTTCTGAAAATACTTTAGGGACTTTTCGTGCATGTAAATGCAGCATTAATGCATCATATAGTGTCTCTCATACAATCATACGATATGGTTAATTGCAAATGGTTAACAGCCTAATATTTACTGACAATAACTAATGGAAAATATGTTTTAATGCTTTATTTAGACACAGTGGAAGCAGGAGACTAAGAAAGAACAAAAGTGAGACAGACGGAAGCGAGAAATGAACCCTTGTCTTCTGTGGCGGTGATGTTGAATTTCATTAGAATTCCAACGTAAATGTACACACACAGCCACACTGAATTATTTATTTTGCAGTGAATTAGAAAGCGCCGTATATAATTATTAAAAAGGAAGGCATTTTTCAATATTTATTTTATTTTAATAGAACCAAAATGTATTTATCTATTATCAAGATAAAAACAAATCGAGAAAATTTATTGACTAAGGGAACTCATTCATAATCTTAATCTCATGCAAAGAAAATACTTCAATCAATATTGGGCAAGCTCTATGTATAGGATGAATGGATTTCAAAATGACATTAAATTATAAAATGACCCATTCACACCTTATCATACATATAGTGTCTAGTTAATGGTGGTAGTTTGAACACTGCTCAACTATATCTGTTAATGTGTAACAACTGGCAAAATAGTCAGATCATTAAATTAACTTTCAGGAAGAAGTGAGCTTATGGGACTTTTCATGATGGTGTTTTACCCGTTCATATATTGCAATGTACAATTATCCATAGTCGTGGGCAATGAGTGTAAATACTCGTAGTGCTTATCGAGAGGACTTCTCGACTGCAAGGGGGAGTAGGACAAAGAAGCAGGACGAGGGGTGGGACACACCTGCTACGTTGGGCAGTATGTCTGGGTCTCTCCTTGGACTAAGCCCCACTTCCCTCAGGCACAACACTGTTCTGACAGTGGAGAAGTCACCAGGTTAAGGCTGGGTGTGCAATTACATCCCCTGATTACTTAGTTTAGAAGCACTGATAAGGCCCTGCAGGCTGCCCAAAAACAGTGCGCTTCTTGTCTGCTTTTTTTTTTTTTCAGAGATGTGGTCACTGGGTACTTCACAGCAGAGTGACTGTGTGTGCCTGGACTAAATTTGCTTTTATCCTCTATTTGTTCATCTGTGAATTTATTTTCATGTCCAAATTAACGTAACCTTATTTTCGTTTGGCTGTGTGGACAAGAAAGAAAAGACAACCAAGTCACCGATTCCTTCTTCAGAACTTGCAGCACACCATACTAGCAAACGAATCTAGAGAGAGAACCACAGACAGTCTGCATGGGGCATGTCCGTTTGACTCCTAGAGCTCATCTTTCACCCACTGAGTCTTAAGAGAAAGATCATGTCCGGAGTCACTTTGTCACTGATCCGATGAGACCTGTCTGGCAGAAGGAGGTAGAGAAGGAAAAAACAAGTAATGCAGTATTGAGCAGCACCTGTGTTCAGCGCTCAATTTATCTTAGAAGCACCAGTAGAAAGGAGCTGAACTCTTAGATTACATTGCAGAGGTTCTTATCTGTGTATCTGAGAATCAGGTGGGCTGTATCTGCAGCATTGAATTACATTTAGTTTAGCCTGTTGTTCAGTGCTTGGTGCGATACATGGCAGTGTGAATGAGGGTGTGTATCTGTCTTTTTCTTCATAAGCAAGTGCAATAAAGCAGTACTTTCATACGGACATGTCCGACATGCCTTTCAAAACATCTCTCATGATTGTATGTTAAAAGCATGCTTACAGTGAAGATTCAAGCAAAAACAAAATGACAGCAACAACATTAAATAGAGTGTCTGACCCTTTCGAGACTTAGGAGAAAATCATTTATAGGGGACTGGGGATTGCAGCTAATTACTGGGCTGTTATTTTTATGATGATCGCATCCAGATTGTGCCTACGTTTATTTAACGCATGGAACTGGTTTAACATACTCACAAATTCGCATGGGCCCTTTTAAGTACAACACTGAAAAACAGTGAATGCTTGAAGCTTAAAAACCTTGTGCCTCTAGTCCAAATCATTCAAGTGACCAACATTACCAGAGCAATGTTTGTTCTTTCTGTCGCGGATTTGTGTGCATTTTATATTTACGATGCAGAGGGCTGCTTTCAATTACTTGCTGGCAGCTGTATTTTTTTGGTTTGATTTGAACTATTGTGTCTTTTTGCCCAGTAAGCTCACACTTCCATAATTGGACAACTGACTACAGGGCAATACAGCCATTTGGATGGTAGGGGAAGACATGAAAAGGGATAGGCTAACACTACTAAAAAGAGATGTTTCATGTAAGACACGCAAGACTGCATTATCCGTGTGTGTTGGAGACAATGTATGAGGGTGTAAAAAGAGAGAGGGTGTGGAAGAATTTTTTAGCGTATAGCATGTGTTAAGATGTTTACCGTAAAAAAGGATTTGGGTATCTTTGGACGTCTTATAATGCATTTTGTAAGCATTAAACCTCATAAACTCCTAATTCTTCAGAATTTGTGAATTGACCATTTTGAGCCCTAATCTTAAATACTGGAATTAGAAAGATTGGACTGCTTTTATGCATTTATCATATACAGACACTGTTTCACATCGACATATTTGTTAGTTTAAAAGCAGTTTCTTCTTTTGATCCATAGAGCCAGTTCTCTTTTCCTCTGACGTAGTCATCTCTATAATCAGAAATTGTACAGCAAAACTACTTTCAAAATGCCTCAAGCTTTAACAAGACTTCAAAGCATAGTAGGTCTTTAACGCAACATGCTGCCTTTTACATGAAAAAAATATGTATTTACTGCCAAATTTAAGTTAAAAAATTTTGATTAAAGATGAGCTGAGTAAGATGCAGACAGTAGCGATGAATGCATTTGTTTTTTTCTCGGTCAACCGATTGTTTACTACATCATTAATTTTGTTTGCCATGATTCAACAAAAAAAACATTAATATGTAATATATTACTCGATTGTAGCGTGCTTAGGATCCATGATCATCATAGCATGCATTTGGGCAATCCTTGAACCCCTTTAATAAATGAACTGATCTGACGAAGTGAGTTAAAGTCACAGGAGACAACTTTCATGGACTTATCTTCCTGCTTTCATATGCCATTATGGCTCACATGTTTGGGGTTTAACAAAAAAAATTATTCAGTTGTCTAACTAGAACATACTGTATCACTGATAAACCATGTAGCCCCTTTCAGTGTGAATGCATTATACCAGCATGTTAATTGTTGATATCACTCTGAAAAAAGTATGCATCTATCGCACGTAACCCAGGGATATGTCAACTTTAAGTAGTTAATTGCACAATTATGTTTCATAATTTCACAGCCCTAGTAATTACATTCGGCAGGGATCGTAGTATTATTTTAGTTGACTGGGTGCAATAGCACAATGTGGCAGCCTGTTGGTGTTCAGTGACAAATTCCAGTCAGTTCAGATTCTTTGATGGCTTCCCCTCATATTCCAGACATGTGACATATTGCATTAGGTCTAACAGACTTTATTATGGCCTGAAAGTGAAGCACGGAAAACCTGCTGCGTTTTAGGGAGCATGTTACATAGGGGAGATGGAGCAGCAACGCCTGTCAGTTTATGTTCAGATGAAGACTCTGTGTTAGTGTGCTCCCCCTGACACATTCATAAAACAACCATCTCTATTACCCACAAGCCAGCTGGGCCATCACTACATGCTTCCAACTGCAGCATCAAAGGCAGAGGACTGGGAACAGCACAGTGTGATAGATAGGGATTAGATGGTTCAATGTTACTGTGTTGCTTTACGTCTACATGCATTATGTCACTCATGGTGTATTGTCAGTGGAGCCAATAAGACACATTGATAATAATCTGATATACTCTGATAATGTTTGCCTCAGTGGAAATAAAGTTAGTTCACAACAAGACAATGAATAGTTAACTATTGCACACAGGCCAAATCCCCCAGGTTAATGCTACTTTTGACATTTTAGAAACCAGGCACACATTTTTTTTTTGAAGCTGTATGAGACACAAGAGTGTGGTCTGAAGCCAGATTATAAGGTAGTCATTTTCCTGGACAAGCGCAGTGCCCACAAGCCACAAAGCAGACTAAAATGAAGAAAACGCATCGGGGCCCGTCTGGCCAAACTTTGTGAAACCCAAATCGTCAGAGCTGAGCCGTCCCCTGCTTGCCGAGCGCAAGGCTTCTACCTCCTGGCTCATTTGTTTTTTTTGGGAAACAGCCCTGGGTGGAATATTTTGCTTTCTTTATTTTTGTTGTAGCAGCTGAGCAATTCAAGAAGGCTTGGGATATAATTTGGCCCTAGAGTCCCTCCCACCACCACCGAAAAATGAAGCCCTGGCTGCAGATTTAGTACAGTGTTAGCACACATACATGGAAAATATGTGGGGGGGGTTTTGCTCTCCTAATGAACCTCTCACAGTCGTTCTCTTTCTGAAATAACAAAGTTTAAAAATCAAATGCGCTGAGTGAAATTCTAATCCTAGTAGAATTTCTGTGGATGCTGGATAATTATAATCAGAGCCAAGTTTTTATGTGGTAGGCTACCAGTTAACCCGAAGTACAGCACTGGTACTAAAGATTGCTATTTGGACAAAAGTTAAACTGAAAAGCTAGATTCACACACCGTCCACACTAAAAGGGGGTTAGTTACTAAAAGGGTGATTATGTGGAACCATAATGTCTCAAAAAACTCTTAACAACCAGCTCCCTTGCTCTTTTAGTGATGGTTAAAATGGAGGAGAGGATGCTCATTAGAGGTTCTGGGACGTTATTCGGTCTTAACAATTTCCATCCAATCGTGAGAGGACCATCAGTTTAGCTAAAGTGTTTTTGTTATGCAATTACATATTATTAGCAACAGTGATTTCGCATTGCATCAACTGGCAATGGTTGACTAAGTTAGTCAGTAGTTCCCAATTCTTAATTTCTCTTCTCAGCCCCACTTATTCCAGGGGTTGCTAACCTAATTTAACACAATAGATTGGATAGATTAGATTCAACTTTATTGTAATTGAAAAAGTACAGTACAAACAAAATGCAGTTAGCATCTAACCAGTAGTGAAACAATTAAGTATAATGTATGTTACAACTGGGATGTACAGATGTGCAATGAAGGCAGATGCAAGTACATGACAATTCGGGAATGTGCAGTGAAAGCAAATTGAAGGTGCAATGTAGTATGTGGAACTGAAATGCATGGATAGCAGCAATGAGATTCCCGAGGTAGAAATGTATATGTAGCAACTGAAAACATCAGACTTTGCAAGGTAATGCCAGAGTCCTGTAGTAAAAAGAGAGTAGTGCAACAAGGTCCCTGAGAGGCAGTACTAAGCACTGGGTGGATGGATATGGATAGTGTTGGGTACAGTGTTCAGCAGGGTTACAGTAGCTGGGAAGAAATTGTTTCTGAGCCTGCTGGTGTGGGAACAAAGAGACCTGTATCGCCTGGCAGATGGTAGGAGGGCAAATAGTTTGTGGCATGGATGTGAAGGTTCCCTGATAATGCCGCACACCCTATGCAGACACCACTAGCACTAGAGATCTACAATGGTTGGGAGCTGGGCACCAGTGATGTGTTGGGTGGTTTTCACCACCCATTGCAGGGCCTTCTGGTTGGCCAGGGAGCACCTGCCAAACCACACTGTGTTGCAGTTAGTCAGAATGCTCTTGATTGTGCAGCGGTAAAAGTTCACAAGGATCTTGGAAGACAGGCGGGCCTCCAAAGGTACTGGCCTTTTTGACCAGGGTTGACATGTTGAGGGTCCAGGAGAGGTCCTTGTAGATGTGGACACCCAGGAATTTGAAGCTGGGCACACGCTCCACCTCAGTGCCATCGATGAGAATTGGGCCATGACTGCAACCTTTAGACTTCCTGTAATCCACAATGATCTCCATGATTTTCTTAACATTGAGGGCCAGGTTGTTATTAGCGCACTACGCCACCTGATACTTGACCTCCTCCCTGTAGGCTGACTTGTAATAACAAGATCTAATAATAACACATATTGCATTTTTACGAGATAATATTGAAGAAGAGGGTTAAAGAAAAAGTGGAAAAAGGTATCTACAAAGAACCATTCAGATTGAGAAACCATTAAAACATAGTCTGTTTAACCCCAAAAACGGTGCCAACCATAAGACAACCCTTTTTGTTGCTATATGGGACCTTAGAAAAGGTTCTGTATCGTGCCGGTAAGTGTTCCGCTATGGTACACGTCAAAGAATCCTCAGAGGTAGTATCCTTTTTTATTTCTGTAATTTGGAATACATCTTTAATGATAAAAACAGTAAAGGGAAATAATGAGTGCTGTGGATCTGCAGGTATTGAATAAACAGTTACTTTACAGAGACAGTGAATTTATAGATCTTGCGGCAATGATGTTCTCAGTTATATTGCCACAATTCATTTATTTCCAAAGACAAAGATTATAGACATGATAACTAAGTACTAGACAAATCCCATTGTGAAAATCCAGTGAAGACATGCATAATTTTTAAACCCATTACGGAACCGAGACCAATTCTTTAATTCACATCATACCATTCAGTTGAAATTTTCTGAGGTTAAACAACCTTGACTTTTTTCTAAAACTCTTTAAAGCTGGGAAAGAATCAGCCCCTGTGTTATGTTGTTTGTATATAATTTTAATGTCAGTTCACTTCATATGTTATTATAGCAAAAAGATATAAGCTCCATGCTGATGATTACCAGAGTTCAACATGTTGATGACAGCCAGTTATATGGAAAATGATCCCAACAGCTTTTTCCACATTTGGAAATTGTACCAAGCTTTCCTTTGTTCACTGCATACATTGTAAGTTCATGGAGGTTTCTTGATTCCCTGCGAAAGCAGTATAGTTCTTTGGTTGTGAAGTTTAGCCCCTAGTGCCTCGTAGAGATGTCCACTCTTTGACTCTGACCCTTGAGGTTCTGAACTCTTCTGGCTTCCATCATGTCTTTGGTCAGCTCTAAACAAAGTCCCAATATAAGACATCTTATGAAATAATCAGAATAACAAGTTTTTTACTTTGTATCTTGACCCAATGTACGTATTAAGACAACATTTGTTGATGTGTGTTTTACTGAGATTATTTATAACCGAAACAGATTCATAGAGCGATTGTGTCTCAATTCTGAGGTCATTACAGACATCAAACATATCAACAAACAAATGATATGACATATCCTGCTGCTCTCTTGACAGGCAAACACAACTGTTATCTTTCAACATTTTTTCCCCCATTTGTTTCTCTTTTCTTACTGGTTCTTATCTTGCAGATTGTGAATGTGTTTGTTGTAGACTATAATTGTGCTGTGTACTATAGTGAATGTGTTAACAATCACCATGTTGTAGGCCTCCAGGGAGAATCCCCATGGTTCACAGATTAAACCTTAAACAGGCAGCTCTACCGGGTTTTGACTACTAGTGTTTTCATATCTATAAAAAAAACGCATACACTTTGCTTGGCATATTTTATCTTCTCATCCAATGCCACAGTGATCACGTGTTAACTGTCTAGTCTAAGAACAACACGTCTGCCTTGCTCTACTTGCAGGCTTGAGGACTGCACCAGGCCACAATGTTAACACATTATTTTAATATGTACATATTTAAATATTCATAGTTTGACACAACAAATAACTGACACAACAAAAGTAATTGAAGCAGTCATCATTTTAATCCATGTTGCATAGACTTTTGAAACAAACATTTTGTCTACGCACATTCCCAAAACAGCATTTATTTTCCCTAATTGAATAGCTCAAATGGCCAGGTGAGATGTTTGTGCTGCATTCTCTACTACATTCAGTTATTGAAAATACAAATTACTGAAATACTGTTGAAATATTGATGTATTTAACTTGAGTGAGATATATATATATATAAAAAATATGCTTGTGGAGATTTATAGGCTTTGGTCTACTTCCAAATTTGCTGTGATGAGAACCTAAAATTATACCCAAGTTCATCGCCAAGGCAACAGTCATTTCTTCTGTCTACCATTTTGAAAGAAAACATCTTCTGAACTTAAAGGGTAATTTTCACTCAGTCCAGATCAGGTTTATTCCCTAAGCACCAGAGATGAACATCTGTTTAAAATTAGATGCACAAAAATGATTTGCTCAGATGATTAAACAGTATCTAGTCTCTGCCCTGTCTGATAATGTAATCTGCGCTAACTAGAAATGTGGTAAAATGCTGGGATTTTTCTGGTTGCCCCATGACAGACTCCAACAGAGGATCTCTATTTGGAGACACTGATGGCTTTTCCAGACATTCTACTTTGAGGCCAGGAATAGGGAAAGCCTTGTCCGTCTGTCCTGCATTCCATCATCTTAGGCCTCTCAGTAACTGTATTTGTATTCGTGACACCGAGCCCCAGTGATCAGACTCAGGACTCTAAGACAAATATGCTCTTATAGCCTGTCCAGTTTAGACAAAACAATGGGATTTCCTCCCACCACTTCGAAGTACGGCACCACTTCCAGTACACTCCCTGCCTATTCAGACTCATGATAATTAAACCACATATTTAAGTTCAGATTTCTGAAGGGTTTGGATAGTAAATGGATTACATGAAGGAAAAGTGCTTTTATCATGAATAATGTTCTAAAAATGTACATCCAATTATGTGGATGTGTTACTTTGTCCAACCGTCTGCTATGATATAATAGCATGGGGAGCCATAGTCATTAACAATCAACTGCAGAGAACACCATGGGTCTAGCAAATATATGCTTTGCCTTGATATGCATGTACAGAATATATCCCAACGACTAATATTTGTCTTCAGTAATTTACATGAAATCCATTACATTAATTTGTTTATAATGCAAATGAAAGCAAATTGATTTTCTTCTACTGATTTTCTCTGTAGTATTGTTTTCCTTTTCGCTGAGCTTTAGCTCTTCGTTCACATTCTTCCAGCTAACTCACCCTGACAGACGGAGCAGGAAGCCTCAAAAACTGCACTTATGTCACTTTCTGCTGGGAAAATAATGTTTCATTGCAAATTATGTTAGCAAGGAAACACAACCTCAGAAATGTTAAGTTCCTAAAGGGCAGGATAGAAGCTTCATTGCATTCACTGGAGTCCTTGGAGAATAGACAATCACTTCAGCTTGGGAAACAAATGATGGCGTTTTAGAATTTTAAATGAAGGTTAAATAAGATGATTGCAGTGATATGCATTCTGATGAGAGCTCCCATGGTGTACGCTGGCATGACCTTAGTCTCCAAAGGACAGACGCCACACCAGCATTCTAATTAGGTGCTGGATGATGTCCAGGTGTTTTTCATAAAGTTGATGTGACATACAGTCATGCTTAACTGGACTGACCACCATGTGATTAAAGATGGGGAAACATTTAAAATGGATCTTTGACACTGTAAGAAGCTGTATCAGCCAGTCAATAAAATATTAAAAGTTACACATATACCCAAAAATGGGAACTGTTTAAAGACTTGAGACAAAGAAGTGTAGCTCCAGCCTCTGTCAATGTAATGTAAACATGAGCTTTCTTCTCAGTCAGTTTGGGCTGAGCTCATGGTAAGAGCTGATATAAAAAGTAGGCCAATGGGCCACACTGTGGAAGGTAAACACATTGAGTTAGAGCCAGATGGAATGCACAAGGCCTGGACAGAGGCTATTTCAGGTTAGCCTGTATTCCTTTTGCCTTTTCGATGAATGCTCTCCACAACTGAAACCTACCTCTCGACTCTTACTCAGGAGGGGTTGCTCTGGCCTCTCTCCAATGATTGGGAATTCCTGTGGTATAACCTTCACACATTAATAAAAATCCAAACACTTTCTTGCCAATTTCTTGTTTTTGCCATGGAAAATATGTATTTTCCCTTTCAAATGATAGGTCTTAGGGCTTGGGAGCCCAAATAGTGTGCATGTACGGTTCTGTACATATATAGTGAGGGGAAAAATATTTGATCCCCTGCTGATTTTGTGCGTTTGCCCACTGACAAAGAAATGATCAGTCTATAATTTTAATGGTAAGTTTATTTGAAGAGTGAGAGACAGAATAACAACAAAAAAATAATTAATAATTAATTCGTATTTTAATGAGTGAAATAAGTATTCAACCCCTCTCAATCAGAAAGATTTCTGGCTCCCAGGTGTCTTTTATACAGGTAACAAGCTGAGATTAGGAGCACACATTTAAAGGGAGTGCTCCTAATCTCAGCTTGTTACCTGTATAAAAGACACCTGTCCACAGAAGCAAACAATCAATCAGATTCCAAACTATCCACCATGGCCAAGACCTGCCCAAGGATGTCAGGGACAAGATTGTAGACCTACACAAGGGTGGAAGGTGACAACAGTTGGTGCAATTACTCGCAAATAGAAGAAACACAAAATAACTGACAATCTCCCTCGGTCTGGGGCTCCATGCCCAATCTCACCTCGTGGAGTTGCAATGATCATGAGAACGGTGAGGAATCAGCCCACAACTACACGGGAGGATCTTGTCAATGATCTCAAGGCAGTTGGGACCATAGTCACCAAGAAAACAATTGGTAACACACTACGCTGTGAAGGACTGAAATCCTGCAGCGCCCGAAAAGGTCCCTCTGCTCAAGAAAGCAGCCTGCCTGAAGTTGGCCAATGGACATCTGAATGATTCAGAGGAGAACAAGTGTTGTGGTCAGATGAGACAAAAATTGTGCTCTTTAGAGTCAACTTAACTCGCCGTGTTTGGAGGAGGAGGAATACTACCTATGACCCCAACAACACCATCCCCGCCGTCAAACATGGAGGTGGAAACTTTTTGCTTTGGGGGTGTTTTTCTACTAATTGGACAGGACAACTTTACTGCATCAAAGGGATGATGGATGGGGCCATTGAAAGATCCGAAAAGTCTAGTAGGCTGACAATGACCACAAACACACGGCCAAGGCAACAAAAGGGTTGGCTCAAGAATAAGCACATTAAGGTCTTGGAGTGGCCTAGCCACTCTGTGGTCATCACTATCCTCTTGCAATGGGACGAGCTGAATGTCAAAAACAGTGCAAGTAGTACCTCAAAGGTAATTTTAATAAAAAAATAACTATATTGCATGACAAACGAATTGAAAAGCTTGAGGAAAAGAAGGGTTAAATTATGGCTTTACTGGCAGAGGGATACAGTGAGCGTCAGGTTGCTTCCATTCCGAACATTTCAAAGATGGCGGTTCATAAGAACAAGGTCAAGCAACAGACATTGGAGACAACAAAACTTCAAAAATTATCATCTTCTGACTGAGATGACCGTCAACTCATTCGAATGTCACTCAACAACCGTAGGATGACATCAAGTGACCTACAAAAAGAATGGCAAACAACAGCTGGGGTGAAGTGCACGGCGAGGATGTTTCGAGGGCTCCTAGGGGCAGGGCTGAAGTTGTGCAAAGCTAGAAAAAAGCCCTTCATCAGTGAGAAGCAAAGAAGAGTCAGGCTGAAGTTTGTAAAAGACCATAATGATGGGACCATAGAGGAATGGAGTAAGGTCATCTTCTCTGACGAGTCACATTTTTAGCTTTGCCCAACACCTGATCATCTAATGGTTAGGTGGGGAGACCTGGAGAGGCTTATAAGCCACAGTGTCTCGCACCCACTGTGAAATTTGGTGGAGAATCGGTGTTGCTCTGGGGATGCTTCACAAGGCAGGAATCGGGCAGACTTGTCTTTGTGAAGGACGCATGAATCAAGCCAAGTATAAGGTTATCCAGAAGAACACCTGCTTCCTTCTGCTCTGACAATGTTCCGCAACTCTGAGATTTTTTTTTTTCCAGCAGGACAATGCTCCATGCCACACAGCCAGGTCAGTCAAGGTGTGGATGGAGGACGACCAGATCAAGACCCTGTCATGGCCAGCCCAATCTCCAGACCTGAACCCCATTGAAAACCTGTGGAATCTAAACAGAATCTAAACTGTTTTATTTTAAGTTTACTATAATTTAGATGGATAATGTGCAGTGTCGCTATAGCTTCTCGCCATTAAGATATTTTTGTCAAGCATTAACATCATGCCAAGTTTGAATATTTAGTTAGACACCATTAAGTATTGAGTTAAATAGTTGCAATATGTTCATAAAGTTTTATTTTAGGTTTACTTTAACATAATTACTTAAGGTAGTAACTATGTCTATCCTGAACATATCCTAATGCATGATTTCTTTTGGCCGTGTCGAGGCTCAATCACCAATCCCTCTGCATGTAAGTCCACCACTCAAACCACTATGCTATTAGCTGCCGTACCAGGCAGTAAAGCAGACCGAGAGGATGCTTTCAATGGTGCACATGTAAATGTTGGTGAGAGTTTTTGCAGACATGCCAAACTTGAGTCTCCTCAGGAAGTATAGGTGTTTTTGGGTCATCTTTACTGCCGAGTCTGCTTGCCTGGACCAGGTGAGGTCATCTTTGATGAACACACTGAGGAACTTGAAGTCGGAAACTGAGAGCGCAGAAAGAGAGAGCGCAAAGCGAGTCTCGAGAGAGTGAGGAGCGAAAGATAAGAAATGACAGAAAAGTAAGAAGATAAGTGTGGCTCAGGGAGGCAGCAAAACAACGAAGATGGAAGAGGAAACGTTAGTGGCCGTGATAGACTGTAACTGTCATTTTGTTCCACGTCACAAAAAGGATTACAAAAGTATACTCCAAAATAAATATAAATATATTGGCATTAAATGGAGATGGGAGTTTAGAAGATGATAAAGAATGAATGAGTGTCTGGTATTAGCTATAGCAGAAATGCTTCTAAAATGCCTTTGCAGTAGATTTGAGATTTTATCTATTTAAAAAATCTCATATGATATATGTGCTCCCAAGAAATAAAATAGGCACCGGCTTTACATAGGCTGAAACACTGGACTTTTCTAGCGAACAGTGTTCAGATTCCATTTGTGGTAGCCTACAAAGCTTTGTGTAACTAAATTGCCCCTCTTTGAGAGTTCACTAGTATTCCTCTACTCCAAACTACCAGAAGATCTTAGACGTGCCCCAAACGTATACATTTTTAAATCCATGTTAAAAACACTTCTCTTCTTACGTGCCTATGATTGAGCACTTAAATTTAACCACACTGTTTAGCCTTATAGCTTCCTGTGTTTTTATTGTATTTTTTTTTGTATTTTTCTTATTATAATGTATTCATTTGTTTTGATGTTTTCATTTGAGTATTTGTTTTGATGTTATTGTACTTTCATATATTTTTATTAATGTTGTACCAGTCCAATATGACTGTCTGTTGAAATAAACCCTTATGTTGTATGAAAACGTGTTGTTTCATATTTTATTTTTATGTTATCTTATACATTTTGTTTTTACATATGTTTAAAAATAACGAAATACATATAGATATTAGATATAGATATTGCAGTATTTATGATTCAAATTGCAATATCACAATTTGTCAATATTGAGCAACCCTAGATCCAGGATGGTTGTGTTGTCCTCAAACTTAAGGATGACATTGGAGCTGTGTGTGGCCACAGGAGGGGAATGAGTACACAGCCCTGGGGGGCTCCGATGCTCAGAGACAGTGCAGAGGAGGTGAGGTTGCCCATTGTTACCATTGTCTGGGGTCTGCTGGTCAAGCCAGGATCCTATTTCAAGTCCAGGATCCAATTGCAATGGGCGGTGTTAAGTCCCAGGGTCCTGAGCTTATGAACAAGCTTAGCAGGCAAAACAAAGTTGAATGCAGAGCTGTAGTCCACAAACAGCATCTTCACGTGTTGCCTTTTTCCAGGTGAGAGAGGGTGGTGTGTGTCATCAAGGCAATGGCATCGCCTGTAGATCTTTTGGGACAGTATGCAAATTGGAAGGGGTCCAAGGTGTCAGGAAGGGTGGAGCAGATGTGAGTTCTGACCAGCCGCTCAAAGCACTTCATGATGGTGGAGGTCAGTGCTACAGGGTGGTTGTCATTCAGGCAGGTGATGGTAGGTTTCTTTGGTATAGGGACAATGGTGGTCTGTTTGAAGCAGGTGAAGACTGCAAGCAGAGACAGGGAGAGGTTGAATATCATCGATGCACTTAGAGATATATGCTGAGACAGAGTCTGTGTATTCATCAGTGTCCCCACTGGTTGCTACACAGAACTTCTGCTAATCTGTTGTTTCAAAGCAGTCCTGGAAAGTGGTAATGGATTTCTCATTCCAGCATTGAACGGCCCGGAAAAACGTTTCTTCCTGTTTTAGACAATGTCTGTAGTTTGGGAGGAGAAGATTGGAGATATGTTCCGCCTTACCAAAGGCCGGGTGTTGGAGAGGTTTGTAGCGGTTCCGTATTTGTGAATAACACTGGTCATGAGTCTGATCCCCATGGGTAGGAAAGTTAATGTGCTGGTGCTATTTCAGCAAAACTTTCCTCATATTTGCCCTATTCAAGTCACCAACAAAAATGAAAGCACACAGATTAAACAGGGTAACTTGTAACTGTAACGGATTATAGCTACTTATAAAGGATCCTACCCAACATTACATATAAACAGCACTGGAAAGAAATAAGAGACCATTGCAAAATCATCAGTTTCTCTGGTTTTACTAATCATAGGTACAGTATATGCTCAGGATAGACAAAATCCTTGCTGGCTACAAAATAAAGTAAATATGTTGAAGTAAGCCCAAAATAAAACTGTTTATGATTATATTGCGACTATTTAACACAATACTTAACAGTGTCTAACGAAATATTCCAACTTGGCATGATGTTAATGCGTGACAAAATGATCTAATGTCGAGAAGCTATACAGGTAAACACAGGTAATCAAAATGATCCATCTAAATTATAGTAAGCCTAAAATAAAACTGTTTAAGTTTCAATTGTTACTATTACTGGAATATATCCAAAGTATGACTCAGTGCATGCTTTTTGTGGTAATCCTATATCAAAACCCCTGTGATCTTGTTGGAATCTCCCCAGCCTTCATTATTTTGACCTGGGGGGATTCCCCTCTCAGGTGTTCCAATTTTTGCCTCCCCGAAGTATTTATCCATTTGGTACTTTTCAGCCATCACACAACAATATACAGCTCTGGAAAAAATTAAGAAGTCTGTTTCTCAGGTTTTAAAATGCATAGGTATGTGTTTGAGTCAAATGAACAGTTTAGTTTTATTCTATAAACTACTGACAATATTACTCCCATGTCACGGGTTGCGGGAGTAAGGAACCAGGCGCAGGCGGAATGCGGTCGATTTTGGCTTTTAATAAACAAATAGCAAGCACAACCAAACAACAAAAGAAAAGGGCTGTCTCATGCAACAAAAACGACTGTACACAAATGTTCTAAGAAAACGTATATGTAACCGCAACACACACGATGACATCAAACACAACAATGATCCACGAATGCGGGGAGCAGAGGGGAAACATTTAAACACTTACAAACGATATGATAGGGACCTGGTGTGCATGATTAAAGACATGTGACACAAAACAAGTCAGGGATATGATCATGAGTGACGGGAACTGAGGGTGCACGGAACGGTGGCGCTGCTGCTCACCGTACCGTGACATCCCAAATTCAGAATAAAATACAATTCCGAATAAAATGGCATTTAAAGTATTTTTTCTTTGAAAATAACAACTGGTCTAAATAACCCAAAAAATATGCATTGTTTTCAGACCTCAAATAATGCAAAAAAAACAAATTCATATTCATTTTTCAACAAAAAAATACAGATGTTTTAACTTAGGAAGAGTT
Source organism: Esox lucius (assembly GCF_011004845.1). Lineage (NCBI taxonomy): Eukaryota > Metazoa > Chordata > Actinopteri > Esociformes > Esocidae > Esox > Esox lucius. Next base: position 11,366,771 of record NC_047570.1, on the reverse strand, counting down.
CATAAATCAATATTAGGTGGAATTACCCTGACTTTTTATCACAGCTTTCATGCATCTTGGCATGCTCTCCACCAGTCTGTCACATAGCTGTTGGGTGACTTTATGCCACTCCTGGCACAAAAATTTAAGTAGCTTAGCTTTGTTTGATGCCTTGTGGCCATCCATCTTCTTTTTGACCACACCTTGATTGACCTGGCGGTGTGGCATGGAGCATTGTCCTGCTGGAAAATACGATTCTCAGAGTTGGTGAACATTGTCAGAGCAGAAGGAAGCAGGTGTTCTTCCAGGATAACCTTGTACTTGGGTTGATTCATGCGTCCTTCACAAAGACAAATCTGCCCGATTCCTGCCTTGCTGAAGCATCCCCAGAGCAACACCGATCCTCCACCAAATTTCACAGTGGGTTCGTAACACGATGGCTTGTAGGCCTCTCCAGGTCTCCCCACCTAACCATTAGATGACCAGGTGTTGGGCAAAGCTGAAAATGTGACTCGTCAGAGAAGATGACCTTACTATATTCCTTTACGGTTCAATCATTACGGTCTTTTACGAACTTCAGCCTGGCTCTTCTTTGCTTCTCACTGATGAAGGGCTTTTTTCTAGCTTTGCACAACTTCAGCCCTTCCCTTAGGAGCCTTCAAACCGTCCTTGCCGTACACTTCACCCAGCTGCTGTTTGCCATTCTTTTTGTAGGTCACTTGATGTCATCCTATGGGTCGTTGAGTGACATTCGAAATGTGTTGACGGTCATCTCGGTCAGTGGACAGTCATTTTCAAATTCTGCCAGTCTGTTGTTTTGTGGTCCCCAATGTTTGTTGCTTGACCTTGTTCTTATGAACCGCCGTCTTTGAAATTTTCAGGATGGAAGCAACCTGACACTCGCTGTATCCCTCTTCCAGTAAAGCCAGAATTTAACCCTTCCTTCCTCACTCAAAGCTTTTATTATCAACTATTTTATCATGCTGAATAGTTTTTTATTTCATTCCAATTACCTTCGAGGTTCTACTTGGACTGTTTTTGCCATTCAGCTGGTACTATTGCAAGATGATAGTGATGACCACAGCAATGGTTCACATACTTTTCCTCATTAAATTAGATTTGGTTCAGGTAATCACATAATCAGTACCTCATTAAGTAAAATGAGGTGTGCCTGTGTTGGAATTGAACAGACACTGGAATTGAATGGCTGCCATACATGTAGAGATGCTAATTTATGAAAAATTTGGAGTGGTTTCTTAATTTTTTCCAGAGCTGTATATATGGTAGGATTTAAAAAAAAATATATAAAACCAATGTCACCTCACAATGAATTATATTGAGTGTCAGTGCTTATATCAAAAATATCAAACAGGACAACATTTTTACATATCATTTGTCATTATTTTGTAAGGCACTATAAAGATCCCCTCCCCTTTGACCTTTCCATATTTAACTTCGTAACAACATGAAAACTACATGGATTTCATCAAGGTTTTTGCCACAGATCAACACAAAACATGTGAAAGTAATAAAATAAAACCTTCAAGTTGATAAAATAAAATAATAAAAAATATTTGGCAAAATGCCATACAGTAATTAAATCAATTAAAAATGTTGTTGTAACATGAAATCAGATGAAGTCCAAGGGGGTGAATACTTCTAGAGCCACTTTATACATATTTTTTTAATGCCCTGGACTTCACCTTCCTAATCCTACACTGCACATAGTTTATAGAGATATAGATGTATTTTTAGCCTGCAGCTGGTAATTTTTTGGGGTTGGTTACCTATCATTTAGTTGGGATAGGACTTATATGAAATCAGGGAAATCAACTTTTGTAAATGCAAACCCATCAGAGATAAAGGTGTTTTATAACTATTTTTGCCTTCCTGTAAATAAGACTTCAACTGTTAATCCTTCCTGCCCGTTTCCTGTATAAGTCGTCATGGTTTTCCCAAAGAATGAAAAAGAAATCAATGATGGCAGTCTCTAATATTTAATTTCATGCTCCAAAACATCCCAATGTCTCTCCAACTGGATAGGGAAAAGGGACAGAGAATTGAACTATCAGCTTTGCCTTGTTTAACCGAATCCATTTTAATTAATTTGGAACTTTTTTCCCAATACTTTTTTCATTATGAGTCTCTTGACTTTTCTTATTTAACATTGGGCTACTACCTCTATTGTTGGCATTTTGATAAAGTAAAAGCAGTTAACATTGCCAAAGAACCACTGGGTTTAGTTTCCTTAGAGGGTAGGTGGCATGACATTTTACTCACCAAATCCGCCACCAAAGCAACGCAGTGTGGTCAAACACATAAACTCAGTTATAGACACAGTCTGGTTCCCTACAACTTGAAAATAATAAACATTTTCAGACTCTCCAGCAAAAGTGACAATATCCTAAAGAGAAAATATTGTTCTATAACAGAGTTTTGAAACATCAAGATGCTTCTGAAATGCTTCTGAATTCCAATGCTAAATGTATTAAGAGTTATTAATTAAATTGAAATCTCAAAGCAAAACCTACATTTTAGCCAATGTACAAAGCGGCTTAAACTGTTCTAATTAATATCACATGAAAGTAGCAAATGGAAATGTAATCAAAAACAACCTAATGTGAAAAAATGTATAAACATTTTGACCATTAGACTTTTTGTGCATGATTTGTGCAAGGTAAAATTGCAATGATGTGAAAGCAATGGTGGAATACACAGGGTATGGAACTGAAAATAAAGCTGTTGGCCCTTCCAGGTTCTACATGAGTTTCAAGCTAGCTACCTAGTAGTTGTAAGCTATCCATAATATATCCCTATGCGGTGATATAGTACTGAAGCTTGGGAAAAGTTCACAAAAATGTTTGCTCTATAATCATTATACCATAGAGAGGATATGTGAAAACAGTAATTCCAAAGCAAACGTTGTAGCCAGACAGAAAGCTGTTTAGCGTTTTGCAATTCCCCTAGTAGACACTAGAGGGAGGAACTTGGTTTTACACTGTCTGTTGTGATTTGCTAGGCTAACAACAGGATAGGTTAAAAAAAGTAATCAGGCAAGCCTAGTTCAGCTGGCCTCCCAATAGAAAGTGCTGCCCTCTCAAGATTCAAACCCAGGTCACCCACATGAAAAGCTGTTTCGTTAACCACTACACCACAGCGTTGTACTTTTACTGGGTGACAGTATGGCCTCTAGTGTCTATCCTGTACCAATCCTCTTTTGCCACTGGCCGTTTTAACAGTTAATTGGACACTCATGAATGACATTGAACATTTTTCACTAAGGTTACCTCCACCACAAATAGCGTCTATGTATGGCGTTTTGCCACTGGCCGTTTTGACAGCGTATTAGCCAGTAATAAGCTTTACCGGTATCTACTAACTTATTACAATAGCCATAAGAATTTATCAATTGCTAGCGAGTCTGCCAAAGCTATTTCATTTCATGGCATAAGAATATATATTTTTTCTTTCATGGCAAAACAACATATTTTTTCATTCATGAATAACGTTTACACAATAACTATCAATAAAGTCGACGATAACCAACTTTTTCATCAAGTGAAAAGATGAGAGAATCGTGGAATCTACCAGAAATAATTAATAAATGTCTTCGCTTTCAATAGATTCGACCTTAGGTCTTCCACATGTGAGACACTGTCTTTAACCACTACGCAACAGCAGTCGCTAGACTCCATTGAGGATTGTGTTAAACTGACTAACGTTTCTTCTAAGTTTACCTTCACCATAGTTTCTCTGAACTTTATTGCTTTTGCCACTGGCCGTTTTAACAGCTCATTAGCCAGTAATAGGCTTACTAGTATCTACTAACTTCCTAGGAATAATTATAAGAATTGAGCAATTGCTAGCAAGACTGAAGATTAACTTTTCCATGCCAGAAACAGTCGTAATATAACCGTATACAGTTTCAGTTAAGTCTTACTATAACGTAACTACTGTGTGCTGTAGCCAGCAAATGTGTTCGTCTATCATGACCCAAAATGCATGCACGGATGCGTACTTCGAAAATCCACCATAAACAGTCGCAATATAACCGTAAACTGTTTAACGCTAAGACACAGACGGTTTTAGCCAGTGAAGTTTTTGTCTATACAGAATAATTCATAATGCGTACTTTGCTTTGCCCGCGAGGAGATATGAACACGGGACTTATAGCTCACAAGTCCGCTTCTCTAACCACTACATTATTTAACAAGGGGTGGACTGACGGTCGGTCGGTCAGTCGCTCACTCACTAACTCAGTAAGAGACATTTGCTCTTTTTGGCCAGCTCCCCTTACGCGGTCTGGCAAAAATAACAATAGCTGTCTGACTAAGTTGACTGCATAACATTCTTACTTGGGGTTCCGTGTTTCTGTCAAAGCTATTCATTACTAAGGAGCTTGCTAGCCATGTGTTGATTGCCACTGGCTAAGTCATAGCTACATAACTAACATACAGATTTAGCATGCTAGTTGGATAGCGATTTTGCATACTGATTTGTAAAAGTAAATGCATAATCTCTTTAATTGAAAGTTGGCAGAACACCATTGGGTTATTGCCATTATAGATTTTTTACAGTATTTGTTTACATTGTAGGGAATATAAGCCAACTGCCTGGGTCCTCTGACATCACACACCTAAAATCTGTTTTATGTAATTATTTTGTTTACATGTAGTTATTTTAAATGTTACCTACTCTATTTATGGGTAGCTGATCAATGTGAGTCTTCAAAAATGCAATAACTTCCAAATCATTTAAATGTTCACAACAAAGTAGTACCTTCAAGTTCATTGACTTTATACAATCACAGTGAAGCTAAGACATTACTTTAGACAAAGAAAATCACAGAAAGTATGTTGTATTTCTAAATAATTTTCAAGCCTTTGCATGGATTTTTAGGACATATTACATTTATGTTCCAGAACTAATTTAAGCAGGTTTCAGGCTGGCTTGGACATGGCTTCAGCGGCCATCTGTCTCCTTGCTGTAGCCCTGAGGATGGCTCTCTATAATGACTCAGAGTGCTGTGCCACCTTCACTGCAGTGATCTGGCAAACAAGAACCCTGTCCCTCTCCTTAGTGAGGCCTAGATCGGCCTGTTTCTCCATGGCACTCAAGTAGAAACAGTACGCTCCAGGCTGACCCCTACACACAAAAACCATCAACAGCTTGCTTCCCTCTCATTCTTTGTTTCTCTCTTTCTTTGTAGCTCTGACATTCTCTATACCACTCTCTCTCACTCCCTCTCTCAATCACAGCACATAAACACCACACACCCATTTCCAAGGCACGTCAGCTGGAATTGATGTGAGGAATGGAAATGACAAACAGCTCAATCATGTTTCTGCTTTTTCCCAAGAGAGAGCAGAAAGGCTTGTAGTGACCTTCATGTAACCAGGAAAATGTGCCAATCCTTGGACCCCTCCATAGCCGGACCTGTGTGAAAGGGCATATCTCAAAATTCAAGGCTCCACTGTCAACTTGTGTTGATGGAGGACGGACTAGGGACATCTGAGCAATGGGCCCCTTAGTACCTTTAATAGGGCCACTGGACTGGCTCTGGAAATCACATTTTCTCACCTTGTTATGGAGTCTTAAACAATTCCTTCCTGAGGGGAAGATTCAACAGCCATGGGTGTCATAGCACATAGCACATAGACCATCAATGGAAATAATGGCTTTTTCAGAGTCAGTCCTGTGCTTTAGATTTTTGCCAAATGCTGATGGAGCTAGAGCTGATGTAGACTAAGTCAAAAATATGGGAGATTTATTTGAAAACTACAACAACATAGTACCATGCTTTTGTGATTTGTGGGACATTGTTAACATGGAAGAAGGATTTTGAACGTGGTGAAAAAAAATTATGTTTAAGGATAAATTTACTGTAAATTTTGTGGTGTTGTTTCAGACATAATAATAAACAGCAGCATTTTTGAATTTTTGTCTAAGGAAAGTTCAACCAATTACATCACAGGGATGATATTTGCTTTTACACATTTGGGAGCTTGCTACGTGGCTTGTCTTTTTGAATTTGTAAAACAATGACCGCTTCTGAGGATTCAAAATCACTGTAAAACCACAATGAATTCTGTATATTTTGATTTGTTTTTAACCACAGAATGTAGATGGCCCATTGCTACCAGTTAAATGGAGAAACACTCGTATGCATCACATGAGAGAAATATAGGCAAATAGAGCAGTTGCAACATTAACCCCCTAAAGCATTGAGAAATACACTGTTAAAAAAAATGAACAGAACATGCAATCATCACAGTATATCACCAAGTCAATTAAACTTCAGGGACATCAATCAGTCCAGTAAGGAAGCATAAGGGATTGTGAATCAATGTCACCTATTTTGAAGCAAATGAAAGTGACAACCCAAAATGGGAATGGTTTTGCAGGTAGTGGCCTTATCCTTCCTGACTGATTCTTCTCTAGTTTTGCATTTTTCTAGTGTCCTTGTCACTACTGGTAGCATGAGGCAGTACCTGCAGCCCATTCAGGTTGCACAGGCAGTCCAGCTCCTCCAGGATGGCACATCCATACGTGCCGTCGCAAGAACGTTTGCTATGTCTCCCAATATAGTCTTAAGTGCATGGAGGAGATACCAGGAGACGTGCCGTTACACGAGGAGAGCTGGATAGGGCCGTAGAAGGGCATCTACCCAGCAGCAGGACCGGTATCTGCTCCTTTGTGCAAGGAGGAAAAGGAGGAGCACACATTGACCTTCAGTGGGCTACTGGTGTGTATGTTTCCAAACAAACTGTCTGAAAACAACTCCATGAGGGTGGCCATGAGGGGCCAGCATTCTCTAGTGGGACCTGTGCTCAGAGCCCAGCACCGTGCAGCTCAATTGGCATTCGCCAGTGAACACCAGAATTGGCAGGTCCGCCCCTGGCTCTCCATTCTCTTCACAGAAGACAACTGGTTCACACTGAGCACATGTGACAGACATGACGGAGTCTCAGAGCCATCGTCAGATCTTGTGCTGGTGCAGTGAGCCCTGGGTTCCTCGTGGTGCAGGACAATGCTTGGCCTCATGTGGCCAGAATGTGTAGACAATTCCTGGATGACGAAGGCGTTGATGCCAATGACTGTCCAGGAGCTCACTGATGCCCTGATCCAGGTCTGAGAGGAGATCCCCCAGGACAACATCCACCGTCTCGTCAGGAGCATGCCCAGACATTGTCTGGAGTGGAAACAGGCATATGGGGGCCATACTCACTTCTGCCTGTGATTTCAATTGTTTACTTAGATTTTCGGTGTGAGTTTGAATCCAGCCCTCAATCGATTGGTGATTTTGATTTCCATTGACCATTGTTATGTCATTTTGTACTCAACGAATTACACAATGCACAGTAAAGATTTTGATCTTTAATATATTTTGTTCATCGAGACCCGATTTGTGATTTGTGTTCTCTTTATTTCTTTGAGCAGTGTAATTGAACAAACATTTGTGATGTTTTGCCGTACCCATGCCCCAATAATAAATACATAATATGCTACCAAGAAAACATTTGTGTCATATGAAGCTTTACCAATTTTTTTACAAATCAGACCTGGGTTGAAGTACTATTTCAGGTGCAGACACATGAAAGGAGCACTTATTTTATTTATTGTTAATCTATGCAGTAGACATTCAAAATGCAATGAAATGTTATGGAATTAAATTGGATTGATGTTTGCGAACAATGCCAAAAGCCTTTCTGCACCGCAACATTCAGAAGTATTTTTAAGGCAATCTCATCTTGTAGAAACATTTAAAAGCCTTTGTTGTTTTTATTTGTTGTTTGTGGTCACATTTCTCTCTCAGCCCTTCACCAAATCATCTAATCTTGAAGCATTTAATTATTAAATTAAATTATTAATATTGAAACGTTTGACATTTTAGCCAATACCAGGCCTCAATAATATATACAGTATGTGGAAAGACTACGTTTTCTTGCTGGGAGATCCACTTAGACATTTTGTCCTCCTGGCTAAGGCAATCAGGTTTTTACCTGAGACATCTTTGTACTTGATAGAGTTTATGATCCAGTTGATGTCAGGTCCTGTCTGGGGGCCTTTAGGCATCTCTATGTACCTGGGGGCCACAGTCAGGGCCTGATCCCAAAGGTGCCTCTTGGCAACTCTGCACTGCCGTTTTGATTGTCTCCAATTAGAGGCAGCTGTCCCGTGTTGCCTTTAATTGGGGACTCTATTTAAGTTACGCTGCTTTGCCTTCTCTTTGTCAGTCATTGTTTGCGTTTTGCTTCAGTTCACCTTTGTTGCTCTTCTTTATTATTTTGCTACAAAGTGAGATTTAACAATAATAAAGGAATGTTTCAAGATCGCCCTGCTCCACGCATCCGGCCTACCTACGACCGTGACAGAAAGACCGATCACAGGATAGAGCAGCAAACAACGGCAGAGAAGATCTACAACGTTTTTGAAGTTTGGCATTGGGGTCTGGATCACTGACCGGTAAAACCGGTTCCAGCTCCACGCATGCGGGCTTCACTGCCGATGGAAGGGGTGAAGTATCTGGTGGCGAAGTATGGGCTGGTGAAACCAGTTCATGCCCCGAGTACTAGGGCTCCACTGCCGACAGTCGGTGCTGGCTCCTCGTGACCGGGTTTCGATGCCCCTCTCCGGAACAACCTCAGTACCGGTGCCAAGCGGCAAAGACCCCAAGTCGACAGTACCACTACCAGTGCCGGCTGCACGCACGAGGACCCCAGAGTCGACGACACCACCCCCTGAGGGGTGATACGATGAGCCACTGCCGCCACCGCCTCCGTAGTGGCATGACGGGGGTCTCCTACTGCCATTCCCAGCGCCACATCCTGCTGCAGGGGTGGAGACTCCACCGGTCCCAGCACTATGTCCTGCTCCGCGGCCGGAGCCGCCACCTGGCGCACTCCCCCCACCGGTCCTGTCTGGGGGCCTCTAGGAATCTCTATGTGCCTGGAGGCCAAAGTCAGGGCCTGATCACGGTGGTGCCTCTTGGCATTTCTGTGCTGCCATTTTGATTGTCCGCAATTAGAGACAGCTGTCGATAGTTTTTAGCGTTGCTCTTCTTTATTATTTTGTATCCGGGATCCAAAGCTCATGGCCATAGGTGAGAGTAAGGACGTAGATTGACCGGTAAATGGAGAGCTTCGCCTTGCGGCTCAGCTCTTTCTTCACCATGACAGACCGATGCATCGACAGCATTACTGCAGAAGCTGCACCGATCCGTCTGTCAATCACCCGTTCCATCCTTCCCTCACTCATGAACAAGACCTCTAGATACTTAAACTCCCCCACTTTAGGCAGGAACTCTCCACCAACCTGAAGTGGGCAAGCCACCCTTTTCCGACTGAGGACCATGGCCTCGGATTTGGAAGTACTGATTTTCATCCCAACCACTTCACACTCGGCTGCAAACCGTCCCAGTGCATGCTGAAGGTCCTGGTTTAAAGGGGCCAACACGACAACATCATTCGCAAAGAGCAGAGACGAAATCGTGTGGTCCCCAATCCTGACACCATCTGGCCCCTGGCTGCGCCTAGAAATTACGAACAGAACCGGCGACAAAGGGCAGCCCTGCCGGAGTCCAACATGCACTGGGAACATGTCTGACTTGCTGACGGCAATGCGAACCAAGCTCCTGCTTCGGTCGTACAGGGACCTGACAGCCCTTAGCAAACGACCCAGGACCCCATACTCCCGAAGCACCCTCCACAGGATGCCGCGAGGGACACAGTCGAATGCCTTCTCCAAATTCACAAAACAAATTGGTTGGGCAAACTCCCATGAACCCTCCATCACCCTGTAGAGGGTATAGAGCTGGTCCAGTGTTCCACGGCCCGGATGAAAACCGCACTGTTCCTCCTGAATCCGAGGTTCTACTATCGGCCGTATTCTCCTCTCCAGTACCCCCTGTAGTTGAAACATACCCTCCGGTCCCCTTCTTAAAAAGAGGGACCACCACCCCGGTCTGCAATCCCAGAGGCACTGTCCCCGACCGTGTCAACCAAGACAGCCCCACAACATCCAGAGACTTGAGGTACTCAGGGCGGATCTCATCCACCCCCGGTGCCTTGCCACTGAGGAGTTTCTTGACTACCTCAGTAACTTCAGCCTGGGTGATGGACGAGTCCACCTCTGAGCCCTCATCCTTTACTTCTCAATGGAAGACATGACGGTGGGATTGAGTAGATCCTTGAAGTACTCCTTCCACCGCCTGACGACATCCCCAGTTGAGGTCAATAGCTGCCCACATCCACTGTAAACAGCGTTGGAAGGGCACTCTTTCCCTCTCCTGAGGCGCCGGACGGTTTGCCAGAATCTCTTCGAGGCCAGCCGATAGTCCTTCTCCATGGCCTCACTGAACTCCTCCCAGGCCCGAGTTTTTGCCTCCACAACCACCCGGGCTGCAGTCTGCTTGGCCTGCCGGTACCCGTCAGCTGCCTCAGGAGTCCCACAAGCCAACCAGGCCTGATAGGACTTCTTCTTCAGCTTGACGGCATCCCTTACTTCCGGTATCCACCACCGGGTTCAGGGATTGCCGCCTCGACAGGCACCGGAGTCCTTACGGCCACAGCTCCGAGTGGCAGTTTCGACAATGGAGGTCCACTCGGACGCAATATCTCCAGCCTCCCTCGGGATCCAGTCGAAGCTCTGCCGGAGGTGGGAGTCCCCCGCCATCGGATCCAACTCACCACCAGGTGGTGATCAGTTGACAGCTCCGCCCCTCTCTTCACCCGAGTGTCTAAGACATACAGCCGCAGGTCAGATGAAACGACAACAAAGTTGATCATCGACCTACGGCCTAGGTTGTCCTGGTGCCACATGCACTGATGGACACCCTTATGCTTGAACATGGTGTTCATTATGGACAAACTGTGACTAGCACAGAAGTCCAATAACTGAACACCGCTCGGGTTCAGATCAGGGGGGCCGTTCCTCACGGCCCTCCAGATGTCACTGTCGTTGCCCACGTGGGCGTTGAAGTCCCCCAGTAGAACGATGGAGTCCCCAGTCGGAGCACTTTCCAGCACCCCTCCCAGAGACTCCAAGAAGGTCGGGTACTCTGCACTGCCGTTCGGCCCGTAGGCACAAACAACAGTGAGAGACCTATCCCGACCCGTAGGCGCAGGGAAGCGACCCTCTCGTTCACCGGGGTAAACTCTGACACATGGCGGCAGAGCTGGGGGGCTATAAGCAAACCCACACCAGCCCGCCGCCTCTCACCATGGGCAATTCCAGAGTGGTGAAGAGTCCATCTTCTCTCAAGGAGTGTGGTTCCAGAGCCCAAGCCGTGCATAGAGGTGATCTTGACTATCTCTAGTCGGAACCTCTCAACCTCACGCCCAATCTCAGGCTCCTTCCCCTCCAGCGAGGTGACGTTCCACATCCCTAGAACTAGTTTCCGTGTCCAGGGATCAGGTTGTCGAGGCCCCCGCCTTCGACTGCTGCCCGATCCTCTACGCACCGACCCCTTATGGTCCCTCCTGCAGATGGTGAGCCCACGGGAAGGCGGCCCCACGTCGCTCCTTCGGGCTGAGCCCGGCCGGACCCCGTGGGGAAAGGCCCGGCCACCAGGCACTCGCATACGAGCCCCAACCCCGGGCCTGGCTCCAGGTTGGGGCCCCGGCTGCAAAAATGGTTTTACTTAAGGCTAGAAGTTCACTACTTTATAAGGATTCTTGTTATTACAAACTTATTGATGTGGTTAACCATCCATAGTCGACATCCGCGATACCGCGGACAGTGCTCATTTGCATAAATATTTCGAAAAATAGATTCGCCATAATCGTCCGATTCCAATTGTATATTATTTGTAGCCACTTTCCTGAAGCGTTCCGTGTATAATTGGGGTTGTCCATGTATAATATGGGTTGTATAGTTGTATAGTTTGGGTTGCTATGAGAACTTTTCACCAGGCAACGACATTGCCAATGCATCTTAGAAAGGCTCATGTGTACACCAGAATAAATATTACAAGCGTGTACATCACTTTATATGATGTTTTGAACCATAAAACATCATTTGTATTATATATAAGATACAAAAATAAATATTTAGTCAAAATAGTATGGGGATGTTCTTGAGTTTTTGGGAAGAAGTTGGTAATTTTTCTGAGTTTATAAAATATATAAGTCCAAAACGCAACTAGCGATCAATTGCTAGCCACCTGCTGGCCGTTTTTTGTCATTACACCTAAAGGAACCTTATATTCCTTTATAATCTTTCATTTTATAGTGTTTCATTTCTAGGTTGAAGAACCAAATTTTTTGGGGGTGCCTATATTTTTTACCTTCTATTATATAATTATTTTCAACCCAATTACAGTGTAATTTGATAGTAAAGGCACGAAAGTATGAGGAAATACCATTGACACAAAATCTCATAATGCTTTAAAAAAAAAATCTTGATGCTGAATGGCAGAAATGTTTCCTGAAAACAATTTTTTTGCCTTTCAAACAGATGAGTTTTATAAATAGTGACCCAGAAGTCTGTTTTTATGTGTTTTTATTGTAGCCAGAGGGGTTGGTATTACCCGGCCGGACCCCGTGGGGAATGGCCCGGCCACCAGGCACTCGCATACGAGCCCCAACCCCGGGCCTGGCGTAATTGTAATCCGTTACCTTACCAACACAAACACAAATCTCTCGGATCTTATTCCCCAATTCCAGTACTCCAGGTCACTTTGCTCTGACACTGCTGGCCTCCTTATCATCCCTCGATCCAAGCACAGCCCCACCTGTTGTCAACAGAAAGAACTGCAACAAAATTATGTTCTTTATATTTCTCGAAGAATACTTCCTATAATTTATTATCTATGAATATAGCATCTTCCTAAATTGCATATCATTTGTGTTAGGATTTTATTTCATGTTCATTGGTCCCTGCATTGCTGTTTCAGACTGTGTTCTGCCGAATCGAGTTTGCAGTAGTAAGCCATAGGCTAAGCGTGAATGTGGGGCTAGACCCTCTCTCACAATGCAATGTACATTGTACGTGTGAAAATATGAATACGCATGCTCATAATGTTAGTGTGATCAATGTAGATGAATAAAGTGGATTTCATACTCGAGCACCTGTTTGAAACCCTTAATTTGGAGGAGAAACTTCAAGTAAAGGGACTTGGGATATTGTCATTACTCAACTGCTGGTAAAAGTAACCGCAGGTTTAACGTGGAGTGGTTTTTGAAGAAAAAGTGGCTAACAGTTAGCATACAAAAGAAGGCACTCTTCTGTTTTCCATGTCTACTATTTGGTGGAGATGGTACTTGGTCGAGGATGGGTTACAATGATTTGAAACATCTTTCTGAGAGGATTGCAAAACATGAGAGCTGCGGGAGTCATCTGGATAATGCTGTGTAATTGGGCTTACTTGGAAGGGTAAATGTCGCAGCCCAAGTTGACAGTGCATACAGGTGCTCCATTGAGCAGCATAACAAACAGGTGGAGGAAAACATGTACGTTCTCAGTCGGATCATAACGTATTAAACTGTGTGCAAAATGTGAAACCGCACTGTGGGGGCACAACGAGTCGGTGGCCTCCCCTGAATCCTGGAATATTCAGATGCATTTTCGAGACTATGTGTGAGGGTGATTTGTGACTGTATGTATGAAGTGTACAGGGAGGAGATAGCCAAGCAAGTGGACAAGACATCATTTGTTGCCATGCAGGCAGATGAGACAACTGATTTCTCCTGTAAATCACAAATGGTGGTTGTGTTGTGATACATGTTGCCTGACAATACAGTGACAGAGAGGTTTTTAGAGTTTGTGACATTCAAAGATAAAACTGGACTCGGCCTCTCTAATTGCATCAAGGGTGTGCTGGAACCACTGAAGCTGGGAGAAAAGCTGTTCACTCTGATTTATGATGGTGCGGCTGTAATGAGTGGAACCGTCTGAGGGGTACAGACACTAATAAAAGAGACATACCCACATGCCCAGTTTGTGCCCTGCTATGCTCACCAGCTGAACCTGACCTTGCAAAAATACTGCCGGAAAGAAGTTGTTCTTTTATACAACACTCTGCAAAAACTGAGCATTGGTGCATCTGGGATTAGCAGTGCGCTCACCCATTTCAAGGAGAATGTCCAGAATATGCCAAAGCAAACTGATGAATGGGCTGCCACCATTCACGATGGAACAGACGAGCCAGGCCGACGAGTAACGAACACAGCGCCGGTGATGAAGAAGGCATGTGACACAGTCATCTCCCATGTGGAGCAGAGGTTTTCACCAAGTGACCACCTGATCGCTGCCAAGCTGGTTGACAGCTCGCTCTTCCCACAATTTGTCCTGTCATTCCCTGCATCTGAGCTTGACTGTGTCGTGAAACTATTGCCTCTAGGAAACAAGGAATAGTTGAAGTCTGAGCTGACTACTCTGTACTGCCACACTGAGTTTCACACTGGTAAGACAGTACATCCATGAAAACAACCTAGAGGAGGATTTTGCTGAGACTGTCACTCCGCTGAAAATTATCATAACACCTATGATGACATCCGAGTCAGAGAGGAACTGTTCCAACTTAAAGGGGGTAAAAACCTTCACTCACAATACCATGGGACAGCCGTGACTCAACGCGGTCGCCATGTTGTCCATAGAAAGCCAGCTGATTCAGCAGATACATTACTTAATTCCCAAAGTCATCAAAAAGTTTGCCCAGAGGAAGAACCGCCGTGCCACCTTTCTCTTCAAGTGTGCTCTCAGCCTTGGTGAGTCAAAGCATATTTTATCATCCTGCCTTTGTGGTGCTGATCTGTGCATTGGTCATGTTTTTATGCTGGATTGATTGATATAGATGGTGACGAGTGTCAGTGTGTTCATGCTTATCTATTAAGGTTGTTGTCATAGAATGGATCTGTATCCCTAAAAAGTTGTCTTTCCGCTTCGTTGTGGCCTTCAGTGGTGTTGAGCTCATTGCTGTTCTCGTATGGCCCTGTAGGCACATTGGTTCTGAGCTTGGTTGCATTCCTAATTTAGGTTTGTAAATGTGACAGTGGTGATTTTACATGTGTGTAAGGGAGAAGGAGAGCAATTACACAAGGTCTCTCTCTCTTTCTCTCCAGTATGTGTACTACAACACCTGGTAGAAGCAAGCCGTGCTTTTGTTAAAAGTGTTTGGTGGAGCCACGCTGTTTGTTGATGTGTTAAATAAACACATCAGTAGCCAGAAGGAGTTTTGTAGCTTTACTGGTATGTATCATATATTTTGAAATGGTTTGTGCCCCACCAATTCTTTACATATAAAAACGCCACTGAACACAAATATTATAATCAGATTACAGATACTTTTGAAAAAAAATATTATTACTTTTGGATTACTTCAATTGGAAAAGAATTGGCACGCAAAATAATTATGAGACGTTGTATGTTTGAGTTTATTATTTAATGTTATAAAACATTGTTATTTGAACCAAAATATAAATTGCGCTCTTCATTTGTGTGTGTGATCATCATGTGTGCATAGGTGGACACGCATAACCAGTTTAGTGACTGAGGAGGCGCTAGTTTAGATTTCTCCGGTTTTGGTTGGTTTGATGGCTGGTAAAAACAGAGTATATCTTCGATAATAGTAGCCAAGTCATATAAAATGTTATTTAGTTATCTATACAACGAATAATTCTCAGAACAATGCTAGGCAATAGGCCTACCTGGTGTTATATCTTTTTCAAGTTTCAAGGTGTATTTGTCAAATGCACCGAACAACAAAGCAAGAACTTTTAAAGGAATCATTTAATAGATTAGGCAACTATTTGTTAGATAGCTGTAACATGGTGCTGCCTTCAAGACAAAACATAGAATTCACCATGACATTTGAGGAGAAAAGGTGTGTTGGGAAGCACTCTGCCAAAGGATGATTATTTGTATTTGACGCGGCCACATCAACTCTGTCCATACAGGTAGGCCATGTGGTTCTGCTTGCTTTTCGTCTCTGAAAATTGTGTACATTGGTTATCCTTGGCTGCTGACGTCATTTACTTTAAGCTAATAGTTCAGGTTTTCAATCACAGTTTATTTCTTTAATTTGAGTTTAGAAAATCCATCAGTGGCCATAATAATCACTGGTAATGCCTCTTAAAATGTCTAAAAGTAATCATATTTTCTTACTGAGTTTGAGTAATCAAAAAGTTACATTACTGATTACAAATGTGGACAGGTAACTTGTAACTGTAACGGATTACATTTAAAAAGTAACTTACCCAACTTTGGTCGTTAGCCCTGGCATACTGGCCTTCACAGAGATTCTCAGCTTTTATTTAATGGTTATTGGTGTAACTATAGTGTAATGATTTCAACATTCAGATAATAATAAACTTTTTATACATAGTCTTTCTATTTTGAGGAATCAAAACAAAATAATGATATATGCTTCACAGGTGTTTTTATGAAGTTAGAAAAGAAAGAACTTCATGGTGAGGTCAGCAATCACAAATGGCCTACTTGGTCAAGTGAGGCCTCTATAATGGATGACTGAAGATTGCAGAGAATATTTTTTTTACCAGAACAAAAGAAAGTGGAGAGTTGTGAAGAAGGTTTTTTGAACTGCCAACCATACTTATCTGTAAAATATGGTTCAAAGGGTGTTATATAATGTATGTAAGACTGCCACTGGAACTGTTTTACTTGTCTTAGTTTAGAAAGTAGGAGCAATATGAATTCTGAAGTTTACAGAAACATCTTGTCTGCAGAAGTACAAACAAATGCCTCTAAACCCATGGGAGCGTTTCATAATACAGCAAGACAATGACCCCAAACATACCCCATAGCAACTAAGTAGTTTTAATTTGCTGATGGGATTTAGTCAAAACGATTTTCAAACAAACATCTGATGATGCCTTCACTACAGGCCTGGCAGAACATCACTAGAGAAGAAACTCAGCATACTGTGGGGTAATTGGGTCGCAAATCATTGCATGTAAAGGCGATTCTGCCAAACACCGAACATATATGCTGAAAGATGCAGTGTGGGGATTTTGTGACAAACAATTATTTTTTTGGACCTTTAGGGCTGGATGTGTAATATCTTGTTTATATGTGCATTATCTATAAGAATACCTATTATAACTCATTTCGCCATAACATTCAAAGTTTAAAAGTGCAGGGATTTATTGGCACATACATGTCATTATAAAACATTTTCAGATATTGCAAACTGCAGTTTTGATTTGGACGTTATATTAATCTGTCCCAATGGTTTTGGTATATTTTTTAAATGATAAACCAGTAGGGGCAAAAAAACATTAAATAAAGAACAGTAACTGGTTGTTAGGAACATAGCCATTTGAAATAACAAAAACTGGGTAGAATATAGAGCCAAAAGAAGAAGAAAATAGCACTATCCCAATATTTGTAGAGGGCACTGTTTTAATGTTTATCATACCCAAGGTATGACAATTTGATCTATCAGGAATTTCCGCCAATCATCATTCAAGGCTTGAACCATCCTTTTGAAAACGTTTTTTATAAACTGGGTAGGAGGGTCTTAGATTCTGATGGACTGAACGCTTTGTTGTATCAACAAAAACATTATACCTCCAGTATTATGATACCTAAGGATAGCCCTGAGCCATATACCACACCCCCTGAGCCATATACCACACCCACTGAGCCATATACCACACCCCCTCGAGCCTCATAATTGCTGACGTGTCTCTGGTATTACAAAACTATTGTGTCACAAGCTTCTTTTGAGAAACAAGGCTACAGTAAGTCAACAGGTAACACAAGTCAACTTCAAACATTATACATGTATGATGAAAGTTTTGCTCCATTAAAGTGAACTATGGCAGTTCCTAGGGACCCCTGGCTATTCTATGTATTAGATAAATTCCTGAGCTAGCACGTCTGAATGAACTGGCAATTAATTATGGAGCCTTTAGATACTAAATTAGGTTGAGCTAGTTCAGGGCTACAAGCTGTGGTGGAAAGTTGAACATGAGAACCAAAGTCTGACATTCTGTTGCTATTGACAATGCTCAATAGGAAGTTGGCAGTGGTGGCTTTCTTTTGTATTGTTTTCCGTTATTGGTTCCCTATATAGTTAGCATATACTATACTTTGAGTTTGTAATTCTTTATGAAGGAATGGGAATAGGGGGAATAGACTGTGAGT
The DNA here is from genome assembly GCF_011004845.1 of Esox lucius. Classification (NCBI taxonomy): domain Eukaryota; kingdom Metazoa; phylum Chordata; class Actinopteri; order Esociformes; family Esocidae; genus Esox; species Esox lucius. Next base: position 11,348,684 of record NC_047570.1, on the reverse strand, counting down.
AGATTATGTATGCTTTTTCCATGTAAGGCATACAAAATCAGCCTGTTGTACCTAGATAATTTGAACAAAATTATGTTTGACTGTAATTTTTATGTTTTCCCATGCATGTAAAGAATAAAAGACCTTGGTAGAACTCAAGACCAATCATTTCTAGAATAAACCCAACTGTTAGATTTCTGGGGAGGTTTGAGAACCACTTCACTATAGAAAAACACATATCTGTTAGCCTCTTTAAATGGTGTGATAATCTAAAATGTATTTTCCATGCCCTGTGCAGAAAATTCATTTCACGTATACTCTTGATGCTTATCAACAATGTTATGTATTGATATTGAACATGATCGATACAAATGCTGTTTACTATTGACAGAAGAAAATACACTTTTCTGTTATTTAAACATTTTGATTAACTTACTTTTACACATAGTACATTGATTTCCTGGTCATTGCCAGGAGGGTGGAGAAAAGAATGGGTTTGGAGAGGTCCATGCTACCGGGTAAGATTTTTTTTTATTACTGACTGACTTTTTGGAGGTGACAACACACTGGAACCAATACTTGGTCTGCTCCCATCTTTGATGGACCCAATCCATGCACATTGTCTACAAAGAACATAACAAATGGATCTAACATGCATGTAAACCATCTTTTCAAAAGTGTTCCAGTAAATAATATGTGGATTGGAGGATTTTCTAAAATGAATAGTCGGGTAAGAAGAAAATTACATTCCTTACAGTTTCCTCGGTTTCTCTCCAACTTTGTTATGGTCAGTATACTCTACTGTAGGTTTTCACTCTAACCCTAGGTTTTCAACTAACCAGATTCAGTTAACTCAGCAGGCCAATTAGAATCTGTCGTGCTGGACTGAAGTTGGAGTGAAAGCCTACTGGACAGTAACACTCCAAGAACGGAGTTAGAGTGCGCAGGGCTCCATCCCTGTAGTCGGAATAGCAGTTTATTTACACTAACATTCCACTCCTTGTTGCACAAATTGTCATTACATGTAGTACATGGTGTGAATTGTAAGTAAAAAAGATTAGCAACCAAGCTAGTTAACATCTTCCACGCAAAACATTTCCTGAAGCTCCTGTGTTGCTCAGATGGACCACAATGCCAGGGTTATAGGTTTGATTCCAAAATGGAGCCTGTAGCAAAAGTATGAAAATGTATGCACTTAACATGCTTTGGATGAGTGTCTGCTAAGTAACTTAAATAGTAACTAAAGATCCTTGTGTGCCTGAAAATATTTATGCAAATAGAAACAAAAGCAAAGTTCCTTGTGGCTGACTTTAATAAAAAATAAATGGATTTTACCACATTATTACCAACATGTGAATTGTGCAACTTGAGGCAACAAAAGTCTAAATCCCTTTTACTACATTCATAAAAACCAATATAAGTCCACCCCCCTCCTTCCCTTTGGCAATATTTTCCTGCTTCCTGCCTATGAAAAAAAAACTCAAAAAAGAAGTACCAGTCATTCACCCAAAAAGGAAGACTTCAGATGAATCCAATGACAAACTACAATTTTGTTTGACTAACATAGACTGAAATATACATTGAATTTATCTGATAACATCTACAAGTTTATCAAAGCAGTCACAAGCTTCATTAATATGTCATTCTGGACTAGTATGTGATCTCGCTCTACATAGCTGATTAAAGTAAAACACAAAATCTCTCCCTGGCTGGTCTGTAAAACCAATTTGCTTTAAGCAGACAAACACAGTCTCTGTGCCAATAGCGCAAAGGCAACCTTCCTAAATAAAAAAAAATCTGGACCAGTCACATACTGTGGATATAAAAAGTCTACACACCCCTGTTAAAATGACATGTTCTTGTGGTGTTAAAGAACGAGACAAAGATAAATCATGTCAGAACTGTTTTCACCATGTGACCTATAATGTGAACAATTCAATTTAAAAACTAACTGAAATCTATGAGGGAGAAAAAAATTAAATAAAGAACTCACAATAACCTGGTTGCATAAGTGTGCACACCCTTAAACTAATACCTTGTTGAAGCACCTTTGGATTTTATTACAGCACTACAAAAGCACTCCAAATCTGTCAGATTGCGATGACATCTCCTGTGCCCAGCCCTACTCAGATCACCCCACGGATGTTCAATTGGATTCAAGTCTGGGCTCTGGCTGGGCCATTCTAAAACATTAATATTCTTCTGCTGAAGCCATGCTTTTGTGGATTTGGATGTGTGCTTTGGGTCGTTGTCGTGCCGAAAGGTGAACTTCCTCTTAATCTTTATAATGGACGCCTGAAGGTTTTGTGCTGAAATTGCCTGGTATTTAGAACTGTTCATAATTCCCTCCACCCTGACTAAGGCCCGGTTCCAGCTGAAGAAAAACAGCCCCAAAGCATGATGCTCCCACCACCATACTTCACTGTGGGTATGGTGTTCTTTGGGTGATGTGCAGTGTTGTTTTTGCGCCAAACATTACTTTTGGAATTATGGCCAAAAAGTTCAACCTTGGTTTCATCAGACCATAACACATTTTCCCACGTGCTTTTGGGGGACTTGATGTTTGTTTTTGCAAACTTCAGCCAGGCTTGGATGTTTTTCTTTGTAAGAAAAGGCTTCCGTCTTGCCACCCTACCCCATAGCCCATTCATATGAAGAATACAGGAGATTGTTGTCACATGTAGCACACAGCCAGTACTTGCCAGAAACTCCTGCAGTTCCTTTAATGTTGCTGCTGGCCTCCTGGAAGCCTCCCTGATCAGATTTCTTCTCGTCTTTACATACATTTTGGAGGGACGTCCAGTGCTTGGTAATGTCTGTTGCTTTGGAAATAATTTTGTATCCTTCTCCTGACTGATATCTTTCAACAATGAGATCCCTCTGATGCTTTGGAAGCTCTCTTCGGACCATGGCTTTTGCTCAAAGATGCAACTAAGAAAATGTCAGGAAACTCCTACTTGAACACCTGCACTTTATTTGTGATTAATCAGTCACTTTAAATGATGTTAGGTGTGTAATGACTTCTATTTAACATAAGTTTGAATGTGATTGGTTAATTCTGAACACAGCCAGTTTTAAGAGGGTTATGCAACCAGGTTATTGTAAGGTTTTTATTTTTCATTTTTCTCCCTCGAAAATTTCAGTTTGTTTTTCAATTGAATTGTTCACATTATAGGTCACAATAAAATTGGAAAAAAGTTCTGACATGATTTGTCTCATTCTTTTACATCACAAAAACCTGGCATTTTCACAGGGGTGTGTAGACTTTTTATATCCACTGTATGTAGCCATGAAATGTTTTGAAAGGCTTGTTATTGCTTATATCAATACAATCAATTTGGATAGGATGTCATCTCTATTGCATTTCACACTTCCACATCACATCAAAAGATTGAATATCTACGTGATAATGTTTTTGATCAAATAAAGGGAACTGCCCCACCCTACTAAAAAGGAATTCTCAAAACCTACATACCTACCAAAGCTCTTCGTTCCGGTTATACGGCTGTTAGAGAATCAAATATTACACAATTAGAACAAGTAACATGCTAATTGTCAGAGTGTCCTTCCTTTACGATGTTTCATAGCATGTTGCAGGCTAAATGTGTTATAGGTAGATTTCTAATACAAATCTTATAGGCCCATTCTTTGTCATTTATAAATGTTAAATACTTGTTCTCTCTATATAGACATCCTCCTGCTGTGTTTTCTTTTTTTCTCTCTTCATCTATCTCTATACAATACTTAGCAAACCTCAATCCCCTTAAAAAACAATCTTAGTGGCCCACTAATACATTCTCCTTAAGTGGATAAAATACCAGCCAACAACAATGTATCCGCGATGCCTTGAGATATTTAAAGTGTTGCCACTGAAGAAAATGAGTGCTATATTAAGTAACAAGGATACTTCCATCATTATATTCCCTAAACTTGCCGACATGTCAATATACAGTAAAACACTAAAGTTCCTTTCATTGATACAATGATGACCACTGTGTCATCTTGTGAACCCATTTGTTGCTGTCTCAGCAATATTTTATTCCAAATTATGTATTAAGAAACAATGGCAAAATAAAATGGTTTACATTTGGTGGGAAAAAAATGGATGATCCTGTTTTGTTCTAGTTTCGTGAGGAACACCCCGAATATGAAATCTAGTTGATTACATACATGGTTTTAGAAACAACTTTGATTTAAATGTTCAGCCTCTTGCTTATGATAGTTATGGTTATTGTAAATTCTGTGTAAAGGGAAATCACAACACTATCCTTGAGTGCTTTTCGATTACCATTAAGGTCTGGTTTGAATTTATAAAGCACACAGCAACAGGAGCAGGAGCAGCCGCAGACTAAAAATCACACAGGACTTGTCTACCTTTTATTAACGTGAATACAAATAACCCTGTCTATGTTGCTGTTCTGTGTACAGGTGATATATTCATCCTTGAGAATAACACTCCCTACCCCACCTCACTTCAAGCGCAGCATTTTAAAATCTCTCACTATGTCCAGATCCTGGTTTCCCCAAAACATCTTATGGTTCATGGTTTGAACCATAGAATCCATATGAAGCCTCTCAATTCTCTGGCAACATTCGTATGTGTGACTTTGTTATAGGAAGAGGACCAGTCTGCCGTCTGCCTAGCTCACCCTCGCGCTAGATAAACCTTGACACCATCACTGTTTGTCTTGTGCTCCGCTGGGTTCACATTTTGACATCATGCGGAGGAGGCAGTGTTTCAAAATTCTGCTCAACGAGGCGAGGGAGTTGCAGGGCGGGGGTGCTGGTGTCAGTCCCTCAGCTGGACAGTCCCAAGAACACTAACAAAATGCAAACATGCACTCAAACACACACATTCACACAAACAGTGAGAGACTGAGACACACACATACACACACACACACACACACAGACCAATTCAACGACGCTGCATGCACACCTCCGGCTAACAAGTGGCCAGAGATAAATATAACAACATAAAAGCCCATTACAATGTTAATACAGCATACAGTTTTCAGAAGCACAGTTTAGGTACAGCCAGACATTTTTGTCCTTGAGAAATTTTCCATGTTCACTGTTGTTTTTGCCTACATAACTCCCTACCCCAATCCCGATCCTCCCACAAATTTCTAAGACATTCTCCTCCCCCTAACCACATTAGTGTGGGGAGAATTGGCACAGTCTCTCTGGGCCTGTTGGCTTTTGTAGTGGTCCATGGGGCTGTAGGGGTCTCCAGCTCTATCTGACACAAATTCACAGGACAGATGTTACCTCCGAGGTCTGGCTGGTTCCACTACATTCTGAACATTAGCCTGGTCTGCTCCAGTCCAAGGTTTTGCAGTGCATGCTACTCTCTTCTCTGTAGTATGCTTAGCTGGAGCGAAGGTCCCACACATTCTCAATAGTCTCAATACAAAGAACATAAAAACGAAAACATTCACCAACTCAGTTTTTTAACTTATGAATGACCTTGTGAAAACATGTAAAATGCCCTTTCCTTGTGTCAGATATTATTTCCCGTTTCACGTTTTAACAGAACATAATTTATAAAAAATGTTTTGCACGTTTTAAAATGAGTACCACAGCTGTTTCGCATTAGTCATTAATTAAAAAGTTGAAAATCAAATGTATTACTTTTTTATAAGTAACTTTGCCTGCAGTTGCATGAATGACTGTTTGTAAAACAGAATGTTTTGTTACTCTAAGGGTTGACATGCACTGCAAATAAAGGGATCTGTTTGTGATGTGTTTCTTGGTTAGAGGCCACACTGTATGTCTCTTAATTTCTAATCACTTCTGAATTTGAAGTTGTAGAGAACAAATGCTATTTCAATAGTTTTTTGTCATGTTGTTTTGCATGCTGGTTGGACAGAACTGTTAAATGTTGAGATATGTTTGAATCTTGCAGACAACATTGACCAAGACATTTTAATGACTTTGACCTCTTCAACATTTTCCGGCAGAGGACTGGGATGACCTTCTTAACATTTCTAGAGTAATTAATTAATCCACAGGAGTGCTGAATCTCTGCCTATTCGTACCAGCACGGCTCCCATTGCCTCAAAGTGAGTGATATATAGTGTCCAAGTGAAGTGGACTGCTGTCAACCTCCTAAGTCACCAGCAGGGGGCCAGTCTGACAGCAGTAGGCTAAAGGTTTAATGAGGGACATTTTTCAATGCATAAATTCTATATGCTTCTTTTGAAGACAACCAATTTATCCTTGCTAATGACTGGAGGGACATAAACATGCAAATCAACATCAGACAGTTATTAGATACTGCACAGAAGACATGGAAAGCTTATGAAGGGGGAAGAAAGGGGGAAAAAAAACAGATTTTGATTAATTGCCACCTTTTCTGCGGGGCACAATGGTCAAGCTGTTCATTCAGCGCTTTTGCCTGTGATATTTTTGGCCTCGCCTACCCAGAACATAAATAACACAACCTGAAACACTGCTGTAAAATGTGAGAGTCTAGCGAGGCTGCTTGTCATTCTGCGCTCCTCCTTCCTCACGTCCTCCCTCCTCCCTCTCTCTCGGAATGCAGATTGAGCTGGGTGATCGTGAGATGTTTTGCGGGATTGGGCTTCTGATCTCCCTGGCGACAGCCTGGACCCGCAGCCCTGATTGGGCCCAGATGGACTCTGGAACCTTCACTGTGATTCCCACTTCAAAAAGCCCCCAGTGCCCTCACAAGTCTCACCCCAACATAACCATTTCTCCTGGTGTCATTTCTCTCAGCCCGTATGTGAATGTGTAATGTTTGGCTTGAATCCGTGTGTGAGAGTGTGTGCAATGCTATAGTTTTGTAAATAATTTATCACTATTCAAATCTACTTTTTCAAAACTTCAGACAAAAATCTTTAAAAGCAAAATGTGTAATGCCTGCATTTCACATGTTGGCAACCTAATGTATACCAGAGACCTTTAAAGCATATCAGTGAAAATCTCTCCCACATACTTTTTTTTTTATAGGAAAACCACATGGTTTGATTCCTTTTTATTGTATGTTATTTAAGATGCAAATGTGGCCAGAGTAATTGCACAGTAGAGGGAACTTAGATGCTTTAAGTGTGTTTTGAGAAACCAGACAGTTTTATTGCAGTAACTGTAAGACATGGAGTAAACAACTTGTCTTTAGGTCCCTAGATGCCCTTAGATTCCAAGGGAAACCAGTGGGTCATACATATTTAGAATGTGACAGTAAAGTGAACCACCCTGTCTGACATTATTAATCTTTTACAAATGAGATGTCACCAAGGGGAGACTGGGGTAAGTTGAGAGTTTTTATTTTTATATTTTATACATGCAGCATCACTACTTCAAGGAAAATATAGTAGACTTCAGTTTAAGGTCTTTCTGCAGAAGGTGAACACAGTTTACCCATCTCAGAATGAGCCTGATCCACCTTTTGGACTAGCCAGTCCTCTGAAAATGTTTGATAGGTGCTAGTTCTTCAATTCATTTTTAAGGAATCAAAGTAAGAAATTTTTGCAGGATGGCTTCATAAAAAAAAAAAGGGATCCCAACCAGTCCAGGTTTCTTAAAACAGATGCTGAGGCATACATGTATAGAATGTCACCATAGTCCAGGACTGACTTTAAGTGGCCTGAACAATTTATTTTTTATGCTGAAATTACAGAGATTCTTTTTTTATATAAAAGAAACCAATTTAGATCTTCAATTTATTAACCAACGCATTAATGTACGTTTTAAAATAAAATGTATTATCCAACCAAATTCCAAGGTATTTGTATGGTGGAACACCTTCTACTGTAAGACCCAATATTCCAGGGTAGTTATTTAAAAAATTTTGAACCTATGTTTTTAGTCATAGAGCAAACCCCATACATTGTTTTACTTGCATGAAAAACTATGCAAAGATTTCTAAGGGAATTTTTTAGAAGTTGCAAAACTGCTTGTAACAAATCGTATTTGTATGAATATTAAACAGTAGAGGAACCAAAATCCTGGGGAACTCCTTTATGGACTGCAATACATTTAGATTCACATCCGTCCATTAAAGCCTCTTGAGATTCTCATCCAAGGCTTTAGCTATGTCATTTACCGCCAGGGTGATAGCAGTAATAGTACCGTGTCCTGGTCTGAAATCAGATTGAAATTTGTTTAGTATGCTATTTTCAGTAAAATCTAGCACTTCCTTTTCTGTGACGGGAAAGATTGCTTATTAGCATAGATTTTCTGCATAAATACCTTTTTATCATATTTTATTTCATTTGAGGCAGCAGTAGAACATTTTTAAAAGAGGTTGCCTGCTGTAATAAAGCGGCTATTAAAGGATTTATTAGAGTGGTAGGACCAGTCTCCAGAAATTACTTTATTGGGAGTGGATGAACTGTTTTTCAATGTTTCTCCACTGTTTTCATTGTTTTCCAGAATGTGTCTGTATTCCCATTACAATTCAGTAAAGTAGTTACATAATAGTAAGGAAAGGGACCTGGTAATTTGACCATCAAGGGACGGGTGGGTTATTTGTTTCTATGATGTTTATCTTAAAGCAGCCTTTATGGCCTTTAAATTATGATAAGCCATGTCAAGTATAATATCTTGATAATCTGATATTCACCACCACGGATAGCAGTCTAATTAAAATACCAAAGAATGTGACGTTCAGGGTCACACACAGTAGACTAGACACAGCAGCTGTCTGGTTAAAGGGCAGGAACAATCCAATCTCAGGAACATAAAATCATTCATTGGGATTTTGAAAACTTTCTATTTAAAAATACCTATAGACTAAGTAAATATTATTATCCAGAGAGTAGTTAAATATGGTTCCTACCCACATCAAGCCCTGCAAGGGCATGAAATAATGAACTAGATATGCAAGTAAAATAGAGAGAATTGCACATTTAATTATAAATAGTATTTATTTGAATGCTTTAATAAAAAAAAAAAGTTTGTTTCTTTAATTTACTTTTATCATTAAAATGATGTTAATGACTTCAGCGATTGACTTGGCTACTCATTGTAGATTAACTAACCATAGGTAATAGACAGCGATGTCATGTGATGTCAAAAAGCAGTCAGTGTATCAGCATTCACACCACATTCCACCTCTGAACTAAACTAATAGCTTTATTAGCTTATTTTATATTATTGGTTTCATGCTAGGCTACTTCCCGAACTAAATGTTTAAGTGATGTTTTACTTACTGAATTTATTTGATATACAACTATTTGATTAAACATTTTGTAAAAAAAAATGATAAAAACGTATCAATATTTTTTGAACCTCTTGTCTGGTAAGGTATTTTGTTTCCATGTTTCCACATTTCCATAAGCATGTTCACCTAAGCCTAGGAAATGGGGACTTGAGTAAAACCTATCAATTCAATCAATCACATTTTATAAATAACTTTTACATCAGCATTTGCACATTACTTGAATCCAGAGAGCAAGCAATGCAGATGTAGAAGGGTGTCTAGAACAACCTACAAAAGCAGATATCTATGAGGAAACCTAGAGATCTACCTGGAGAAACCAGTCCTTTTCTCTCTGTGCCAGGGGAATATTCTAAGAGTAGATTGCCATTAACGCTAGATTGTTCTTTAACTTGTTCAAATGTTCCTGACAGATGAACAGCTTATTGAAATTATAATCACAGTAGAAGAGGGGGCAGAGGTCAGCAGTATAGGAGTAGTCAGAGGTCGAAGCAGTAAGGCAGTAACTGGAACATCAAGTTGACATGGTCACCCATAAATTATTAGTTAGTCCTGAGGTCTTTAAAATGACACAGTCCATGATAAGTTTACTGACACATACACTAATAAAGAATACATATAGACCCTTCCACCAAGGCAGGATGTAAACACACCTATATGATCAAAGGTAAATGAATAGATTACTAACTAACCTCCCTGACATAATGTCGAGTACAGCCCACAAAGGCCTTTCCTATCATACAAACCTGAGGGTTGTAACACTGGATAGAAAATCAAATCCATGACTTAACCCAGTCATATCAAGTATAGCCGAAATAGCTTGGAATGACATGATCCACCCTCTTTGGGACAGTAAGGCAGTGACAGCAAGGGTGGTTCATCACGCCAGTGTCTTGCCATTCATCCTCGTAGCCCTGGACCAGATTACAATCATTCATGGGTCCTGCTAATAAGATCAGTCTTCGGTAAAGTCTGAGATGTTTTTTTTTATCTAATCTAAGACAACATCTAAGTCTTAGATGTTGAGACCCAGTCTGCACTTCTCACATGGATTGGTACAATACTCCTTAAAAAGGCAGCATAATAGAAGAAAGCCCTGCCTTCAGCTGTTGATTTTGACAGGCTACAAACAATGAGCCCTTGTGAGCCCATGTGACTGTTGCATATATGTAGAGCAGGATCCAGTCGCAGAGATATGAGCAAGTCCATGTGATATTATGTACGTTAAGTTAACTGTAAAACCTTGTTAAAGGCGAGTTTCAGAATATATTTATCCAGTTCAAACTCCATGTCATCAGATAAGACCTTGTGTGCATGTGCCACTCTCACAGCCTCTCTTACTGAGGCAATGGCCAAACATACAATGGTTCATCATTCATAAGTTGTTCATCCCTTGCTGCTTCTCAAATGAACTTCTCCCTGACTTCCTTGGCTACACTCAGGAACCTCAAGAGGGACTTGAGTCCTGCCTGTTTTTTTGTCTGTATACATAATGCATGGTAACCTCTGTTCCATACAGTCTTGGGTTAGTATGCATATTATGTATGAACTGACAACATATATTCATCCTTTTGCTGCAGTATGATTGCCATTGGCTCACTTACCTCAAGGCAAACAACCTGACTATAGCCCACACAGCTACCAAAATTCACTTTCATGTTAGGTTTAAGAAAATAATCTACTTTTAGAGGTTAAACAACCACGAAACCATGTTTAATGTAACTTTTTTTTTACCCTACTTGCTTACAACGTTTTATTTCTTATTACATACTCAATGAAAGAACCTCTTCCTTAATAATATTTGATTGCTTTAATTATTTTGTGTATGTCTTACCAGAAACAAAAGCCTCAACTAACAACTTAACTCACTTTTCCTCTTACCTTTTCTCAGATTCGCTCAAAGGACAAAGTAAGATTGGCACCATATTTCACACCTCTGTCTTTCTGTGGTATTTTCAGTTTGCTACATTGCTCATGTATCTTCATTTGACTAAATGGGTGCAAATTGCATCTCCCAGTAAACAGCACTGATAAATTGACACTATTGTATAAACAGCTGCAGCTGTAATGTGAGTTGTTGCACCCGCACAGAGGCTCATATAGTGATCGATTTAGACAGACAATTTAATATACATAAAAACACTGAGTGAGGCAGTGTAATTTATGCTTATGAAATTTTATGACAAGATTTTTACTGATTACTCTCGGTCTAGGAAACTCATGAGTGTACAGGCAATCTGGAATAGAATAACAAAACCAAATGGTTACTGGTATCAGGGTAATGGACAACTAAGTTGTGATTCATCTATTTTTTTAGCACTATTTTGATGGTTCCGGGTTGCATTAGCATTTAAGCAATTGTAGCAAAGATTGAAAATGAAACGTTTTAAAATCTCTTTTTTTATTGACCTAGCTGATTAATTTTAGAAGTTTGAATGTCTGTTAAAAACAACTCTCACTGAAAATGTGTCCGTTGTTGATGGCAGGGAGTTGTCCTTTGAGCAATACCCTCTGGTGTTCCAGAGTCCGACTGAGGCTGGAGTAGTGTATGTCAGCAGAACTGTGGGGGATTTGAGTGCAAAATGTGAAATGTCAGAGAGACAGGACAGGGTGCCTTTCATCCCGAGCTCTGAGAGCCACTTCTATCCATTCTACTGGCCCTGCTGAACCTGCAAGAACTCCAACTGTGGACCAATGCTTCATCCTTGCCCTGCCTGCCAACAGGATGATAGAACTAAAACATCACACCTACACTACCACTGCTGTGTGTTGATAGGAGAACATGCGCAAAGGGACTGTACAGCCTAGCTGTTTACAACAGTACCATCAGATGAGACCATATAATCTGCAACATAAAATGTAGATATTTTAACTATTGGATTTGATGTTTTACTGTAATGAATGTGTTGCTCTTCCCTGTTAGTACTTGAAATTGCATGTTACCATGTACCTTTAAAAACATGTTACATGTGAGAATACGATGCTGTGAAGTGACCCATAAAAATAAAAAGTTGATACTTTAAAGTGGCAGCATCAGTTACAAGAATAATGTTGTACTGTACTGTAAAGTTACATTATCATTAGCTGGAAAAAGACAAGTTACTGAAAGAGATGGTTACATGGTTAATGTATAGTCTCTTTATCGGCTACATTCAGGTGGAGAGAAAAAACTGTGGATAAAACCTGAGGGCAAAGGTTTGGATTGATTCGAATGTAGTGGGAAAATATCCAACATATGAATAGTCCCCACTGGCTCAAGTCCCAACTCCTTCGCATTTACAATGCTGTTAGCTCTTAACCTTCTGTTGCATTTCAAGTTTTGCATTTTAAGCCAAATCCATGTAATTTAGTTTGGACCCCCTTCAGAAATGAACAAAAACAAAAATGCAATGCTTGCTGCTTGAAGGAGCCCTGGTATTGCATTTTAAGCCGTCTTTATAGTTAAATGTATACTATTTCTTTTCGACCCCCTTCACAAACTAACAAACACTTAAAAGCAATGGTGAGTGCTTGAAGGAGATGCTAAATTGCATTCCCCTTTTCCCTTTCTTTCTGCCATGTGTTGAGGATGTCGACTGTACTCCCTAGCATTTCTAACAGAAGTAGAAAAACTCAATAGCACAGATCGATCTTTCACTGACCCTACTGTTTTTATATTTGCACTTACAGGCAGTTTATGATAACCTTTTTCTTGTTACCTGCTGGGAGGACATACCATTATCATAACCTCCAGTTCCAACTGAATAGGTGATAATTTAGCATATTTTAAACATGTTTTCTAAAAAAAGTGTTAACCATCTCTACTTTTGATGTTGACTAGCTTTTTTTTGTGAAACTAACAGAGGGGCAGGGGCTGATACTTTTTGATTACCATGGATATTTAATTTGAACCAAATATTGGCAAGTTATTAATATTACTAGATTAGCTAGAGTTGACAAACTACACAACTTATTTGGTGGGGTCTGTGAATCTTTTTGTTCACTGTTGTTTTCTATTCAACCTTTTGAACAGCGCTGTAGGCAACAACAACAAAAAAAAAATCAGAAGTTAACTTCTTTTCACTTTAACCTTGTGAGAACCTGTTTGGTGTGGGTGGATGCAGTTTTCTTCAGCAAGTGCCTGATTCTATTAACGTTCTGGCCTCAAACTGTGCTGCCCTCCTGTTTGGAGGCAGTGTTCAGAGGAAAGGTGTGGGGGAAAGGTCACATTGAGGTGCGGATAACGCCTCTCCACATGCTGGGGTTCAGGCCAAAAGTTTGCCTTTTAGACACAGAAACCATCACCTTGATTGGAGGGAAGACGGCGAACCAGATGAGAGGTTCAATGACCTGAGCTTGTACAAAGCAATTATAACATGAATTAAAATAACATTTTATTTTTCTCTATGGCTTTTGCCCTCTGTCTGGCTCTTTTCCCATTCTGATAAATTCCACTGACAGTAGCACACATAAATAACCTTACCAAAATAAAAATAGAATATTCAGTATGGGTAACACATGTATTGTGAGTAATATGACTTGTCATTTTTCAGTCCAAAGCACTGCTGTCAGATTTTTGAACATAAAACCCAACAGTGTGCATTTGAATGAGCAAAAATCTCAAAATGACATCGAACTCCTATTATTGGGATGAATTGGCCTACAACATTCAGAATATCTAAATCCCAATGATCTAACATGGTTGATCATAGACTCCCACACCTCTTTTAATTTGTAACTTTTTACAACTTATTTTTTTAATGACCACATGATCACAAGGCAAGGTATACTGAAACTCAGGATTCGCCCTAGTGATCTCTCGAATATGCTGCAGTATTAGGATTTGTGGCAGCTCATTGCCATTAAGGAAGCGTGTAAGTAATTACTTTGTAAATGCTTCATTCGGTCAAATGCCTGAGCTTTTTAAGACACATCTAGTTCATGGCATGCTCTGCAGGCATAGTACAGAAACACTAATTGCCACACTGGCATATGGAACAGGACGCAATGGACACCAGTTAATATACTAATCAACATGTCAGTCCCTGGTTGCAAAAATGTGTCTGGATATACATTCAATGCATTTGATTCATTTATATCTTAAGGCCTTCCACAAAGCCACAAATTACAACCAAACTGCCAACACATAATCGGTCTGATCTGTGACCCTTGAATTCGCTACAGGACAACTGCCTATCAGAACTCATGACTCATTTTTGAATGAGACATGGCACAACCACCCAGCCCCTCTGAACAGTGTTGGGCTACAGTATGTGATAACAGATAAGGGCTCTATTAAGTCTGCATTGCTAAAGCTAGTAGATAGAAATCAAAAGGTAATTTCCGATTGAGCTGACCCAAGCAATGTTTACAGTGAGAAGAAGCAGGCTTCGCTGATATGGGGACGTTACCTTTAAATTTAAATGGGGCTCTAATGCTGGACTTCCACGATACAGATTAAATAACACCTTTCTGCAGGATTAAGGATGACTGATGAGGAGATTATGAACTGGTCTATTATGAAAGTATAAAGTAGAAGCATAGTTAGGAACCAATGTGTCTTGATTTTCTTTCCAGGCAGGGCAATTTTGAAAAAGCTGTCAAGAAGCCAAAACATACTTTTTAGATTTTTCATAGTAAACTGTAAATTGAGACAGTGAATTCATAAATTACAAAAACATCTACACAGAAGATAAAAGGCAATGGGCTCTTATAAAATAGTGATAAAATGTTACACAATTCACTTCATAAGTAATTTCATGAAACTAAATCATTATTGAATTTTCCCGACTTAGATTTCTGTTGGGATTCCGCACATAGTGGGGAAAGAAAACCAACATGACATACAGTAGTTTCATCCCCTGTGCGATCAAATCAATGGAGACAGTCAGGGATGTCAGCAGAAACTTCTGACCCGCCCAGAGTGAGCATTCTCCACCATGCGGACTTGTAGGTACGGAGAAACACTCAAAATGCATTAAGCGACCCAGTTCACAAGGGGGCAGCTGGGATTTGGCTTTTACGGCTTCAGTGGAGATCCCCCTCCTCCACTCTCTCTCTCTCCGTCTCTGTCCTCAGCACCACACAAGGTTACAGTGGCATTGCAGCATTGCTACAGTACACTGGTGCATGATGGCTGGGCACAGTTTGACGACTATAAATAATGCAGAATTTATAATATATGAGACAAAAAACAGCCACACAGTGAGGCCAGAGGTTGAGTGTGGGGAGGTGATGCCATTACAAGTGACGTTAATCACACATGTACCTGTTTGTAATGAATAACAAGCAAGCCAGAACAAAGAAGTGCTTGTTTGATTCAGGTGTGTTTTGTCCCTTTCAATAATGATGTTTATGTTTTGTAACGGGATTATTTATGGAACTTGCGGACAAGCAGGGCAGGCTCTAGTCTTTTGAGGGGCACCCTTAGCAAAATTTGATTTGGGGCCCATTGTCCCCTAGCAGTTGGGGGTTCCCTATTGGTTGGGAGGCATAAGCGTCCATTTATATCGCGTATGCCTAGAACCGGCCCTGTGGGGGAAAAAAGGACAGGGGTTGGTGGTTACAACATCCGGGGAGGGGGTATCTGTGGTTTAAGGTAAAATATGTGTATAGGAAGAATATGGTCATTTGAGGTCAGAATCACAAAACATAGAGGTGCGAGGGATTTTGGATTTAGTAAGTTAATGTTCATCTGCTTGCTTTTTTCTTTAAAACTGTTCTGAGTCAGCACGATTTACGATGATGAAACTATAATATTTCAGTATTTTTTTGAGGAGACATTGACACTGCCACTATTCAGTCAATGTCAATAACATGCTGTTTCAGAAATATTTTAAACCACAGTTTTAATCAACAATTTGAGTTTAATAAGAGCTACAATCTCAAAACAAAGACTATGTTAAATTTGCATGAAAAATACTCTTCAATCAAACAAATGCTTACATTTTTCTAAAACATTGTGTGAATTGATTCAATTATTGCTGAAAAATAAATGGCAAGCAGTGACAACCAACCCCATACTGTGTGACAACCAACCAATGGGGCTGGCTGTCTGAAGCGGACATTGGGTTTTTGACTGCTAAGTTAAATAAGATATGAAGATAACCCAAGACCCTGTGCTTTCTTCTAGAGTTAAAATTAGTCTTTTGAGATGTATTGTTGCTGAGAAACGCAATAATTAGTAAAAAGTGTGATTTCCAGTGATTTCCATCTACTGTCTCCTAAAAACCCTCAACTGTACCCTTGATTGTTTCAGACAACCACATCTGATTCAACTAGTCAACAAATCATCAGTCCCTCAATGATTTGAAATGTAAATGTTTTTTAGAGGATACAACAAAGAGCGTAATTGGGAGCCGCTGTTCTGGAAGATGAACATTCCAGATGTAAACTGTTGATGGTTGAATATTTTTCTCTGAATCAAACCTATTCCTCAAGAAACACTGCAAAAGAAGAAAGGGCCGAGAGTGTTTATATAGTGTTTGAAGAATTACACTTTAGTTTGTTGACAGATTGACTTGCTGAATGTACGGTGTGCTACTGTGATGAGAAGAGCAGATGAGGGTGTTTCTTTGCTAATTGTTTGCTGTCAGTGAGAGGCCATACCTGGTCAACAAGCATTGCGGTGAATGACTCCATCTGACGAGACAACTGCTGTAGATGTCTAGTTACTGCGGCGAGCAGCTCTTTCCTACCCATCATGCCCAGCCATCAGGATGACACGTTATCACAGTGGGACATGGAGATTCTTGTTTGAGGAGCACCCTGTCCTGTTGCTTGTTTCCGTGGCGCACTGCCACTAACACGATCTGACACAGGGAATCTAATTGCTGCCTCCCTCCAGCTGTGAGTCGAGGAATACCTTTAAGATTTTTTTTTCCTCAGCTGCCGGAATAAAGGTTCATTAAAACAAATCATTCTCCCATACATTAAACCCAACGAGCAGAACGTTCTAGTTAGGCCAGATAATGAGATAGGTGCCAAATATGTTGCACATTATTAACATGAGCACTGTGTGAAGGTGGACATTTTGAATGCCGTAATCTTTGACAAAAGCTGTCAACTGTAAATCTATTTACTGATTGCTAATTCCAAAAGTGAATCCAGAAGAACCTTCTAGTAATGCACAGCAATTCCATTAACTTGGACTTTTTAAGTGTTTTATGTCCTTGTCTTTTCCAAACATGTCAATTTCACACTGTTTTATCCATCACAGAGTGACATATATTTTAGCGCTCGTTGTTTGAGTGCACTTAAATCTGTCAAATCTGCAGATATGTGTAAGAAAGACACCTACAGAGGAGTAAGTGCAAACAAAGCCGTCCGGAGTGGAGCGAGGCACTCACTGCGTAGGCCCACCATTATAAAAGTGCACTTAAGTGTGACTGACAAAAGTGTGTTTCCCTCGTTTGGCTGTGTATCTTTGTTCGGTAGGGACATGGGAGGTGACCCAGATTCTATTGGGTTATCCAGACCTCAGTGAACCTATTCTCTTGCCATCGCCCCACAGTAATGCAACATTTCCCTTTCTTTTCCCATTGACAGAGGGAGAAGCATTCTACATTACAGTGGGAGGAGAATACAAACTCCTGAGGGACCCATATTTTCGTCTGGCCAATGTAGTTCCGGTTATTATTGCGGTGCAATATCACCCTCTTGGATCTGCAGATACCGAGAGCCAGAGGCCTGTCAGTCATCTTTCATGAGTGAAATAGCATCCCGTTCTCTGCTCAGCCCCTCACTGTCCGCTCCCAGCTGTTGGTCAGTATTGTCGGGTTTCAAAGGTTTAAATGAAATGTGACGAGGGTAACTACACTACCAATTGTTTCCTGTAGTTTGATAATTTGCATGGTCGAAGCCAACGACCAATTAGATGATATACAACACGAGCACCCTTGTCCAAACACTTTTCCTTACACTGACATAATGGTCCTTAGTAAAATCTTTACCGAAGTAATGAGACAGTGCCCTCTCCTAGAAAGTCATGATAATTGGTGACAGTTGTGGAATGGGGGACCGTGTGTGTGTGTGTGTCTCTCTACACCATGGCGCTGTGATGTTTAATAGATAGTTGGTATATGGAATTTCTCACGGGAAAGGTGATGCGAAGTGTGAGGACCTCATCTTGGGGATTGGGCCTGCATTGAAATAGCAGCCTCAAGGGCAGGCCTCTGAACTCACGGTCTGTCTTATTTCTTGTTCTGAGGAAAATAAATGAGGAAGCAAATTGATGTTGGACCTGGTGGGGAATGAGTGTGGTGCGAGTTTGATTCAAATATGAACCAGCACGAAAAGGCCTGCAGGAGGCACAGGTGAAGAGAAAAAGCTCTAAGTAGTCTATCCAAGGCCAATATACATGTTGGTTTATGCTTGGAGTTCATACAAAATGAATGCCTGTTGTCAGTTCCCATGCTTATGGTCCTATATCTCGGCGTGGACATGTGTGTTTAATAATCCAAGCAGTGTGTGCACTTCAGGTGTGAAGCGTCACAGAGAGCAGATGGAATTCTATGAATTGCCTTATCACTTATTTCTGTGCGCGAGAGGCAAGTGAAGCTTCAGGAATGAGGCAGACATCTGTGTCTTATGACTCACAAACCCACAGAGTGATGCTAAACAGTCCTTCAGCCCCCTACCCACCCCTCTCCCTGATTCATAAATGTCCCATTTGACTACAATCTCCAGCAGTTGTATGTGTATGTGGAGCTTGGAGGAGGAGATACCATAAAGCACAGTGGTGGACGCTTTGAAGATGCGGATGCAGCCAGAAAATGCCCTGAAACAATTTAATCCTGAGGCATGTGTCTAGTTAAGGCAATTTTTCTTTATTTTTCCTCCTTAGGTGATGACATGTTGGAGAATGAAGCCAAGAGCTCAATGTGTCTGACCTATTTTTCCCTCTTTCCCTGTTTATGGCATTCATCATGTGCCGGCACAATCCACACAACTGAAATAGCTTTCAGGACGACAGGTATTTTTCTGCCTTTGGGTCTTTCTCCTGCTCTCTCTTTTTCTCTCTCATCTCCTCTTTCTCTCTCTCTCACACACACACACACACACACACACACATATAGATATACAGAAGGCTCTGCGTGTGCTACTCATCCTCACTCTCCTTCTCTGGCTGTTATCATTTAAATTGGTATTCCTGAAATCCTTAAACCCAGTGCCTTGGTTCTGCTGGTGGCTATCCTGAGATGCATGACTTGGTGGACTTCATCACTGTCACCTGCTGACATCTTCTCCACAAGCGGCTGAGAGAGATGATTTATTACATGTTCAATACTGTGTGCTTCTGTTGTATCTGCCTCTGTCAAATACATTAATACACGCTTATATTATCATTGTACTGATCGCATCTGAATATTACTACATACATTACCTGTCATTGTTTGTGGAAAGTATTGTCATAAGTAAAGCAGTGGGATTTATTTTTTCTTCCATTTCCTGTAGTATGTGAAAAAGATGAATTGAATCGATCACCTATGAATTACCTAGTCAATAATATCATATATTTGTCTGTGATAGTTGTGGCATACAGTATGCACCGCAGTTTTGACTTAGAATTGTTTATTACTGTCAGGGTATGCCTGTGAATTTAAAGGTATAGCTTCCCATAATAATAAACTTAAACACAGATGTCCTTACCATATAAGCAAAAATAATAAGATATGACTGCAGCCTTTGCTTTGGTTTCATTTCCCTGGCACTGTTTCAGAATGTTAACGGTGGCATTTATGGCAAAAGCCCGATCCAAGTATTGGTACCTATAACTTTTAGCCCATTAACTTGATTTGTGCTTGTATAATTCCAAACTATCTTCAGTTTCCACTTCTCTCTGATCTGTTAGTGCAGTTGGCGTGGATCTCCAGCATCTCCTCATCCCTGCTCTCCTCATCCGTCTGTTCAAATCATCCATAAGTATCTAAATTGTATTGTGAACCACTCTTAAAGGCACTTACAGACAATTTGAACATGATTTGCAAAAAAATTATATCGGTACAGCGATTGTGTGGGATTTCCTGAACAAATTTAATTCATGATACCGATATTAACAGTTTTCATTCCGGCATCAGCATACAATTCCCAATAGACAATTTAAGTTGATTTTCGAAGAGCGGTAAGCAAGGAATGAGGGAGAAATGTGCCCAGACAAGAAATGAATTAGCCAATTTTTTGTATACCAAATCAACATGTAAGCTGTAATTGGGTTTTTCTCCCTGGCTATTACTTGAGTATACAACAGGACATTGGCTAAAAAGGTTGGTTAATTGAAATTATAATGTCAAAACATAAATCATTTTGGGCTGGGTGTAATTGAAAGGTAACTGAATTTTTAATGAAGCCAGCAGGCTAGGCTCCGTATCTGAATGTGTCAGACTGATCTATCGCCTGTGAATCACACAGCATGGGCCCTCATACCTTTCTGTAGCCTCTGGAAGGATATTGAAACACAAACCTGCATCTGCTCTTAGGACTTTTCTTCATATTGTTTAGACAGCCCACTTTCAGGACAAGGTTGTACTGCGTAAAAGAATAACATTCCTGGCCTCTACACAGTATTGAATGCTAATTCTGTTATGTCCCTGGAAACGTGAAAAATTATGTATTTCTGAGAACCAAAGGTGAAACACAGGTCTTGGAAAACCTTTCCATCAGTTTTGTTTTCAGTATCTCTTGTCAAGCCACTTTCTAATAAACACTGAGTCATAACAGAATCAGAGAACTAGTAAATCCAGAACTACACTACTTCTTCATTTATCAATAGGAGCCATTTAACAAAAAGGAGCACACATTTGTTGTCCTGTCAGAGGAGGCTTTTCAATAGATTTTCCCCAGGTCATAGAGCAGCACAGATTGCCTGGGTTACAAATCAACTTAATAAATGAAGGCAGTTAAGCCTGATCAATATCCCACTCTACTGTTTACCAATTAGAATGCAACATAAAATGAAGTGTGCCTTGAGGTGTTTAAGCCACATGTAAGTAGGTATTGCATCTAATTCTAAATTTCCTTCAAACCTCCACCAAGGCAAGGGGGAGGTTAACCAAGAAATCAAAGTCAATTTGCGCTTTTTTGTTTGTTTTCCTATTTATTTTTTGTCAGCATTCACTAAACAAGCCAGACAAGCTGTAACATCCAATTTGTGGTTTAATGGACACAACCAGTCCTGAAATTATGGATTTTTACTATTTAATTTCTCTGTGTTGTTTTGCCCTTCTCTCCTCTGACACAATCTTAATTAGAGGTTTTGGCCTTCCCAGTGTTCCTTCCTGAGAGATGACCCATCGACAGGCCCTGCATGTCGTCCTGCCTGATTGGAAGGCCTTCAAGCTCCAATGTCTTCACTCTCTCTACCTCATCAACACTGGGGCACAGACAAGGTAAGGACTGGCTTGGTGCAGGCCCTGACAAATGTAATTTTGTACACATTTATATTTATATGTACAATATGACCACTCACATGTGATCGTCTCCTAACAAGGGCACATGTCAAGGTCTGGGTAGATTAGATGGTAAGCGAACAATCAGGTCTCCTGGTCAACGTGTTGGATGCAGAAGAAATGAGCAGAAGGAAAGACCTGAGCATCTTTGCGAGGGCCAAATTGTTATGGCCCGACAACTGGGTCAGAGCATCTCTGGAACGGCAAGGCTTGTGGGGTGCTTCCAGTCAGCAGTGGTGAGCACCTACTGTTCCAACAGTGGACAAACCACAAACCGGTGACAGTGTTGGGCTCCCAAAGCTCATCGATGTACAAGGGCAACAAAGGCTATCCCGTCTTGTCTGAACCAACAGAAGGACTACTGTGGCATAAGACACAGAAGTTATGGTAACGAGAGGAATGTGTCACAACACACATTGTATCGCAACCTGCTGTGTATGGGGCTGCTTAGCCGCAGACTGGTCCGAGTACCCATGTTGACCCCTTTCAACCATTGAAAATGGCTACAATGGGCAGCAAGTGTCAAAACTGTACCTTGAAGCAGTGGAAGAAGATAATCTGGTCCGATGACAAACTGGTGGAGGGAGTGTGATGCTCTGGGCAATGTTCTGCTGGTCCGGGCATTCATGTGGATGTCAATTTGACACGTGTCACCTACCTAAACATGGCTGCAGACCAGGTACACCACTTCATGGCAATGGTATTCCTTGGTGGCAGTGGCATCTTTCATTAGGACAATGCGCCCTGCTGCACTGCACTCATTGTTCGGGAATAGTTTGAGGAGTTCAAGGTGTTTCCCTGGCCTTCAAATTCCACAGATATCAATCTGATTGAGCATCTGTGGGATGTTCTGGACCAACACGTCCGATCCATGACAGCTCCACAACTTACAGGACTTGAAGGATCTGCTGCTTATGTCTTAATGCCAGATACCACAGAACACCCCAGGGGTTTTGTAAAGTCCATGCCTTGGCTGGTTGGCGCTGTTTTGGCGGCATTCTGAGGACCAACAGCATATTAGGCAGGTGGTCATAATGTTTTGGCTCATCAGTGTATATTCTCTATTGGAAATAAATTAACTTGAATTGTTTCTTTTACTGTCTCATGAGTAGTCAGAAATGTTGAAAAGGATTTGTCACCTGTGTTATAAGCATTTGTAAGTTGCTCAGCTGTCTACTTGGTAATAGGTCTTATAATAGTCACATGCATAAAGACGTGGCCAAAACTATTGACACACTCAAACCTTATTCAAATAATTTCTTCCAGAAAACATGAAATAAAATACATAACTTTAGTTATCCACATACAGTGCATTCAGAAATGATTTAGACCCCTTCATCTTTTCCACATTCTGTTACATTACAGCTTGTGACGGTTGCATCCATTTGTTTTTGGTATTTTTTATTTTTTTATTTCACCATCCCCATAGAAATGAGCCAAAGTGGGCACAAGGAGTGGGCTGCATCCCCAGGGCGTACGTCAAAGCTAATAGGATAGACTCTGCACCATCAAGGGACAGATCATCCATTTGGTAACAGCGGTCAGCAAGATGATGTCTCACATGGTAGCACGGTCGAGAGGCGAGAGCTCTATTGAGTGAGCCAATGTTGCTGTGCCTCCGTTTAGCCACGCCCAGGTGAGAGTAATCCAGAGAGCCTTGCCTCTTGTCGTGGTTTCTTTCTCCAATGTGAATTGTATTCTGGAGATCAACCGTATACGGATTATAAGAAGCTGAACACGATCATCACTTTCCTCACTGGGTGGGCCCTGAAATGGGAAATGGCGTTATTGGGTGGTGGGTCTGGGGAACTGAGGAAATTTCCTGGATTTATCGCACAGTTCCGAGCTGTGTTTGACCACCCCGAGGAGGGGCGGGATGAAGGCAAGCGGGTAATGCCCCCTTAGGCAGGGAATGAGCACGGCCTCTGAGTATGTGCTGCCGTTCCAGATGGTGGTAGTTGGAATGAGTCGGTTCTTTGGACCGCTTTCGTGGACTGCAGCTTAGGTTAAGCTTAGGTCCATGCCACGGGACCCTTACATTGCCAAAGCCATTCCCATCAATGGGCAGCTCCGAGACCATGACCGTTTCACGCGCCATGCTCATCTGTTCTCCTAACCGGGTGGAGCTGGAACCAGAGCCCTTGGTGCTGGGAATCATGAGGCTCACCGCAGAAGAGAGAGAGCGATGGAGTCAGCAGGGCCTGTGGCTGTTGTTAGGTGGGGCACTTCAGAACAGGTATGCCTCGCCCCAAGCGCGGAACAGGAAGGGGATGAGTAGTCAGGTGGGAACAGTAGGTGCCTTGCATGTGGATAATATTGCAGTCCCTTTCTTTTGTCTGGAGGCTTTCCCTCTCATCCATCCACAGCTCTGATTGACTCTGGGGCTGCGGGGAGCTTCATCGACCGGTCCCTGGTATCTACTCTCAGGCTGCCGTTGCACCCTTTGAGGTCCTCGATGCCCATCCAGGCTTTAAAAGGTTGTCCCGTGAGGTCCAGTACCATTGCCCACGTAACCCGCCCGCTCACTCTCACCATCAATTTTTGCCTTTGAGAGAGACTGAAATTACTGGTGATGACGTCATCCAGACACCCTATCATCCTGGGTCTTCTGTGGCTCCAGGAAAACACAACCCCAGCATTGCCAGGAGTAAGTGGAAGATTCTGGGATGGTCAATGGAGTGTCGGAAGACCTGCTTGTCCCTGACATGTGGAGCAACATCGGTGGAAAGCGCAGAAGGTGCCCTTCCAGCAAACATCCCCCCGGATTTCTCAGACTTAAGTGAGGTGTTTTCCAATGAAAAAGCCAGGTGTCTTCTTCCTCATCGTTCCTGGGACTGCGCCATTGACCTCATACCGAAGCCGCGGCACCCCCGAAGCTGGTTGTACCCACTTCTTGGTGGCTGAGAACTAGGCCATGGAAACGTAAGTCCAATGCCCCTCGTCCCTTTGGCCATCGAGCAGCTGAGGGGGACGTGCTTCTTCACGATGATGGACCTCCGGAGCGCCAACAACTTGGGGGAGATGAGTAGAAGACCTTCTTCAGCATGGCGTCGGGCCACTATGAGTATTTGGCCACGCCAGATGGAGATGGGGCCCCTGCCGTGTTCCAGTTATTCCTCAACGAGTTGTTCCGGGATATGTTGGAGAGGTACGTGGTGGTATACATTGTTGAAATCCTGGTCTACTGCCCAACATACCCGGAGCATGTGGCCCATATCCATGCAGTTCTCCAACATCTGCTCGGCCACAAGATTTACGTGACAGGCGAGAAGCAGGGAAGGCCTTTCTCGCTGTGAAACACAGATTCACCACAGCTCACCTGCTACACCATTCCGCACAAGCCCTTCACAGTCGAGGTGGACGTGTCCGATGGTGGGGGCGGTCCTCTCCCAGCTGCATGAGAATCCCCCCTGACTCCAGCCATTTGCCTACTACTTGAGGGAACTGAATGCTGCAGAGAGTAACTATGATGTGGGCGACCATGAGCTACTGGTGAAGTTGGAGCTGGATGAGTGGAGATACTGGCTAGAGGGCATCCGGGAGCCGTTCACAGTCCTGACCGACCACGGGAACTTAGAACATATCAGGGATGCGCAGTGCCTCAGCTCTCGCCAGGCCCGGTGGACCCTGTTCTTGGAGTGCTTCCAGTTTAGCATACCGACCATGCAACAAAGAACGTCAGGGAGGACGCTCTCTACTGCCTTCCAGACCAGGGGGCAGAACTCTCGAAGGACAAGGGAATCCTGCCTACCTGCGGCATCATGGGTTTCGTCTCCTGGGACATTGACACGGACACCTCACTGACGCACCTACACCTCATCAGTTATTATGTGGTTATTTAAGTTCATTGTTTTTCATCTCACAGGTTGTTGTGTCCTGACGTGTCGTGAATGTGTGGTGCTGCCTTTGCTGAATATTAAGATAATGTATAGAAGCTTGACAATTCTTTTTTTTTTTTTGCCTCACCAATTTACGAATTTGCTTCCCCCTGCATCTCACACAGCCTTATTCTAAAATAGATTAAGTAGTTTTTTCCCCCTCATCCATCTATACACAATACCCTATAATGACCAAATGTTTGTGATTTTTTTTAGTTTCATGAATAATGGTTTGCTAATATATTTAATTGTCCATTTATTTTATTTCCCTCTGGTCTAATTGTTGGAGTACTGCAGAGATTCTTGTCCTTTTGGAAGCTTCTACCATCTCCAGACAGGAACTCTGGAGCTCTGTCAGAGAGACCTTGCGTTCTCAGTCACCTCACTGACCAAATCAATTTATCAATAGGATGAGTGTGGGTGGTTCCAAACTTTTTTAGGATAATGGATGCCATTGTGTTCTTGTGGACCTTCAATGCTGCAGAAATGCTTTGATACCCTTTCTCAGATCTATGCATTGACACAATCCTGTCTTTGAGCTCTATTGTTTCTTTGTCCTCATGGCTTTGTTTTTACTCTGAAATGGTCTTTTAACTGTGGATAAAGGATATTAGGTTCTGAATCCAAAACGAAAATAACAATTATGGAGTCCAAATAATTGTATCAATTTCAACATATATTCAGGAACTTTTGTCAAGTGCATTCTTACCAATACTTTTTGGACACAACAGTATATAGTATACACATATCACCCAGGCACATTACATTGACCTTATGTTCCCACAGTAACATAGCTGTGTATGGAGGACTTTTCCATATTAAATTAATTTGTCAGAAAAGTCAGTTGAGATGGTTTATATTGTAATATTTTTTGCTAATGTGTAGAAAAGCAATCTTCAGTCAATCTCACCGCTTGTTAATACCAGGCTAATAAAGGAGTCAAAATCTGACTATGAGAGCCAAGCGGGAGAATTGAAGTGATAATTGGAATGAGCCACAGTGCTCTGAATCTATAACAGAACTTATAATGCCTCACCTGGAATTGCTGATGTCCTCTGATAGAGTGTGGCGAGGGTGCTCTGTGCTCGAGGTGATTAGGCCTTTACAGCTGGAGGAAGAAAGTCCACATAGGCTATGGACTTTTATCTGTCCCCATGCATACTCTGGTTCCTTTCTCTCTCTATCCCACTCCTTCCTCTCTCTGTCTTTCTCTCGCTCGTGTGTTTCTGTGCGCATGTGAGTTTGTGTGTGGGTAACTAATATAATACGTTAAGGGGTGTATTTAATCTACCCCTGACAGAAATAGATTAGATTAAGCAAAATTGATGGATCCTCTGGAAAACTCTTGTGATCAATGTCATTTAAATACAGGATTTGTATTGAACTTGAGTTTCTTTGTCCAGCTCACTCCAGTATGTGTTCACCGAGATCAGTTTGGGTCCATCCACAGACTCTAAATTTAATGAAAATAAATACAATTAAATAATAATATTTAGGATGTCCCCAATCGTGTTGTCAATTGCCAATTTGCATGCTTGCCTAATAGATATTTATCACTGTTATCCCAAAAAGAAGAAAATAAGAGACTATACAAAAAGCACGAGAAAGGAATTGGCCCAAATAAAAATAATGCAACAATTCTATTCATAAAATGTTTGTAGAAATGAATTTCTTTAAATACAAGTCTTTAGAAATGAAGTACTACATGAATTGCCCTTCACGCTTCTTTAACACTTTACTTTGATTGATGATGAAGACAGCATACAATTTATTCAGCTGAATGTATTGGCATTAAGGGTGACAGCTGGATATTTAGATCCCAGATCTGTATTAATAGAGAAAACATCTCTCACAAGCAGCCGCTTGCCACCAAGGTTATCTATGAAGTCCTTCAGTCTTGACTACACAAGCACACACTGAATGAACTCACTGTCTTGATCAGATTTGGCAAAAACGTATTCTATATTAGATTACCAAACTATTAATATTATTAAAGCCATCGTTAAAAGTACTGAAAAAAGCAAAACATTTCAAATACTGATAATATTATCCTTTATCCTTTATAAGCACATTATCCAACTGTATTTTACAAAGTCAGACATGATGTTCAAGTGATGAGAAACTCTTTTCAATGGGTAATATTCTGATGTTTTATTGACCAAACCATTGCTCCATATTGATGGAGATAAATTAAAAAGTTTGGTTCCATCAGCAAAGTTCAGATCTTTACTTTTCATAGGCAACTTTAATGGACTTTGGAATTTGCTGATGCTGGCAGAATGGGGGGAAATGTGCAGCTGACATTCTTTGGAAGCGCTCTTTCCTGAATGTCACACTTGTTGGCATGCCTTTGAATGCATCATCTGATACTCTTTTACATGGGGTAAAGGAGGAAACAAGAGGGGCAAAAGAAGACACTTTCACTTTGTTCCATTAAAGAAAGTACATATGGCTTAATAATGTATGTCATTTTATGTCACCTTGTTAATTTTGCAGTGGAGAAAAATAACAAAACTACTTTAAAAGATGGGCTTAAAGTCAACCTTCCCCTTGCCTGGACTGCTGACATGACAGGTCTTTGGATGAGCATGTTATACCTTGTGCAATGATTTAAAAGTGGCACTCTATTCTTTTTTTTAGATTTATAATAAAAAGCGTCAATCCCCGACGGACCTAAGGAAGAATGTTTTAGGCCATTTTTTATTAAATATTTAATCTGTTCCCTATGTTGTCACAGAGAGTAGTGACAATGTTGTGGCCTCTATTTTGGCCATCTTCACATCTGATTTAGTGGAGAGGAGTGATGCCTATCTTAGCCTCGAGGCACTTGTTGCATTTCAATCACGACAGGCTTAATGCAAGCGTCCAGTACTAAAAGGACCCGCATACACACATAAAGTAATGGTTCTACAGGAACAGACATTCATATTTCATCAGACATTCAAAACTGCTGATGACTAGAAAGATAAAGGTCATACAAAATATTTGAACAGCCCTTGGATTGAAATGATAGTGTAAAAAACTGTCCACAAATCCAGAAGCTCATGAAACTACACTTTGTAGGAAGTATGAAAAAGAAAAGTATGAAAAAGAAATGGAGGCAATGAAGAATTGAAATCCTGAAATATATGAGGAAGTTTAAAAGGAACACAAACTAGTAGCTGTTTATTCATCATACCGGAATCCATGTCATGTCAAAGGATGAGCAGCAAGACTTTCCTTGATGTTTTAGGCAGAAGGTGGCCTTTAATGTTGAGATGGTGGAGCCAAGTAATGCTAGTCTAAAGCTTTCTTTCTGACATCACTCTCATAAAAAACGCTCTTGCTTGCATCTGTGCCTGCAGATCTCAAAGCAGTTATTAACATAATGTTATTCGGGCATAAAATCACTCTCTCATACTAACAAAACACATCAGTAAATTAAGTTTGTAGCTACAGGAAATGTGAATTTTAAATGGAAATTACTTGAAAAGCCTTGTTTTAACTGGAGAACAACATGTTTCTGAGATATCTTTGCAATAATTATAATAAATGTCTGGGTTGGGTTTTGATTTCAGAAATGTCTGTTTTGTCACTATCATGGGATGAACAACCGTGGACATTGCTTTCTATCCAATGACACCATCAGAGACTTGCGTAGGAGCTGGGACTTTACATACACCATACATACACCAAAAATCACAAATGTGATATTGAACAACTAAAACCTGATCCGAAACAGTCAGCATTTATTACAGATTTGTTGAGTTTTCTTTCCTTTGTATGGTGTCCCATGGGCGATCTCTAACTGCCATCTAACCAAGCCTTCAAGACTAAGTTTTTTCTTAATGAGTTACAGAACGCCTGAGATGCAACATCTTAACTTAACTAGATTTGTTGAACAGTAAGCGCTACCGCATCCCCTTCTCTTTGTCAACACCAGTATGTGGGAAACTATTCTCAGGTTTTACTTGTACACCTGCCAGGTAAGGTTAGTGTCTTGGGTCACACTGGGCATTTGTCTAGTGGGCACTAGGGACCAGCAAACCAGTAGAGCATCAATTACATTGCATCACATAAACCAAAAGGTTCCTGCAAACAGTCAATACTGTTTTTTGTCCTCGTACATCCTTGCACATGCAAATGAAGGGCACCCTATGAACTGCTTTTATTTTAAATCATGCTCCTCACTGCCTCTCAGCTCAGCAACAAGAACAATGGTCCAGTAGTGGTGCTGGTGGTAGTAGTGGTGGTGATATTGATGGTAAATATCATTACCATGCTTGTGGTAATGGTGGTGGTGGTAGTATTAGTAATGGTGGTGGTAGTAGTGGAAGTGATAGTAGTAGTGGTGGTAGTAATGGTGGTGGTGGTAGTAATGGTGGTGGTGGTAGTAATGGTGGTGGTAGTAGTAGTGGTGGTGGTAGTAGTAGTGGTGGTGGTTGTTGTGATGGTAGTGATAGTAGTAGTGGTGGTGGTGGTAGTAGTAGTGGTGGTGGTTGTTGTGATGGTAGTGATAGTATTAGTAATGGTGGTGGTAGTAGTGGAAGTGATAGTAGTAGTGGTGGTAGTAATGGTGGTGGTGGTAGTAATGGTGGTGGTAGTAGTAATGGTGGTGGTGGTTGTAATGAAGGTAGTGATAGTAGTAGTGGTGGTAGTAATGGTGGTGGTAGTAGTAGTGGTGGTGGTTGTTGTGATGGTAGTGATAGTAGTAGTGGTGATAGGAATGGTGGTGGTAGTAGTGGTGGTGGTGGTAGTAGTAGTGGTGGTGGTTGTAATGATGGTAGTGATAGTAGTAGTGGTGGTAGTAATGGTGGTGGTATTAGTAGTGGTGGTGGTTGTAGTGATGGTAGTAATAGTAGTAGTGGTGATAGTAATGGTGGTGGTAGTAGTAGTGGTGGTGGTTGTAGTGATGGTAGTGATAGTAGTAATGGTGGTGGTAGTAATGGTGGTGGTAGTAGTAATGGTGGTGGTGGTTGTAGTAATGGTGGTGGTGGTTGTAGTGATGGTAGTGATATTAATAATGGTGGTAGTAGTAGTGATGGTGGTTGTAGTAGTGATGGTGGTTGTAGTGGTTGTAGTGGTGGTGGTAGTGGTCGTGCCTGTGACACTGATTTCCCCACTAAGGCATCTATTCACCCTTCCTACTATTTTTGACTTTCGAAATACTAAACCGAAAATGTGATATTAAAAATCCTGCTGCGACCATGTTATTAGATTGGCTCAGCCTCCCTTCTCAATTCCCTTGACGGACACAAAAGCTTGGCTCCAGTCAGTATCACTCACTCATCTCAGGGCCGAACTCTGCCCTTCTGTCTACCGCCCAAATATCATTTGTGAATTGTAGCTTGACATCGTTTTTCTAGCTATCAATCTAATTATATTTTATGTCGATATATGTCGGTGTATTATCTGAGGCCATATTTTCTCAGGGTATTTTTCACTTGTCATTGTTTAGTATGTTACTTTGTCCTATAACTGCCTCAATATAATATTAAAGAAGAGTTTTCCTACGTTTTTATTATGCAGCCTATTACATACAGTCTGTCGTTATGCTGGGTAGCATGAGTGACAAACAATTAGATGACGTGCAATTTTTAACTGTGCAAATGTAATGGCAATAGGCTAACTTAAGCGTGGATACATTTTGCTCGACAGTGAAATACAGCAGCCTATGCTTAGGACGCGCCACATGCTATTTTTTCCACTAGTAATATTTCTTTCCAGTCATATTATTAATAATGGACAAGTCAGGTTTTAATAATAAGGTAATTACACAAAAGCCATAAACCACATTTTCTATCTTTGCGCCTCAGCATCAGACGAGGACCTCAGATTTTCCCTTTATCATCCACACTCAGCCAATTCAAACAGGTGGGGATGAACAAACAGTTGACACACACATTACTCATTACAGAGGAATATTTACTTTGAAAGGAAGTTGTATAAAGCCATTTTGGTCACATAATGCTAGGGTGTTGAATATATCTTGGTGTATAGGGAGTTATCAGCTCTATGATACATTTCTAACAATGTTGTAAAGATTTCACCACCATCATCAGTGTGGTGCCTGGGTAATATAGCCTTTCTATCCTTGATAATGATGTAGCACTCTAACCAGGGTTGCCTATCTGGTGTTGAATTCAAATGTTTTCTCTTCAGTTGGCAGAACTTCATAGACATTGCCACGTATCAGAGGTCAGTTTGTGTCTGAGGTCGTCTTCACCTTAACCTGCAATTTTGGGAACATACGCCCATTGTGAAGACACTTTTTTATGAACACTCATTTGTGTCACTCACTGACTTGTGACTTTAATGTATTAACATTTCATTAGTGTGCTCCAGGTCCATGAGGTAATGCCGTGGGAAAGCATAGCAGAGAGATGAGTGGTTGTCCTGGAGATGGTAAAGAATTCTGTAGGGCCGAGCTCAGTGGTGGATGTGGCTGGCATGTTGTCGTTGAAGGCCTTACAGACTGACTTTGGAGTCCTCTCATTCCTTATCTGAAATTCAGTCCAGGCATGAAAATACACTTAAGACTGTGCCAAAGATCTTTCTGCATCTCGGTAAACAATGTTCAGCTTAAATTTCGTCACTAAGAAACAGACATTTACAGGCAGACTCACACTTTTCTGTCCCACAGGGGTAATCTTCTGCTGAACCCTGATTCATAGAAGGGATATAATACAGGCTTAGGTTCAGTAGATATTGATGTATTTTCCTCTAATGTGCGTCCGGTAAATATGGGTGTACTCTTCTCTAGTGTGTTTCCAGTAGTTATTGCTTTTCTGTTTTCTGTGTGTCCAATAGATTTTGCTGTACTTTTCTTTAATATGGGTCCTGTGGACATTGCAGTTCTTTAATGTGTCAGTAATGTTAAACAACAAACAAATCGGCATCTTTTTGCCGGACCGCGTAAGTGGAGCCGGCCAAGAAGAGTGAATGTCTCTTACTGAGTGAGTGAGTGAGTGAGTGAGTGAGTGAGAGAGTGAGTCACTGACTGATTGACAGACAGACTACCCCTTGTTAAATAGCGTAGTGGTTAGAGAAGCGGACTTGTGAGCTATAGGTCCTGAGTTTGTATCTCCTCGCAGGTAAAGCAAAGTACACACAGTGAGTTATTCCGTATAGATGAAAACTTTGCTGGCTTAAACCGTTAGTATCCATATTGTAGTAAGTCTGAAATAAAACAGTTTCTGGTGGATTTTCGAAGTACTCATCCTTGCATGCATTTTGGGTCAGGATAGACAAACACATTTGCTGGCTTAACATACAGTAGTTATGTTAGAGTAAGCCTTAACTGAAACTGTATACGGTTATATTGCAACTGTTTCTGGCATGGAGAAGTTAATCTTCGATCTTGATAGCAATTGCTCAATTCTTATGATTATTCCTAGGAAGTTAGTAGATACTAGTAAACCTATTACTGGCTAATAAGCTGTTAAAACGGCCAGTGGCAAAAGCAATACAGTTCATAGATGCTATGGTGGAGGTTAACTGAATAAGAAACTTTAGTCAGTTTAACACAATCTTAAATGGAGTCAAGCGACTGCTGAAACATGTAATCCCATGGCGTAGTGGTTAAAGACAGTGCCTCTTATGTTGAAGACCTAAGTTCGAATCTATTGAGAGTAACAACATTTATTAATTATTTTTGGTAGATTCCACAATTCTCTCTACTTTTCAATTGATGAAAAAGTTAGTTATCATCGCCGTTATTGTGTAAATGTCATTCACAAATGAAAGAAAAAAGTATGTTGTTTTGCCATGAAAGAAAAAAATATGTATGTATGCAAAATCGATGTATGCATCCACAATAGTCACATCGCAGAATGTGCGATTTAGTAAGGTAAACATATATCAGTCTACAATATATATATATATTTTTAAATGTTAAACTAGCATTATATCTGTCTAATATAACGTAATTTACTCAGATTTATGGTTTATTGGATAAACAGTTTATATTTATTATTATTGTTATTTTAAACATGGAGTTCGTTGCTGCAGTTGACATGCAGGCTCTGCTTGCGCGTGATGAAATGATGAGCGAGGAACAGGCAAAAAAGACAGACATTTACAATTTGGTTGCAAAAAGAAATGGAAATATTTCAGCTACAGACAGGAAGATATTGACCAAAACCAGGTACTTTGTCGAGAGTGCCTTGCAATTGTTGCCACAACACGAGGCAACATGACCAATTTGTTCCATCATTTAAGGCAGCACCACAAATCTTCGTATGACGAGTGCAAAGAATCTCAATGCCCTCCAAAGCAAAAAAAAAGTTAGGATGCATTTGCCAGTATTACACCATACGAGAAAGCTTCCAAACGGCAGAGAGAAATCACGGATTCAATAACATTTCACGTCACCAAAGACCAAGGGCGGAAATCCCAGGGGGGTCGGGGGGGTCAGGTCCACACCCATCTAAGGGTTGTCCCCCCCTAAAAATATCCTTAAAAACAATGCTGTGTATTGTAAATAACATAATGATATATACTTAAATATATTTGCAAGTAGAAAAAAGATACATACCCCAAATAATGCTTTTTAATAAATTGTACGGTCAGACTTATGTAAGGCTCCGTTGTCTGGCTGGACCACAAGTCTGTTGTTGCTGTATAATATTCCACTTGTGACAGCTCTGTTTCAACTTGTGTCTTGCATTTCCCGTACAACTCTGGGATGGCAAACTGAGAAAAATTGTTGCATGATGGCATTACATACCGCTTGTCAAGTGACCGGAATAATGTTTTAAAAAACCTCTTTGGTAACCGTGTTTATTAGTACCATGTCTTTGGCAAGGGCGTAAATCTGATCTAACAGTAGGGGGGGACAATAAACATAACATTTCTGAAGAGCAATTTTTGAAGGGGACACAAATAATACAGCCACAATTATACTTGTAGAGGACATGTGTACACAGAGGAAAGCCTTAATACTATCATTAGTGTAGGATAGCATGGAGACTTTACCATTACCCTTCTTTTGAGTGTTTCTCTTGATTCAATGAAAAAGCTGACTAAATTGACTTGATATGACGACTTACTGTACTCCGTTTTTCTCTTCTCTGTCATTTTATCTGGGCAGCAACACAAATCTTTAACATCAGATGTCTAAGTAAAGGCCTAAATTAGGTTCATAGGTTCACCACGTGGCCATATTATAATTATAAAATGATCTTGCGTCCTCCACATAAATATTAGGTTTCGTCTGGGACAGAGGATAAATATTTAACAGTAGCAAACCCACTGATCAGCCACTTAACATCATATTAAGCAAAACACAACCTGTAGATCTTCAATATTAATCCTAATATCAGTTCACAGATAACGTTGGGCTTATCGCCGTGGTAACGTTAGTTGCAGTGGCCAGGTGCATTTCTATCCAACAAGCAAGGTAATGTTACATTATATTACACTAAACATAGCAAACTTTTATGTCATGACTAATTTATTAATTACTCAGCATCATTTCTATTTCAGAAAAGAAAAACTTCATTCAATGTTTAATGTGAATGAAATAGCCTTGAACCACCTACTTACTACATTCCACAACTAGCGTTACTGTAGCGAATCCAACTACCAGTATGTTATTCTCTCGCCCATGCAGTGTGGCCAACTCCTCAGTAAGGAAAGTCACTATTGGCTGTCCTAAAAGTCGCTAGAAGTTGCTATATGACGTCATCGCCTAATTTGCATAATTTCCCATCAGCATCATAAAAAAAATTTTAACATACAAAACTTTCGTTGGGGAAAATCATATCCATGCGTATTTACCAATGTTGTCCATGTACAAGAAATAATCACCTGAGCAAAAAAACAAAGAACAAATCAAAAAAGGGGGTGCTATTTAAGTCAAAATCAAAAGGCTAGGAAAGAAATAAACATTTAGAGCAACACACAAGGGGAGATATCATCATGGTCATGGATTAAGAGAACTGCACCAACTGCACATGATGGACCCTGCCTGTAGGAGAGGAATAATGTCGTAGGAGAGACAAAAAGGGAGTAAAAACACCCTAAATATGTTTAGAACTACAAATTAACTTTCTTCTGTCGATTCTTTTTTTTTTTTTAAACCAACCCTCCTCCTTTATCCGGGCTTGGGGCCGGCAAAAGTTACCCAAAAGAGACACTCTGGCGGAGCGCATGCGCGATTCATTTTCAGTCTGGACTCAGTCTGGAAGAGTTAATGAGGACTTCCACCTGAAGAGTCGCTGTTTACAAACTGCATTTTCCCAGAGGATCATACAAGTGAGAACATCGCAACAGGGATTAGAGAAGTTTTAGCTGATTGGGGCCTAGATGAGAGTCGGCTAGTCTGTATTACAACAGACAATGCCGCAAACATGGTGAAGGCTGCACCTGAACAAGTAGACCAGATTGCAGTGCTTTGGCCACAGACTGCATCTTGTAAGTTATGCCCAATTACGCATTCGATTTTACTACTGTTGCTATGGCTATACTGTTACATATTATTACCTAGCAACCTGTTCTGAAATGACAATTTTCATAAGTTTCATATATTTTTATTGTAGAGGATGGGACTGGGGAAGAATGAAGGATACAGACTGTCAGGTTGCCAAAGCTCTGAATGCCAGGGCTGATATCCTATGACATTAATGTTTCATATCATGTCTCTATCTTTTTTATATTTAAATGTTGCATTTGTTTTCAATAACAAACAATGGAATTAAATGCCCCTTTATATTTGTGTTATCATTAAGTAACGTAGTTATTTCATATATATAAGTTATATGAGAATGTGTTTTATTATAGGTGTTTAAAGCATAAAGAAAGCATGCTGAAACTCTAAATTATCTGTAAATAACTAATTGTGTAATAATTTGCGAAACAGTTTTATGAGCAATTTATTTTTTAAATAATTTATTAAAGTAAATGTATTAAATGTGTATAATAATAAGCACTTTATTTTGTCTTTGTTTTTTCCCTTAGAAAATGCAGTGAAAAAGGATGGACGCATTGACCGTGCTGCAGGCGTCTGCAAGAAGCTGGTGGGTCACTTCTCTCACAGCTGGAAGGCCAGAAGTGCTCTTGAAAGAGCCCAGAAGGAACTCAATCTACCTTCACATTCCCTCATATCAGAATGCCAAACAAGATGGGGTTCCAGACAGAAGATGATCAGCAGGATACTAGAGCAGCAGAAGGCTAGAACTCAGGTCCAGTCAGAGGACAGGAAGACACAGCATCTAATTCTAAACTGGCAAGATATGGAATCTGTCAGTGAGTCACTGGGCCCACTGCTGGACTTCACAGAAGCATTCTCAGGAGAAGACTATGTTAGTGTCTCATAAGTGAAGCCAGTTCTTCACCTCTTCAACACTTCAATGCTGCTAATACAAGAGGGAGACACAGACTTGACCAAAACCTTGAAACTGAGATGTTGCACTACATTAATGAGAAATATAGAGATGAAGCTACTCAGGAGCAGCTAGATGCGGCTTCTTGTTTGGACCCCCGGTTCAAGACGGACTTCATCAGTGAAGACCACAAGCCCCAAGTAAAGGCCAGAGTGGCATCAGAAATGATGGAATGCCAGGAGGAGACATCAAGCAGCAGCACTGAAGTGGAGTCTGAAGTTGCTGATACGTCCCAGGCAAAAAAAGCCAAGCAGTCCTTTGGAAGTTTCTTTAAACAGAGCGGAGCTGCAGCAAAGGGTGATTCCTCTCTGACCCACAAGGATGCTGTGGAAGCAGAATTAAACAACTACCTGCTAACACCTTCCATAGACAAAGAGGAAGATCCACATGGTGGAAATCACATAGAGTAAGCTTTCCACATCTCGCTACAAGTTCCCCCTCAAGTAGCAACATTGTCACTTGCCAACGGTCATGTCTCAAGCCTGTAATGGTGAATAAACTGGTATTCTTGGCCAAAAACCAAGTTTGAGTGAGTAATATATACATTCTTAAAGTCAAGTTATTATATTTGAATAGAATTTAGATTTACTATATTATTCTACAGTTGTAAGAAAGATTTTTATTTTATTTTACTAGGTACTCTGTTTAGAAAGAAACCAGATTTTATACAGTTGAAAAGTTTAATTTAATCTGCATTTGTCTAGCCATGATGATCAACACTGTTTTCCTTTGGCACTGTTTCTAAGACACATTTATTTTAAAACAAATGTTTGTGAAATACAATGGTTCTGTGTTGATATTTGTTATTAATGTTAAGTTAATTGGTATTTATTAGTTCGGTTTTGCTTTTATTATTACAGATTATTTGTTTTATAAACACTGTATTTTGTTTTTGGAAACCACTCAGGTTTGGTGTATAGCTGCTCTTTTTCATTTTTCAGATGGTTTAAATTAAAATAAATATTTCTCTATTTTCAAAGAGGAGGTTTGTAATTTAATTTGTAATGTAATAAAATGTTAAATAACTTTTTGATTTGATTTTGTCATTCACATTAATTCCCTATTGTGATAATGAAACTTCCTCTGTAGAGAATGCTCTGTTTTAAGCTGGTTGGAGTACTGAGATAAATTCTCCTGTAATCTCTTGGATCCCTTATAGAGACCACACCTCCTCATTCACAAAAGAGCCCCTTTATTTTTGGGTAAGCAACGTGCATTATTAATATCATAACATGTTAGATCTTTGACTTTAGCCTGAATTGATAGAAGAGTATTACATGAATACAATAGAACCATGGTGAATTAAACAGTATATTAACTAATATAATTAATTAAATTACCCAAAATAAGTCAAAAGGTAAAAAGTCATTTTCAGTTACATTTTTGTAATAAACATTTTCCATGAAGATGCAGTTCCCTACAAAATCACCCCAATCATTCTAGAATAATTAATTATTCTCAAATAAAGCTTTTCAAGTAATTTGGTGAATCATTTTTTTTATTGCAATTTTATCAAATCGCAATATATATCGCAGAAAAACTAAATATCGCAATGTCAGTTATTTCCAATATCGTGCAACCCTAGTTCTTATGCCATTAAATGAAATAGCTTTGGCAGACTTGCTAGCAATTGCTAAATTCTTATGAGTATTCCAGTAAGTTAGTAGATACCGGTAAAGTTTATTACTAACTAATAAGCTGTTAAAACGGCCAGTGGCAAACGCCATACATAGACACTATTTGTGGTGGAGGTAAACTTAGTAAGAAACGTTAGTCAATATCATTCACGAATGCCCAATTAACTTTTAAACATCCAGTTGCAACAGAGGATGTGTTCAGGATAGAGACAAGAAGCTATATTAACACTGGGCAAATGTACAGCTCTGTGGTGTAGTTGTTAACGACACAGCCTTTCACGTGGGTGACCTGTGTTCGAATCTCGAGATGGCAACACTTTCAATTGCCGGCCGGCTAATCTAGGCATGTGTTATTTCTTACAGCAGGTAAGTATGACTGAGAACAGATTTTTTGCAGTTAGTGTTACCTGATGTACTCAGCGACCACATTTTCACCCTGCTTGGTCAGGATTTGATCTAGCAATCTTTTGCTTTTTGGTCAGGCGCTCTAACCTTTTGGCGGACCTCTTGGCTACCCAGCCATGTGTCACCCGCCTGCCTGTAATGTGATTTGAGTAATCACTTGTACATAGTAACAATTGCTGTTACTGCACTTGAGAGAATAACTCATTCAAGAACATTCTTTTTAATGTTGATATGTCATTTTAATATAAAACCACTATTCAGTCCTCTCCCCTCTGGCAGAAGGTTGAGATCAATTAGGACCAAAACCTCTCGTTAACAAGAACAGTTTCTTTCCTACAGCAGTAGGCCTCATGAACTTGTCCCCGGAGCAAACTGGCTATAACCCCTCCCCACATACACACCCAACCCTCAACTGCACATTCTATAACCCCTCCCCACATACACACCCAACCCTCAACTGGACTAATCTATAACCCCTCCCCACATATGCACACAACCCTCAACTGTACAATTCTTGCACTTTGTATATTTTTTATTAATTTATTAATTAATACTGTTTTTATGCTCAGTCCACTATTCTTCTTTTTTTTTTTCATTTATTTTTTACCAAATTGCTGCACTAATAGCCCAGTACGAATTCCTAGTTTGTTGTGAAACTTACTTGGGTATAAAACTCGTTCTGATCCTGAAGTATGTCTTTCTATGCTGTTAAAGACACAATTATATTGTAACTATGTCGGTGGTGTTCATTGTATGCTAACTATGAAGGAGTAAAATGTTTTTGTTCTTAGCAGAGGTCGAATAGACTAGGGTTGTATCAGACACAAATACGCTATCAGAATATAATTGACTTTCACAGCCCTGATTTCTAACTCTTTACACTGTACTGTACTGATTTAATACACTAGTTAATGTAGTCGTAAGTCTACCCTAATACAATGTTTCCATGTATGTTCTTTACTTTCCTAAAATATGTCCAATGTGGCAGTCTGTTTGGATTTTAAACCTAAAAAGCTCATTGGATTCTGATTGTAAAATGTCTGATATTGTTTTGAAGAGAGTATATTAATAGGATTGCAGATTAAGGCTACAGGACAATTGTTCCCTTTAGACATCAATTGGCTCTGGTGCCATGTTACAGTATTTGAATGCAGTTTTAGATCAAAGCAATATTTACTCTAAATAGATTATTTTTACACTGCAGATTTTACTACTTACAAAGCATGTAAAGGTCTGTAATTTTTATCA
This sequence comes from Esox lucius, assembly GCF_011004845.1. Taxonomy (NCBI): domain Eukaryota; kingdom Metazoa; phylum Chordata; class Actinopteri; order Esociformes; family Esocidae; genus Esox; species Esox lucius. The sequence continues at coordinate 11,308,565 of NC_047570.1, read as the reverse complement.
TAGGTACAATTCAACTGTGAGAAACGGAATCTAAATCCAGAAAATCACATTGTATGATTTTTTTATAATTAATTTGCATTTTATTCCATGACACAAGTATTTGATCACCTACCAACCAATAAGAATTTCGGCTCTCACAGACCTGTTAGTTTTTTCTTTAAGAAGCCTTCCTGTTCTACACTCATTACCTATATTAACTGCACCTGTTTGAACTCGTTACCTGTATAAAAGACACCTGTCCACACACTCAATCAAACAGACTCCAACCGCTCCACAATGGCCAAGACCAGAGAGCTATGTAAGGATATCAGGGATATCAAGGCTGGGATGGGCTACAGGACAATAGGCAAGCAGCTTGGTGAGAAGGCAACAACTGTTGCCGCAATTATTAGAAAATGGAAGAAGTTCAAGATGGCGGTCAATCTCCCTCTGTCTGGGGCTCCATGCAAGATCTCACCTCGTGGGGCTTTAAAGATCATGAGGAAGGTGAGGGATTAGCCAAGAACTACACGGCAGGACCTGGTCAATGACCTGAAGAGAGCTGGGACCGCAGTCTCAAAGAAAACCAGTAGTAACACACTACGCCGTCATGGATTAAAATCCTGCAGCGCACGCAAGGTCCCCCTGCTCAAGCCAGCGCATGTCCAGGCCCGTATGAAGTTTGCCAATGACCATCTGGATGATCCAGAGGAGGAATGGGAGAAGGTCATGTGGTCTGATGAGACAAAAATAGAGCTTTTTGGTCTAAACTCCACTCGCCATGTTTGGAAGAAGGATGAGTCCAACCCCAAGAACACCATCCCAACCGTCTCCAGACCTGAACTCAATAGAAAATCTTTGGAGGAAGCTGAAAGTCTCTATTGCCCAGCGACAGCCCCGAAACCTGAAAGATCTGGAGAAGGTCTGTATGGAGGAGTGGGCCCAAATCCCTGCTGCAGTGTGTGCAAACCTGGTCAAGAACTACAGGAAATGTATGATTTCTGTAATTGCAAACAAAGGTTTCTGTACCAAATATTAAGTTCTGCTTTTCTGATGTATCAAATAATTATGTCATGCAATAAAATGCTAACTAATTACTTCTGGATGTTCGTTTTAGATTCCGTCACTCACAGTTGAAGAGTACCTATTACAAAAATGACAGACTTCTACATGCTTTGTAAAGTGAGAAAACCTGCAGAATTGGCAGTATATCAAATATTAGTTCTTCCCACTGTATTTCTCTGAGATAAAAAAAAAAATCTATGTTGGCAGATACTATTTGATAATGAAATGTAAAAAAATATTTCAAAATGTATTGTTAAGTCTGTCACGTCCCTCTGACCACCTATGCCCTTGTTAGTGACCTAAACAAATAGTGATATTGTTTCGCCAATGTTTTTAAGATGCCCAAATAATAATGTCTAGTTTAATTAACATATTAAACAATTGGAGCAAACACATTTTTAATTGAAACTATGCTTGGTTTCTCTTTGTGGAATAAGCTCACTAATTATAATTAGTTGAAATGCCTTGACATTTTTAGAGAGAAGAATGGAGAGGAAGGTTGTTCCATTATTCTAAGCATTAAACTTAAAAAAATCAGTTGCCAAGGTCCTATGCTGGGATTGCCTTTTTAAACATACAGTACAGAGGATGTGTTGTATGTCTGATGCTGACTAATTGCTTTGCCATACATCTTCCTGGCAACCCCCTCTACTGCTCCGGTATTAGTTTATCATTGAGGGGAAATGAGAGCTCCTTATTTGGGATGACAGGGTAATGAGCTGAGGAAAGTGATGAGTTTTATTTATGGGGCTCTGCGCTGATTCTCAGTGGCCTTCTGTGTCATAGAAGGAAGAGCCTCTCAGAAAATCCACAGCTAGTACAATAACCGTTTGGCTTCTGGAGAGTCAACTGTTAGTCTCCCATTTTTTTTAGATGTTTTGTGACAAAATAATTGGATACCATGGCATTTCAATTCACTCCTGGTAAATTGCCCTCAGCGAAAGCATTATTTACCCTGTATCAGAGGACAGAAAATAAATGTAGGGGACAATGATATCTCATAACTGCAACAGACAAAGACATTTAGAACTTATTATTTTGTATTTTGTGGGAATCAATAAGCCACTTCCCCCTTCTTATATGTGCCAGGTTATTATAAAAGCATGGCCGTCCTGGCTGAGCAAATGGTGTATGAACAGCTCGCATCATCCACATACTGTATATTGAGGGTTTCTTTATTTTCAGGCATTCATTTTCACATAGCAGACACAGACCCCCATTAACTTGGCCCAACTCTGTTATCAAAACAGGTGGCCAACGATGAGTCAGTGCCCCTTTGGAAAGTGCTTGTCTGAGCAGAGGTGTTGAATCCTTACCACTAGAGGATAAATAGCACTTCCATGAAGGAGGAAGAAGCTCTTGAGCAATATCACACCATGGCACCAGTTCAGCAACACCCCTACCCAACCCTCCTACATCCCCTCCTAAATCCAAGTGCTGCTCCAGACGAGATTTCAGCAAAGATTAGAACAACCTGCTTCCTGGTAAAACGAGAGTGCTGTTACGTTTCCCACAAAAAGGTGATAGCCCCATTCCTTTCAGACCTCTGTCTCAGTCTCCAGTGGTCTGCATGGTAGCCATCAACTATTCCTCCCTGTCTCCTCATCCATCACCAGACATTCATCCTACTGTTTCCCTCTGCACCTTTATTCTAAAAGTACTCCTTACTTCTAAACACTATGCTACTTCCATTAATGAATTTCAAAGGGTTTTTTGACTGGCTTTAATCAACGCAAGTTAGGGGTCACCCTTTGTTAACTTTCCTGTATAACATATTTACAAAGTATACCTGCATGCCTACCAAATTACCTCTCAGCTTGTGGTGAAAACTGTATAGGTGTATTATTCACTGTGATGTTGTGACTAATGTCACATGCACTTGTTATGTTTTAATGAAAGGAAGAAAGGGCCAAAATGTGGAATAGAACAACATGTTGTGTGTATTCAGCTGAAACCTGTTTTTGCTCAAAGTCCTGTAATATTCATTCTTTTGTGTTTCCTACATGGACAGACCTTTCCCAGAAGACGCATACTTGTTCCTCAATTATGTACATCTGAAATTGAACATGAATATGAAACGACCACCATGGCCGGAGATGGACAGAGAACAATCTGCACTCAACATTCAACAGGATTTTAAAAAGGGATATTTTGTCAGGGCTGTCAAATGATTTTGAAAATAAATTGCAAGGTAGGTAATCGTGTTTTGTTACACTTTTTGAATTTGCTCAAATTGGTCCCTACAGAAATATTTCTCCATTTACATACCTGTGCACTGAGTTCATTCTATACCTTTATAGTAATAGTAATAGACACAAAAAACAAATAGGCCTAGCCGCTCTTAACAATGTCAGTGGCCAAAAAGAACTGACTAATTACACAAATAACACATTTTAAAACTGTCCAACAATGCTATGAAAACACAATTTAATGTTCAGATGCATATACACGCATGCTCCCCCTTCCCAGAGACAATGTGATTATCTGATTATAATAGACAAATTATCATTCAGCTGGTTAAGGTGGGTTCTAAACATCCTATCAGCCAATCAGGGCCGTGTATATAAATAGTATGTTGTTTCTTTCCTAACACATATCAAACACAAATATCATACCAGTATATAAGATATCCAGGCTACTTGCATCTTACAGGGATCTGTGTAAGGTGTACAGTGGAACATAACAGAGGTAACACTTTTGTACTGGGGCATTTCTCAAACATACATACATATACAAAATAAAAAATAACAGAACACACAGCCATTAATGTCTAAACCGCTGGCAGCAAAAGTAAGTACACCCCTAAGTGAAAATGTCCAAATTGGGCCCAAAGTGTCTAATATTTTGTGTGGCCACCATTATTTTCTGCCTTAACCCTCTTGGGCATGGAGTTCACTGGAGCTTCACAGGTTGACCACTGGAGTCCTCTTACACTATTCCATGACGACATCACGTACCTGGTGGATGATAGAGACCTTGCGCTCCTCCACCTTCTGTTTGAGGATGCCCCACTGATGCTCAATAGGGTTAAGGTCTGGAGACATGCTTGGCCAGTCCATTCCCTTCACCCCCAGCTTTTTTAGCAAGGCAGTGGTCGTCTTGGAGGTGTGTTTGGGGTCGTTATCATATTGGAATACTGCCCTGCAGTCTCCGAAGGGAGGAGATTATGCTCTGATTCAGTATGTCACAGTACATGTTGGCATTCATGGTTCCCTCAATGAACTGTAGCTCCCCAGTGCCGGCAGCACTCATGCTTGACTGTAGACAAGACACACTGGTTCCAGTAATCCATGTCCTTAGTCTGTTTGTCTTCAGCAAACTGTTTGCAGGCTTACTTGTGCATCATCTTTAGAAGAGGCTTCCTTCTGGGACGACAGCCATGCAGACCAATTTGATGGTGTGTACGGCGTATGGTCTAAGGCTGACCCCTCACCCCTTCAACCTCTGCAGCAATGCTGGCTGCACTCATACGTTTATTTACCAAAGACAATCTCTGGATATGAAGCTGAGCATGTGCCATCAACTTCTTTGGTCGACCATGGCGAGGCCTGTTCTGAGTGGAACTTGTTCTGTTAAACCGCTTTATGGTCTTGGCCACTGTGCTGCAGCTCAGTTTCAGAGTCTTGGCAATCTTCTTATAGCCTATGCCATCTTTATGTAGAGCAAAAATTATTTTTTGCAGATCCTTAGAAAGTTCTTTGCCATGAGGTGCCATGTTGAGCTTCCAGTGACTAGTATGATGGAGTGTAAGTGCGATAACATCAAATTGAACACACCTGCTCCCCATTTACACCTGGAACCTTGTAACACTAATGAGTCACAATATTGACACATTTTCACTTAGGGGTGTACTAATTTTTGTTGCCAGCGGTTTAGACATTAATGGCTATGTGATGAGTTATACAAGCTGTACACTCACTACTCTGCATTGTAGCAAAATGTTATTTCTTCAGTGTTGTCACATGAAAAGATATAATCAAATATTTGCAAAAATGTGAGGGGTGTACTCACTTTTGTGAGCTACTGTATGTATACACATATAGCCCCGGAAACAATTTAGACCACTGCACCTTTTTCTTTCCTTTCCAAAAAAAGTTGAAAAGGAAGGTTTTGAATGAGGAACAGAAGGGTTAAAATTAAGAGACCACTGTAAATTAAACACTTCTGTTCCTCACTCAAAACTTTACTTTTCAACTTTTTTGAATTCAGAGAGTGTGTGTGTATATACACTCACCTAAAGGATTATTAGGAACACCATACTAATACTGTGTTTGACCCCCTTTCACCTTCAGAACTGCCTTAATTCTATGTGGCATTGATTCAACAAGGTGCTGAAAGCATTCTTTAGAAATGTTGGCCCATATTGATAGGATAGCATCTTGCAGTTGATGGAGATTTGTGGGATGCACATCCAGGGCATGAAGCTCCCGTTCCACCACATCCCAAAGATGCTCTATTGGGTTGAGATCTGGTGACTGTGGGGGCCATTTCAGTACAGTGAACTCATTGTCATGTTCCAGAAACCAATTTGAAATTATTCGAGCCTTGTGACATGGTGCATTATCCAGCTGGAAGTAGCCATCAGAGGATGGGTACATGGTGGTCATAACGGAATGGACATGGTCAGAAACAATGCTCAGGTAGGCCGTGGCATTTAAACGATGCCCAATTGGCATTAAGAGGCCTAAAGTGTGCCAAGAAAACATCCCCCACACCATTACACCACCACCACCAGCCTGCACAGTGGTAACAAGGCATGATGGATCCATGTTCTCATTCTGTTTAAGCCAAATTCTGACTCTACCATCTGAATGTCTCAACAGAAATCGTGACTCATCAGACCAGGCAACATTCTTCCAGTCTTCAATTTTGGTGAGCTTGTGCAAATTGTAGCCTCTTTTTCTATTTGTAGTGGAGATGAGTGGTACCCAGCGGGGTCTTCTGCTGTTGTAGCCCATCCGCCTCAAGGTTGTGCGTGTTGTGGCTTCACAAATGCTTTGCTGAATACCTTGGTTGTAACGAGTGGTTATTTCAGTTAACGTTGCTCTTCTATCAGCTTGAATCAGTCGGCCCATTCTCCTCTGACCTCTAGTATCAACAAGGCATTTTTGCCCACAGGACTGCCGCATACTGGATGTTTTTCCCTTTTCACACCATTCTTTGTAAACCCTAGAAATGGTTGTGCATGAAAATCCCAGTAACTGAGCAGATTGTGAAATACTCAGGCCCGTCTGGCACCAACAACCATGCCACGCTCAAAATTGCTTAAATCACCTTTCTTTCACATTGTGACATTCAGTTTGGAGTTCAGGAGATTGTCTTGACCAGGACCACACCCCTAAATGCATTGAAGCACCTGCCATGTGATTGGTTGATTAGATAATTGCATTAATGAGAAATTGAACAGGTGTTCCTAATAATCCTTTAGGTGAGTGTACACACACACACACACACACTCTCTGGAAAGAATATTGAAAACCCTGAATTTAACTGTAGACAACAAATCAGAAATTGAGAAATGTTATTGTTTTTGGAAAAAAAAATAATTTGGAATTTGATGCCAGCAACACATTGCAAAAAAATTGGGACAGAGAAATGTTTAACACTGTTGTGTCACCTCTTCTTTTAACAATGCTCTGTAAGCATTTCGGAACTGAGGAGACCAATTGCTGTAGTTTTGAAAGTGAAATGTTTCCCCGTTCCTGCTAAATATAGGATTTCAGCTTCTGAACAGTTCGGGATCTATTTTTAGTTTCACAATGCGCCAAATGTTTTCAGTGGGTGACAGGTCTGCAGGCAGGCCAGTTTAGCACCCAGACACTTTTATTATGGAGCTATGCTGTTCTAATACATGCAGAATGTGGTTTGGCTTTGTCTTGCTAAAAGAAAGAAGCCTTGCCAGAAAAAGACATTGTCTGGATGTGTTACCCCAAAACCTGTATATATATTGTTCAGCATTAATGACCTTGGGCCCAGAGAAGGCAGCTGCGGCTCTTGATCTTGAGCTTTAACTTGCATTTGTGGATGCAGCGACATACTGTGTTCACATGCAATGCTTTTCGAAAGTGCTCCTGAGCCCATGCAGTGATTTCCACTACCGAATCGGTTCTGTTTTAATTGCAGTGTTGCCTGAGGGCCTGAAGATCACGGTGATCCCATACTGGTTTTCAACCTTGTCCCATGCATACAGAGATTTATCCGGATTCTCTGAATCTTATATTCGAAGGACATTGGCCATTATGGTAGCAATACACCTCATGGTGGCGCTGTAGCACTCAGTCGAAAATGGAAAAAGTGAAACACATTTTATGAAGAAAATGTCATAGAGACGTATAACCAAGTTCCAGATATGCCCCTTCTCATGCTGACCAACAAAGTCTCAGAGCAAACTACTAAAGTGTAATTCCAATTTGTTTTATATATGTGTGTAACAAGACCTTGTGTAATTACTAAAATTGTGTGTAATTGTGTGTTTGTTTTCCCACAATTATAAAAACCTATACGATAAATCATTATTCGATTGCAATTGCAATGCATTGTGTGGTATTACATTGTTGTTAATAAACCCATAAATAAGTATTTACATTGCAGTTACATAGTAATACGTTCCATCTAAACAGAAAGTGTTACCAAGAATGTTAATATCTCAAACAATCTGTGACTGAATTTGATATAGGTGAGGCTCTAATTTTATAAGGCTATAAATCCCAAATGGAATATCCCAGAAGTACACAGTTCCTATACTGGTAAATATCTATGCCAGGAATGAACCCTGAAACGTGCGCACAGCTTGCCCGCATTGTGGTGCTATAAATGTCACAGATGTAACCCAGGTCAAAATTGAGCTGATCAGAAAAAATATATATAATTTATAATAATTATATTCTCACCGAAAATGCTGAAATAAATAACATGATGTGTTGCCAAAGTTGTTCTGCTGTGTCATGAACATTAAAATAATTAATTTAACTATAATTATTATAGCGTGACGTTGTCATAAGACGGGCGCTGTGTATGACATCACTGAAATGAGACGCATGACTGAAGAGAGAGCACGAGATTTAAAGACCGTGAGTGAAATCTAACTGGATAAAAAGGCAAATATAACATGCATCTTTGCTCAATATATATAAATACTCATCTGTATGATGTTGTAACCCTTATATTAATCTTATTTGGGTAATTCTAGTGTGATAAATTATCGATTTTGGAGTGGATGCTAGCCGATCGCGAGCCCTGTAGAATCCAATGCGACTGATTAATTGTGTATTGAAATCCCCGGATTTGGTGAGTTTCATGATAATATAATATCAGATTATCTGAAATTAAGTATTAATGAGTGTATTCACGTTCTGATATGTTTTGTACGGGTTTATGTGCATTTATTGTTCAGATGGTATGTGTAATGTATAGTAACTCTATGTATTGTATTTCTGAAGATCTCACAAATGCTAAATAATTTGAGTAATATAATTTATGAAAACGTTTTGTTATGCACTAAGTAACAAGTGGTCAGATTGAATTTTTCACCTAGTTAAGTTAATATATGAAAGATATATTGAATTTAAAAGTCATACAAATTGATATGATGTTTATGGCACTGTTGTATAAACAGGCCAGGTTTTTTTTTTGAGATTCAAGAATGAGGTGTGATCCTGAGATGGCGAGCCACCAAGTTGAAAAGTCCTAAACAAGACAAGAAATCCTGCGATTCGTTGAGTGATCAGTGCCTTAGCTGATGTCACAAATGGATCATCCTAAGTGATATTTCTCAGCAATTACCTCAACACTGAGTATCGTACAGAGCTGATTGTTGCACTACAGACATTTTGCACTACACCATACCAAGAGACTGTTCTATTTTTGTGGTGGTGATGGTGAAAGGGAGAAAGGGAGTAACTACGGTGCACTATATAGCATTACCGGTTACAAGGATGTTAGGGAATTCACCATAAATCAGCCATTTAACATAGAGACATGAAACTTTCTTGTGATGTTAATCGCTATATGATGTGTTTTTGACACTTTGCACCTATACAGATCATAATAGTGCTGGAGCAGCTATAAATGTCACAGATGTTAAGAAATGTAGCAGAATTCTGCCATACAAGTTAGAGACAATGCATGCCATTTGGTGATAATGACCTTTGAACAATTCTCTTTAAAGGATAAATAAGCAAAAATTATATCTCAAACAATATATCTGCAATCAGCGAATGAAATTGAGGTGGGGCAGGGCTCTTACTATATATAAGGCCATAAATCCCCATTGGAACATGTAACAGACACGAAACAAATCATTCCCATTAACATCTCTGCCATAAATGGACAGCAGAAGTAAAGTATAGAATTACCCTTATGGGGGCACTATAAACCTCACCAATGTTTTGTGTTATTTTGAAAGGGAAAAAACTCTTAAATGACATCTCCGAGACCGTTGAACAAATTGGCATGCTGTTTGCTGTGAAAGATCTGTGGACCACTATCTTTAAAAGTCTATAAAAAAAGTTGCATCTAAAACGATGTGGCTGCAATCCGCAATTTAATTTGACGTATTTGTGGCACAATTTTTATAAGGGTATAAATCCTTAAAAGATTATCTAAGAAAGATGCTACTTGCTTTACAGATAAACCCCAAGGCCAGGAATGCACCCTGAAAAGTACGAAATGTCACTGATTTTAAGAAATTCACCAAAAATAAGTCAGAGACATGAAACTTTCTGGAGATTTTATTCACTACATGAGGTAACTGAGACACTCATTGTTTGCAATTGTTTTATCGATGGAGCCAAATATTCTTCAGCTAAACACTTTCCTATTCAAATTCAGTGGTATGAGGAATCCAACCTGGGTGTCATCATTTTGGCCACTGCGTGGGCGTGTGACGCTGCTTCCGATTTCCCATTTGATTATCTGTAGAGGAAAAGGATTTTAGCTGTCACTGAGGTGGCTAGCAAGCTCAAGGCTATGTGGCTAACGCAGGGGGGCTGTCGATAGGTAGATAACACTAGGTGGCTAACGATATGTGGCTAATAATAAGGGGCCTCTACTCCCTCCCTCCAAATACACTTTCTCTCGTCTCTCTTTACACACTCTAATATCTCCATGTAAAATCACACACACACATTCTCCTGTCACTCAGCATACAGACAAATCCATCTTTTCATCCAAGAAACCACACTCTTCCCCCCACAAACACTATATCCCTACACACAACACACACATTCTCCACTCTATACACACATTTTTTCTTCAAGGTTTTCTTGTTTTGATTTTCTTTTCTTTGATTGGACATCCTGACTACCAGTGGCATTGGGAATTTTAAAATTGCAAAAATTATCTCTCAAGTGAGAGCATGTAGTGAGATGCTTCCTGTGCTTGGCCCCCTGAAACGCTGCTTGCAGCTTTAATTATTTTTTTGCAGGACCGCGTAAGTGGAGCCGGCTAAGAAGAGCGAATGTCTCTTACTGAGTGAATGAGTGACTGTCCGACTGACTGACTAAGTGACTGACTACCCCTTGTTAAATAGCATAGCGTTTAGAGACGCGGGCTCTGGCAGAACAGGTCCCGCGTTCACCTTACGTAACAGTCAAAACGCATTATGCCTGAGGTTCAGGACAGATTTTTTTTTTTTACGTAGCTACGTAATAGGAAGCCTAAGGTAAAATGGTTCTGGTGGATATTAGGATTTGTTCAGGATAGACAAACACTTCGCTGGCTTCACGATTCTCTCATCTTTTCACTTGATAAAAAGTCAGTTATCTTTAGTGATGGCCATTCGAGGCTTCATTACCGTTCTAACTAACTCAGATTTTCTTTTTCAATACAAAATCCATCATTGAAATATTAAGTTAATATAGTCAACAATCTTGTCTGTTCTTTTTCACAGACTAGATTAACTATATTGCCTTATACATTTAAATTATGGCTTTTATTGTGATGAAGAAAATCTGAGTTCTGCCAGCATAATATCCTGCTGCTAGAAGAACGGTAATGAAGCCTTGAAAGGCCATCACTAGTTATTGTCACCTATATTGATAGATACTGTATCTATGTCATTCACAAATGGCTAATTAACTGTTAAAACGGCCAGTGGCAAAAGAGGATTTGTTCAGGATAGAAAAACAATGCACTTGACGAAAAGATCCGTTATTGTCACCTATATTGATATAGTAGTTACTGTATCAATGTCATTCACGAATGGCTAATAAGCTGTTAAACGGCCAGTGGCAAAAGTCATACAGTTCATAGATACTATTTGTGGTGGAGGAAAACTTAATAAGAAACATTACTCAGTTTAACGCTAGTTAATAGTGTCTAACAAAATATTCAAACTTTGCATGATGCTAATGAGTGAAAATAATATAATGCGAAGAGGCTAATCTAATGCTGGGCATGTGTGCACATCGGTGGCACAGTGGTTAACAACAATGCCTTTCATGTGGGCGATTCAGGTTTGATTTTTAAGAAAGCAGCCACGATGAACACATCTTATTGCGGACCGGCTCAACTAGGCTTGCCTGTTTTCTTTTGTGTACTTTTCAAGAAACAATAAAATGTCTCAGTTTCAATATTTGATATGTTGTCTTTGTACTATTTTCTATTGTTTAAAGGGTTTAAATGATTTGCACATCATTGCATTCGGTTAAATTTTTTTGGAAACAGGGTTGTGTATTGGGAGCAACAACAATTTAAACCATTTTGCATGAGCAAACATTTTTCAATTTCCCTTATACTTGTAGAAACTGCCATCCTGACATGAACCAAATATAAATGTATTATCAGGAGAGGACATTTTCCCTGATCAAAGGATTAATTTCTACATCATGATGAACATTTATATCTTCAAGTGATGCACTGGTTTATGTCACTGCAGTACAGGTCATTCCAGATTGGCAGTATATACATGTATTTGGAAGTACATCTCACACTTAGATGGTTTGAAAATAGAAAGTGATTAATATTAACAACAAAAAAAATATCTTGATTTCTGTCTGTTTCAAATCAATCTGGAATTTTACTTTTAGCTTTCGGATATTCAGTTTTAGATAAGAATCGGTGGACGTTTCCTGTCACCATTTAGCATCCCTGACTTCCAATGGTGATATGCGTAGAGCCCAGTAACTAGTATCTGACACTGCCTCCCAGTGTGACGAGACATAAAGGATGGCTGTTGTCACAGGAGCCTGATGGTAGACCCCAGATGAACCCTTAACGTCCCACCAAGGACAGCAGCACTGACAGCATTATGACTTTCTGGGCCGTGAGCCACCCAGAAAGCACAAAGCCCCAAGCGTCAATAACGTCCATGTCCACAGTGGGCTCCTTCCAAAGACACTGCATCACCATTGTTGGCTGGTGGAAAATAAATTAAATGAGGCACTCTCGTGATCTACCACCCACCAATGTTAAAATATAGACAGATCTCAACTTTGACGGTATATTCACTAAATAGACCCGGTCAAGCAAAAAAGGTGACCAGCAATCCATGTGACAGATTCAGATAAACCAACATAGGGCATTGAAAGCCAGAGGGCTTACCTCAGCCTTCACTCCTGCCCATACCAACACACAAAGCATAGCAACCTAGAGGGCTTACCTTTTCCTTCTCTCCTGCCCATACCATACAGACTCCACAGCACTGTGCTAGAGAACACATTATAGTGTGAAACATAGAACCACTAATGCAAATTGTTTGAAAGTTTTAAAATGTGTTGTATGAGATGCAACATTTGGACGATTGATAAAGATACTAAAAAGATTTAGCATTTTATAATCAATCAGATATTGACTGAATGATAGGTCATAAACATTGTATTGACATGGATAAATTAAATTTATTGTCAGTATGGTATCTCAAAGGATAATTTCTAATTGCACATATTCTGCATTCAGGGCCGGTTCCAGGCATAAGCTCCATTGCTTATTCCCCCCATAATTATCAATTTTTGTAAAAAAAAAAAAAAATTAATAGAAATGACTACCACTTATTCTCACTACAATAGTGCAAAGTGGTAGCCAAACATTAAAACACTTTAGTTAATGAAGACCTACAGATTTTGGTATGTTCTGTTAATGAATCGGGCATGCATTGGGTGGCCGAGTCTCCTGCCAGCATTAGATGTGGTGAGGGATGACAATCCAGTCTGTTGCTTTTGCAGAGGATTGCATGAGGATACTACTGTTTGTGTCAAAAAAAAAGATCAAGCACACACCAATGTTGCGTGCAGAAATGTAAAATGAGAGAAAGAGGAGGAAGAACATCAGCGACAAGAAATGTTGCTTCGTTTTTATTGCTTTATATAGACATTATATTGTAACGGCGAGAGATTGGGAATGGGCACATCACAGGTGCTGAGCGACCTGGAGGCCATTCTTTTTATAAACGGAAGTGGAAGAGGAGTGAGGAACTTCACAATCAGATCACATACCACTCTCCAGGGGTGGTTGCGTCATCTCTGGGGAGTCTTCATGTTGGAGGTCCACCAGGATGTGGACAGTCAAAATCTGGATGGCCTCTGCACTCTCTTTCTCCTCCTCCTAATTATTCCGCATTGCTGGAGTAGTGTGGCATGAACAGTGACGGAATTGCCAACATGTCCCTAGTGGCTGCTGCATCTTCTTCTTTGTTTGCCTCATCCTGGAGCTGCTTTTCTGGGGCCTTAATATGCTCACCCTGACGAGGCCCTGATAAGATGGAGCTGGGCAGCGGATATCCCTGTTACCTACCTCCGGAATGGTCTGGAACCTGACAGCTTTTTCCCCTTGGCGTTTTTGGTGCGAGTTGTTTAGGATTGGGTGCATTCATGTCACACTATATAAACACAGTTGTCTTTTTGCCGGTCCGCGTAAGCGGAGCTGGCATAGAAGAATGAATTTCTCTTACTGAGTCCGTCCGTCCCTGACTGACTGACTCAGTGACTGACTATCCCTTGTTAAATAGAGTAGTGGTTTGAGACTCCAGCTCCAGAACAACAGGTCCCGCGTTCGCGTCCTGTAACACTCTAAACGCATTATGCCTGAGGTTCAGGACAGAAAAAAGTTTGCTGGCTTCACGATTCTTTAATCTTTTCACTTGACAAAAAAGCCAGTTATCATTAGTGATGGCCATTCGAGGCGTTATTACTGTTCTTCTAGCAGCAGGATATTATGCTAGCAGTGCTAACTCAGATTTTTTTTCTTCTAAATAAAAGCCATCATTGAACTATACAGTGGATATAAAAAGTCTACACACCTCTGTTAAAATGCCAGGTTCTTGAGATGTAAAAGAATGAGACAAATATAAATCATATCAGAAAGATTCACCTGCCCACCAGGACAAAATGTGCAAAATGTGCTATGTACTACTCTAATCTTTTCAACACGTCAAATGTATCTTCATACTCAATCAATCAATCAAATTTTATTTGTAAAGCGCCTTACAACAGCCAAAAGGTGCACAAGGCGCTTTCCATTAAAAGCTTCAGTAGACAACAGAATATAAAAAATATTAAAACATATACAAATATAAGATAAATAAAGAAAATGTATATATACATATATATACACATACACCCGCATACACATATACACACACATACACATAAAATACATAAAATGAGCAGTCGAGTCAGAGATTACGTGTTAAAAGCCTGTCTGAACAGATGTGTTTTCAACTGCGATTTAAAAACACTGAACACGGTAATGTTACGCAGGGATGGTGGTAAAGCGTTCCACAGAGTTGGGCCCTGAACTGCAAATGATCGGCCTCCAAACTTTTTGTATTTGAATTTGGGAACGACCAGAGAGGTGTGTTCAGAGTAGCGGAGAGCTCTAGCAGGTTGGTAGACCGTTACTAATTCGGCGAGGTAGGCCGGGGCCAGACCATTGATGGCCTTGAATGCAAACAGCAGGACCTTGTACTCCACCCTAAACCGCACCCGAAGCCAATGGAGCGAGCAGAGGACTGGGGTGATGTGTGAGCGTTTGGAGGTGTTTGAGAGGAGACGTGCTGCTGCATTTTGTACCAGTTGAAGCCGATTGAGGAGTGATTTATTAAATCCAGTGTAGAGGGCATTACAGTAGTCAATCCTCGAGCTGATGAAGGCATGAATGGCTTTTTCAAGGTCAGCTTGGGACAAGAATGTTTTGACCTTACTAAGAAGCCTTAGCTGGTAAAAGCTTGCCTTAACAACCGCACTAATCTGTTTATCAAATTGCATACTTTTGTCAAAAATAACACCCAGGTTACGCACAGTGGGTGCAAACTGGGGTGTGAGAGGGCCAAAACTTGGAGAACTGCAGGGTGAATCCGGGTTAAACAGAATGTATTCAGTCTTACCTTCATTCAAGTGAAGGAAATTCTGAGAAAGCCACAGTTTAATGTCCTGAATGGAGTTATGGAGAGGGTCCAGCGCAGAACGATTGTTCAGAACCACAGGAAGGTAGATCTGAAGTTCGTCTGCATAGAAATGGAATTGAACGTTATGATTGGAGATGAGTTGACCAAGAGGCAGCATATAGAGTGAGAACAGAATAGGACCAAGAATGGAACCCTGAGGCACACTGGATGACAAAGGGGCAGCTGAGGAGGAAAAATCATTTAGCATAACTGAAAAAGTTCTGTCAATAAGATATGAAGAGAACCAATTGAGCACTGTGCCCTGCAGACCGACAACATGTTGAAGACGGGAGATGAGGATGGCATGATCCACGGTGTCAAATGCAGCGGTAAGGTCCAGTAACACCAAAACAACCGAGCTTTTACTGTCCAGGGCTCCGAGAATGTCATTATGGACCCTCAGTAACGCTGATTCGGTGCTATGTCTAGACCTGAAACCAGACTGAAATGTATCCCCCATGCCGTGCAGTTGGTGGTGAGGCTGAAGCTGTGTGAAAACAAGCTTCTCCATCAGCTTGGACAGAAATGACAGGTGGGATATTGGGCGGAAATTGGACAGTATGGAGGGATCAAGGTTGGGTTTCTTGAGCAGCGGTCTCACAATGGCGTGCTTGAGAGCAGTGGGAACAGTGCCCAAACTAAAACAGCTGTTTATGAAGGAGACAAGGAAAGGACCTATGATGTCAATAGCCTCTTTCAAAATCCTGGCAGGAACAGCGTCTAGAGGACAGGACATACTGTATGACACAATAGGCTACTGCAAACAAATCACAGGGTTACCTGTGATTTATAATAAACAAAATCATAACTGTAATATAATCATAAATCTTAATGAATCATAATTTTATTCTGGTTTTATTATGGCAATTTTTTGGCAGCCTTCGCTCCCCACGTGCATCCGTGTGCCTTGGCCGCCAATGACCCTGTCGCCGGTTCACCGCTTTTCCTTCCTTGGTCCACTTTTGATAGGTACTGACCACTGCAGACCGGGAACACCCCACAAGGGTGGCAGTTTTAGAGATGTACTGACCCAGTCATCAAGCCATCACAATTTGGCCCTTGTATAAGTCGCTCAGTTCCTTACTCCTGCCCATTTTTCCTGCTTCTAACACATCAGCTTTGAGGACAGAATGTTCACTTGCTGCCTAATATATCCCACCCACTAAAAGGTGCCATAGTAATGATATTATCAGTGTTGTTCACTTCATCTGTCAGTGGTCAATGTTATGGGTGATCAGTGTATGGCTGATTGGTGTAATAATGTACCATGGCAAAAGCAACTTTAAAAAAAACATAAAAACCTATTCTGTGGATGATACGCAAAAGTGATGCAAGGCTTGACACCGTAGTACTCAAACAAAGCAACATCAATGCGTTCACTCGCTTTGGCAGTGTCATACCCTACAACATTTAAAAAGTATAACCTTTCCTCACAGTTTTTATTTCAGGTACTCCATCAGCTCACATTTGGACTACTAAATAACTAGGTAACCTAAAGGTCTGATAATGTTGAACAAAATATCCCTATTTTCTTTAATTCTGGACAATTCAGCCAATGCTACAGATGTGCACTTAATCCTCATCAGTATGATGTCACAAATAAACAATCGCCCGTGGCAACTGTCAAACAGCAACAGCAGTGAGTCCCCATGAAGTACAAAATGTGGCATGACCATTTCCCCAGATCAGAGCTGTAACAGAGAACACTGCACAGCACTTGTTAGTCCTATATCAGAAAATACAATCACCCAAAAATCTAAACCCCATTCTCATTCTTGTGATACGTGTTGAAATAAATCTTGATCAAAAAGTGGTGCTCTTAAAGATATGAACCAAACCCTTTGTATTCCACAGAGCACATTTCAGCCATTACCTGACTAGGTTTGACAGTTCGTCTGAAATGGAACAAAGGAAAAAAACAAATAATACAGGCAAAAGTGGAGAACAATTTTCACAGAGCATAATTGAATCAATCCAAAGAGATTTAAGTGACAAGTGGATTTTGCAGCCCTAGAAATATTTAAAGGTGAGATCCTTAGATGAGCAGGTCTTGTGTGTTACTTTAATTAAAAATAAAAAATAAAAATAAGATGGGATAATGAATTTGGAACCGTTTTCTGTTATTACATAAACATTTTCTTCCCCAGCCTAATCATAATAACATTGGGTTGAGAGTTGAACATCATAGCAATCATCCAAACTAAGAAATTCAGATTTGTCCAGACTTTTGTCTAACTGGATGTCACCTATATCCATAAATGTTAGGGCTTGCTCTCTCACCTGACAAACTTAGTAAGGGCGTACAAAGGGCAGGAATGTGAAAATAAACAACACATTTGACTTCTTTGGGTTAGAGCAATACTTAACATATGATCCTAACTGGGCCAAAAACATTACCAGAGTTATTGGTATGTGTGTAACTGTGGATATCATGAATGTGCTTTAGCTGATTAAGAACTTTCTTCTTGTTCCCATTTAAGCTAACAAGTTGCACCCGTTCTATATAAGCAAACCCTGGCCCAAGCCATTACTGCTCACTACAGCACTAACTACATGTTAGTTACATCTGTTGATAACTGTAAGAACTGTTGGCATTAAACTTTACTGCTGTCCCATAACAAACTGAGAAAGCAGGAAACTATTAAAAAAAATATATATATACTGTTCGACCTGTGGATTTGCAAAAGTTTGCACCAGGACAGTTTAGTTTTAATGTCACATCTAGCGGCAGCTGTCATGCCCCATCTTTTCTGAATTGAGTTGTGCTGTTCACTGTAACCGTCTTCCTAATTGGTTCTGAAACAATTAGTATGTATGGTTCTGTGGACTCTGTATGGTTCTGTGGACTCTGTATGGTTCTGTGGACTCTGTATGGTTCTGAAAGGATTCTAAACTGAATAAATGTGCGTTTTGAAAGGGTTTCAAAAAACAAATTTCTGGCTTTGATCTACGCTGCATTTCCAAAATTATGAACTGATTGAGAGTTGCAGCTTTCGAAACCCTGCGTTACTGACTGGTTATAAATTGTCCTGAGCAACAGAGCATGTAATTTTGCAATGAAGGCTTGGTATCTGGGTGGAGTGATAGAGCAAAACAAGTAATGAAAACAAACAAGATAATAAGGCCTTTGCTTTTGAAGCACAGTATATCCTCTGATTACTTTGAAGTGCTAATTAGTTATAGGTAAGATGGACTCATTCCACATGACAACTTAAATGTCACTGACAATGTGGCTACGCCTGAGTCACTGATTAACAAAAGACTCTAAAGCACAAATTAATTAGCCTTTCATTGGAGGAGTTGATGTGTGATGTGCATGTAAACAAATAGTCTATTTTCATTGGAATCTATCAAAGAATTTGCTAAACAGAATCACTCTCCTACAAAGACAGCCATTTTGATCCTTCTTCTAATAGAAACTTTGGTGGCATTGTTTACTCTGTAAACTTTTCTCCTGTTGTTCTTAATTGTCAGTGAGTCACGATCAGTTGAGCTACAGAATAGAGATAGAGGGCCGTAGAGGTTTGGTTTGGGCTGCAGGGTATGTGGTTCCAGGACCATAGCACCAGGTCCCACTTCAGAGAGTTTCCGTCACAGCTGGGCAACGATGTGGTGGATCTGACGCCTATGAACACAGGAGCAAGGCAGTGGGGAATATCAGGTGAACAGACGGAATGGCTTGGAAAAGCAGTTACCCACAGAGGACAAATCTAGTTAGGGACAAATCATCTAAAAATTGGAATGAGAAGATATCCCAATCCTTAAGAATCACTCATCCAGAAGTCCAACAGGTCCACTAACTAACACATCAAACTGATGTATGTTAACATACTGCTTTGAACAAACATGCGTCACTATATTATTCATATACTGTATGTGTTGATCACTTAATTAAATTGGAACCTCCTTTACTTTGTAATTTACCAGTGCGACTTAGTAGTGGGTGTATACGTTTTCATCTCTTACAAATTGGCCCCTGTGAGAACTGAAAACAACCCTGGCGTTGTGCCATGCTCCCCCAACTGAGCTCTGCATGAAGTACATTAACTCACACTCTGCACTGTCCACGGTGAAATAGTGCTACAAGTGCTAGACAAGATTTAGAGACAAAATACAAAAATCTACACACAGTTCACATACAATGATTCCCAAATGGTTGGTGACCACATAAGCTAATGTTTGAGTTGTTCATTTATTATATCCATAAATATTTCAGTTGATATACATGTTTGCAATTTAAGTGTGGTATCTAGATGCAGGAAGGGGAATAGATTAGGAAGTGTGGCTCTTTGTTGGGAGGCCTCTTTATGTAGTAAATACATTACATTTGAGTAAATATAGTAATATTAAGATCAGTCATATTTTCAAAATCAATGCCAAAATTTCACAATTTCTGCCAGGGTATGCAAAAAGCTGTACAAAAATATTTAAGGTGCCATAATTGTCCAGTTGAGGGTTGTGTGTGTGTGTTCATGAGGCCTGCTGCTGTAGGAAATAAACTGTTCTTGTGACGAGAGGTTTGGGTCCTGATAGACATCAACCTTCTACCAGAGGTGAGAGTTTTGAATAGTCCATTTCCAGGGTGAGAGGGATCAGCCCCAATCATTGCTGCTTGTCTCCACGTCCTGGAGGTGTGTACGTCTTGTAGAGACGGCAGATAACAGTCAGTCACCCTCTCTGCAGAGTGGAAGACACGCCTGCCCTTGTCTTTGGCAGTGGCTGCAACTGTGATGGAGGAGGTCAGGATGGATGATGGCAGTATAGAAATGCACCATCATAGTCTTTGCCATGTTGAACCTTTTCAGCTGCCGGAGGAAGTACATCCTCTGCTGAGCTTTCGTCAGAAATAAGTCAGATGAGTTTGGTGTCATCCGCGAACTTCAGGAGCTTGACAGAGTGATGCCTGGAGGTGCGGTTGTTGGTGGACAGGGAGAAGAGTAGGGGGGACAGGACACAGCCCTGAGGGGTGCCAGTGCTGATGGTCAGGGCATGAGACAGGCGCTTCCCCAGCCTCACATGCTGTCTCCTGTGTGTGGACCCAGGCACTCCCAGTTGGGATAGATTGTCTTGAAGCAAAGTGGGAATTATGGTGTTGATTGTTGAACTGATATCCACAAACAGGATTCTTGTGTAGGTTCCTGGGGAGCCCAGATGCTGGAGGAAAAAGTGAAGAGCCGTGTCTTCCATAGATCTGTTGGCTCTGTAGGCAAACTGCAGTGGGTCTAGTAGGTCGTTGATGGACTTGGGTCCAACAGCACAAGGTGCTCAAATTACTTCATAACCACAGAGGTCAGGGTGACAGATCTGTAGTTGTGAAGTCCTGTGATCATTGGCTTCTTGGGAACTGGGATGATGGAGGACTTGAGACAGGCCCGGGATGCAGCATGTCTCCAGTGAGGTGTTGAAGATGACCGTAAACACAGCAGAAAGCTCATCTGCAATGTGCTTTAGGGTGTATGGGGAGACACCGTCAGTCTTTGCTGCTTTTTGGGGGTTCTGGTCCTTGAATGGTCTGTTAAGGTCTCCCTCTAGGATTGAAAGTTCTATTGTTGTGGCAGAGGTGGAATTGTTTGAAATGGGTGATTGTGAATGGGCCCTGATGGTGGGAGGTTGGTGTTGATGGCTGGACACACCGAGTTAAGATATGTTGTCAGGACTGCCCTTTTGTCTTTTAAATCTGCAGTACTCATTCAGGTCCTTGGCAAGTTACAGTCATTAATGAAGTTGGTGGATCTAGGCTTGTATTTGGTAATCTTTTGGAGGCCTCTCCAAACAGAAGCAGTGTGGTTTGTTGAAAACTGTTGTTAATTTCTCTCTATGGAGGCGCTTGTCTTCCTTCACTGCCTTACCAAAGTTGTATTTATGTCTCTGTCCCTGATCCTGGTCCTTTTCCTAATGCAGCCGGCTGAATTTGGTTGTGAACTAGGGTTTGTCATTATTGTAACTTACGCTGGTCTCTGTTGGTATGCAGCTATCCTCACAGCAGCTGATGTGTGATGTCACAGCATCAGTGTACTCATCCAGACCATTAGTGGCAGAACAAAAAATCTGTGCATCCCAGACATGCACGTAGATCTTCTGTTGCTTCACTGCTTGTGATGGCAATTACTAAAGTTCAAACAGTTCTATGAAAATGGTAGGTAAGACAGGAGAAATCAATTGCACAATAAACGGTTTAATATACTTAAGGAGAGAGTATGCAGGTTACAAAGTAACAGTGAATAGTCTCTAAATTAATACAGGTCAATCGACAGTATTTAAGGACAGAAGAGGGTGTGACAAAATCCTGCACAATCCCCCAACTCAACAGGACACATTCCCTTTGTTCTATTATAACCTATTATAACTTCTTCAATTCTAAGAGTTCTTACAGCATCTGGACAGACAATAGATGCCCAGATGAGTCATACAGATGCGCAGATAAATGAGTACCTTTATAACCAACCGACACCAGTCAATGATGCCCCCTATGCAAATACCAGCTCCCTCACTTCCGCCTACCTTTCCCAATTTGAACAATGGAACTCAGTCCTTTAATCAGTAAGAATACATTGTAAAAGACATTTCCCTGACATGCTCTGTTACATAAATAGGCAAAGTCATAAGGGAAGCAATGATTCCCAAAAGTATCTAGAGATGTTTATCCACGAACATTAAACAGGAGAGATCTGCAATTCTTTCATGCATTGCAAGGAAGATGTTGATTCCGCTATTATAATGTGTTTTAATGGAAATGTGACTGGTGACAACATTAATGCTTAGCTTAGGCTATCAACAACGTAAAATAAGCATAACTAACCATGCTAAAAGCAAGATTAACAGGTGGTTTCGCAGGCAAATTGCTTCTGGGACTAGTTTCAGAAAAGGCTGAGAGGGGAGGCACGGCTGTTCTTCTCGTAGATATTCCAGTTTCCAACATCTTGGAACAGTGTGGACTGTTTTCTAACGTACAAGTACTAACGCTACAGTACAGGCTGCCGTGCCAGTGAATCCAACACCCTCTCTCCCTCATTTCATTACGGACACCTGGCACTGGTTTCCCTCATCATGAACCATATTTTATTTCCCGATTCCCCAGTGTTCCCTGGCGGTCTTTGTATTGGTTTATCCATATGTAACGTTGTTCCGTCCTATCTAGTTTTTAGTTTTGTTCCTGTCCTTCCTAGTTTTTTTATCCATTGTTTCTGTTTCTAGTTTCTGTTGATTGTAGTTCATTTATTAAATGTCCTGTCTTCTCCCTGTGCTTGGGCATGCAGAATTAGGCAGGATTCAATGAGATTCATAAATAAGTGGTGAGTAAACTCAATTCAAAACAAGAATGTGTAGGCTAAAAGGTTAATGTGAGGTGCTCCGGACAACAAGTCAAGCACTTAATATGGAAGATTCTGAGGCTCAAATGGTGACAAAAACATTAATGGCATCAAGCCTTTCACAGCCATAAAAACAATGTTTGCACATAAATATATATGTTACTGTGGAAGTATTTATTTAAGTGTATATGTATAGTGTCAAACATTTGGACACACCCATTGGTTAGTTCAGAATGAAAGCAGTTGGTTATACAGTACTCCACTGCTTAGTTGGGCTATTCAAAGCAAAGAATCCGAAAGGCACAAGACGGGATGGATATAATTTTTTTTTTTTTTAATATAATATAATACCATTAATAAAACACAGAAGGCATATGGCACCACTTTTATGACAAAGGCTGGTCAAGGTGTGCATGCGACCATAATATGACAAGTGTACCACAAATCCTAATGCATAGACATTGTATGCATATTGTTGTGCATTGTTCCTGTATTACATGGTTAAACCAAGGCTTGGCATTTTCTTTTTAAATTGTGTTAATAATAATAGGCACACTGGGATTTATTAGAAATTCAAGTGATTTTGTCCTTGCTATTCCTTATCTTAAGCATCTTACATATTTTGTCCAGAGAAATTCTGACTTGCCTGAGTAGCATTTAACAGTGTATTAACAGTTGTAATATTAAATTTGGCCCAGTTATACAAGTACTCTTAACACTAGCAGAAGAAGAGTTGGGTGGGAACACTGTATTGTGTGTTCAGTTATCAGATGCCAGTACTATCTAAACAGTTTGCAGTCACAATGCAGGATAACTGCAGTATGTTGTAAATACTTCATCTGAAATAACAGAGGTGACTGCAGTTACTAAGCATTTACTATAAATACAAAATAACAATATTTTATTGTAAGGGCTGGTAACTTAACATTACACACTCATGACAATGTTCATCAATAACACTTTTAGGTAGCTGGATTTGCCTTGATAACCTACTGTATGGATGTATGCAAGGACAATAAATATTGAAACACTGAATAGCAGCATTATAAATAGAACAATTATTATTTCACGTGGAAGTAATAATAATTCTGAATCTGTACCAGTAACAGCTTTTTACTTTCACTGCTATGCGGTATAAGACAATGGCAGGTGAATGTAGAAGTAGAAAGCTTGATGGAACGCTGTCTCTGCCCTTTGATCAGAAAGGATCTGCTCCCTGTTGTCTTTCTTTAACATCTTGTATGGATAGACAAAGTATTTATGCCAGTTGCCTGGTTGTCAGAATTGACACACACTGTCAGACATCAGTATTTTCTTTTTAGACTGCAAACTTCTTCAATGTCAGAGAATTCAAAAAATGGAATAATGTGAATCTTATGTAAACAGCAAATATCTTTGAATGTGTAGTGATTCTTATTGCATGTAATCGGGTAGATATTCCAAAATTCTCCTGCAATTATTGTGTGTAAACTGTCAGACCTGATTTACGTGAGGGACTCCATGTTTCACCCAGCAATTAATAGACCCTGTTTTTAGTTCTCCCTTTCACCTAGGGTGTAGTGGTAATAAAAGGTGGGTACATTTTACATTCGGTGGACTACTGTGCAGGTGACTAAGTGAGTGTGTTCGAGAACACAAAAAAAAACTTTAGTGGGCAACTGTGTCAGCTGAGCCAAAACCCTTCAGCTCAGCTGACTAGTTAAGTTAGCCACCTGACTGGAATATCAACTACTATTAACCAGTCTACTCAATGTCATAAATTCTGCAAAAGTACAGGGATTTAAAAAAATCTACCTCATGTTCTGCATATCTCTACCCCACCATACGTTAAGCCAGAGCCACTTGCCAACACCAGCTTTGGTCTTGATGTTTATGTCACATCTTAGCCTATGCTCTGTGGGTTTGTTTTCCGATGTACAGTTGTAAATGTGTGTGCCGCTAAAAAGTTAAATCCAGGAGAAAAGGAACATAACTGAACACTTATTCCTGTTCTATGTGGCATACAAACTCAATTCTGGAATATACTGCAATGTACAATGAGAAAAAGTGACATTTTATTTCACAAATAAAATGTTTAGTTAGCTGCATTTACGTGTGTTTTGCACCCACACTCCCCTGATCTAATCTTATTCAGTAGCATCAAGTGGACTTAATTATCTGTTCAGTCGGTACGTGAACTGGCCACAACTCTCATTTTATTTACCTAAATGCAAGCTTTGGTTCCTGTCCAGTTTGACTCTGTCCCAAGTCCCATACCCCAAGCAGCAGTTATACTGAGACAAGACAGGCACCTTTGTGGGCACACTACACATTAGTGGAGCACTGATGCTTCTCCCAGCTGAGCACCGACCGTGTGAAAGCAGCTTACAGGAATGGTTTACTGTAAGGCCCAAAACAGAATACATTCAACCATATGTTTCGGCCTGCTTAAGAAATCCCCTAATATTTCACTGTCTTTCCCACTTATTAGACAAACATTCTACTGGAATATCAGAAAGCCACAGTATCGAGGGAGTAACATAAAAGCCCAGATCGTTTACGATTATCTACAGAATCTGGCATATAGAATATGAACACATTTAAAATGTAAATGTATAATGGGTGAAGTCATTCACTCTCCCACTATACAAGTTTTTTTTTCTCTTCTTGAAATCAGTGAATGATAGTGGTTACACCATGTGAGCCATTTGCGAGGATATCAATTCAATACTATTAAGTTATTGTTCAAATGTATCTTTTATGCAACACATCTCAAATTAGTCGCTGCTAATGGAGTCACAGGCAGTTAACATCTATTTTGGGAGATAATCCAATAATAGAGATAATCCATTGAGATTTCCAGTAATGAAGTTACATGGTAACAGAGTTACAAATGTGCCAACCATTGCTATGAAATGTCTTTGTATTCTGGGACAATTTCCATTCTGTCATGCTGTCGTGGAATGTGTCCATATGGGAGTCATTAAATGTAACAGAATAATTTAAAGTAACATGTATTGCTTTGTTTATAGGCAGCTGTTTTCTCCACCACCAAGCACTAATACAAAAAATACATTTCGGTACAGCATATTTTGACAATTGCGTATAAATGTCCCCCTACCACACTACATTTCATGTGTTTTGTAGTTCACCAGCTGTAAACAGGAAATTGCATTCACAACATCAGAGATGAGTGAATGACATTTCAGAGATGCAGTGAATGACATTTCAGAGATGCAGTGAATGTCATTTCAGAGATGCAGTGAATGTCATTTCTGTCACTGAACCTTAAGCCTGAGTCAAGTCAACCATCAATGGTCGAGTCCCGAGTCTCTATGGCCGAAGTCTGAGTTCCGTTGCTCGATTTCCGATCCTATTGCTCAAGTCTGAATCACATTAGTCCATATAATAAAAATAAATAAATTAAACCAGTCAAATTATGTACCACAATTGATTCAGGGTTCCCCAATATAGTTTTTTCTTTGACAGAACATGTTTTTCAAATTTTCCACTTTCCAGTTTTGTCAACATTTCTTTTAGCCATCTCACATGATATCAGTTACTTTTTGGACAACACAAAAATGATAGTTACTCTTTATTGTAATACCTTTTGATGTGTTTGCTACCCACAGGCCACAGCATGTTTTTGCCCTAATGAACTTTATTGTGGGGTAAAACTATCAGAGGAAGACATTATCCATGTGCATTCTTGCATAAATCATACTGTTCTTCTCTGATCAGAACTTCAGTCATGTATATTATGGGATAATTCCAGATTTGTCAGTGTCAGCTGGTGTGCGGCATTGGCAATCTCCATGCACATCAGTGTCACACCTGCAGTGAATTAAATGGATTCTGGAGAAACAGTCACCAAAAACACATTATTCAACTGTGCTTATCAGGGCTGACACCTTAGCTTTGGGGCTATAATTCATCATCTCCTTAATATCGACAGTCATTTGTAAAGTGTTTATAAAACTTCAAAACATAAAGTCCAAAATAATATGACTAAATGGTCCATACAAAATTGTATTAGAGTGCAAAAGTTCAGAATATAATTTTTTTAACCACTTTAAAAGAGTCAACTCAGTCTGCCATCCAAAGTAGGAATAGCTCTAATGTGCTTTCTCAGAATTTTTGCATCCAGTTCATAAGAAACTCGCATTCTTCAATTAGCAAAAATGCTAAGTAGCATAAATGCAGTACCTGGAAATGTGTAAGAACCTTTCCCTCTTTTTCAGCAAAACAAAAGATTATTGACTTTAGGACGCAGAGCCCTACAGCAGATAATTAAAGCTGCACTAGGTAGGTTTTTTTTTCAATAAAAAAACAAAACAAGTTTTGTCACCTATAAACATGTTGTGTAAGCTAATGAGGCCCTCTAAGAGTTGTTTAGCAACACAGACAGTTCAGTGCCAGTGGAATGTCAATTTATCATTTTTGGAGCATGGCACTACTTTCCAGCAAATTCTCTTCCTGCCAATCGCCTTCGGCAAGACAGGCATTCCTCCTTGGCTTGTTTTGTGAATGCAGATTTTACCTGGATGATATATATGGTCATAAGTACACCACAGGGAGGGAAGTTTCCTAGTCTCTAACTAAAATGACAGTTAGAGACTAGGATGACAAACTGCCAATTCCTCCATTGTCTACTACAGCATATACTCTAAAAACTCTATGGGGTATTGGGTGCGGAACCACTTTCTGACTTGTGAGTTACTGCAAAATGCTGTAATTGTTTTTTTTACTGAAAGAATCCTACCTAGTGCAGCCTGATGAGCTCCCAACCTTTCAGGACATCTGAAGTGGTGCCTGACGATGTACTGCAGTGTTACCAAGGACCACACACACCTCAGTCACACGCTGTTCATTCACCAACCATCAGACAGGCGGATTCTGTATCTGAGCATGATGATTTCTCATTAAAAGGCTCAAAGGAAACTTCTTTTTGCAAACCATTCGACTCCTGAATCAAATATTATGACAGGTGGTATGTCATAGTTTAGAGTAGGCAGGACATGAGGCGCAGAGAAAGAGTAGAGAAACATCCTTTTAATTTCCTTAGTAAAACAAAACAACAAAAGCAGAGGCACAACTGCAAACTGAGGTACTGGCACAAACAATGACCCACAAACCAAAAGCAAAACAAGGGCAACTTAAATAGGAGATGCCTAGAGGCACCTCGGCGGGCAGGCACTGGCTGTAACCCCCAGGCACATAGAGATGCCTAGAGGCACCGCTGTGGGCAGGCACTGGCTCTAACCCCCAGGCACATGGAGATGGCTAGAGGCCCCCAGCCAGGACCGGACATGGTGTTCACAGCTCACTGAAAGGTATTTGCTTTACAATTAAGTTTTATTTCTTTACAGTAACACACATAAGAAGAATGCCACCACCGCCTCCCACCATGGAAAACAAATGGCAAACTGATTTGTTGTGGTATCAGCCCTGCGTTGTATTGTAATCTGCTTCCCGCTCTATAGGCTAAGCTGTACATCAAAGTAGACTATGTTGCAATCTCAGTGTACCAAATCACTCGGTAGCCTTATTTGTACACAACCAAAAAACTATTTTGTTTTGTACATCTAATAATAACGGATTGCAGGCTATCGTCAAATGCCATGCTCTTTTCTTAATATTTCTTTTGTGCTATTTTATGATAGGGATCACCTGGCATTAAGAACAGCCTGAAACCACATGTTTCAAAGACAAAAATGTAATATGTAAATAAAGGGCAGGGTGATTATACCTAGCCTTGCACAGCCACCTGATCCCACAAGCTTACATTTAAACGCTACATGGATAACAGTCTGGGCGGGCTGTGATTCAAACCATTTGGGCATGGGGCGTTTTCAATGGGCGTTAAGAAAAGTTCATTTGAATGCAGTTGGATCAACCTTCAAATTATCAAACCAACTACGAACAGGACGTAATGCCAATCATCGAGCTACAGCAAACAAACGAGCAGATCAGTAAGTGCAGCTGATTAACATGTCTGAAAACAATTATTGCCATCTTGGTTACAATTATCTGTGCATCAAAAGCACCTTAGCAAGTATCAAGAAAATATTCCAAAAACAGCAAATGAAAAATAATTTAACAAAAGGCTAATAGCAATAGGTTTAACATTGCTGAACGTTCTTGAAATATCAAACTGGGTTAGTACATTACCTACACCACACCCATAATTCATGAAAGTGCACTGACTGGCCTAGTTAAACGGTAGCCGGCTCCAAACTTAAACCTACTCTTCACAACCAAACTGATATCTGTGAATCGTTTAGCTCGCGGAATCACTGGGCTGTGCGAGACTAGATTATACCACCACCCAAATGTCCTCTTTGGCGACTGGAATGACAAAGGATCAGTTTCCTCTGCGCAGGTAGAGCCCTATTTTTTACACTTGCTTGCTTTTCATAGGCCTCATCTGTTTTCTTCGTTTTTCTTTTTCTGCCTATGTCACTCTGCGTTGCAGGTGTCTAATAGAGGTAAAAGAGCCACATGCTGAAATGAAAGAAGCCAGGGTGAATAGACTAAAGAATGAGAGGCCATGGTGAAGTATGATAAACTCATTCCTCTTTAAACACCCGAGGAGGATCCTCCTGTCCCGCATCCCTTCCCACTGTCCTTTCATCTGTTGGCCATTGGCGAGGCATGGCCTGTGTGTCACAGCGGATGAGCCTGATGAGCGCTATATCATATCAGGGAGAGACATTAATGGTCCTCAGTCTGGGCGAGAGCTTTGATCTGTCACAGCTGGCCACGTAGGTAATCTGGGGAAAAAGAGGAGATGAAAGAAAAATTGTGCTGTGTCTAAACACGGCCCGAATACAGAGGGACAAGACAGATAGGCTGGAGTTAAATAAATAAAACTATTCAGTGAGATGAAGATAAATCAAATGACTTTCGTTGCCTCTATTGTGTTTTCATAATCAGATGTCGCTACTTTTAAGATGATATTTCAACAGTGGACACTGTTTGAGAGGTGAGGTGGCCCATGTGGTTGGAATGTCAGTTTTTAATGAGTATTACTAGGAGAAAGTAATGATGTAAAGTGTCATTTTCAGACACTTCGCTTGTGTGTCTTTGAGAAGGTATGTGGATGTTAGGGTATGGAGATATACTTATGACAAGTTGTCAGTATAACAAATAGAACTCTCTTGCCAATTAAAGTCACATCTCTATGTCTCCCTGTCCTATCCCAAAAGTGAGTCTCATCTGTGTCTAGCATTATACATTTGGCTTTAAAATATTGGTAGTGCTGTAGGGTTTAAAGGTACAAATAAAAACGACTAGAAATCCTGTATAAAAGCTACAGAATGAGGCTTGGGTAAGTTGATTAGGACAGGATGAATTAAAGATACTATTCTACAAGTGATTTCCATGGAATCCTCAGGAAGAGATACAAGATTAGGATCTGCTGAAACTGTTGTCATACCTCCACAGTCACTTTACCAGAAACATTCATACACCTCTTGGGCCATTCATTTGATCTTTTAAATTCCGATCATGGTTTAAATAAATGTTTCTTCTTTGGTGAGAGTGATTGGTATTATTGTAGATGAAACACCTCAGTGATGAATACTGTATATATCTACACTGAACAAAATTATAAATACAACACTTTTGTTTTTGACCCCGTTTATCATGAGCTTAACTCAAAGATCTAAGACTTTCTTTATGTACACAAAATACCTATTTCTTTCAAATATTGTTCACAAATCTGTCTAAATCTGTGTTAGTGAGCACTTCTTTGCAGAGATAATCCATCCACCTCACAGGTGTGGCATATCAAGATGTTGATTAGACAGCATGATTATTGCACAGGTGTGCCTTAGGCTGGCCACAATAAAAGGCCACTCTAAAATGTGCAGTTTCACTGTTTTGGGGGGGTCCGGGGGGCCCGAAAATAAATCAGTATCTGGTGTGACCACCATTTGCCTCAAGCAGTGCAACAAATCTCCTTCGCATAGAGTTGATCAGGTTGTTGATAGTGGCCTGTGTAATGCTGGTCCACTTCTCTTCAATGGCTGTGCAAAGTTTCTGGATATTGGCAGGACCTGGAACACGCTGTCGTATACGCCAATCCAGAGCATCCCAAACATTCTCAATGGGTGTCATGTCCGGTGAGTACGCTGGCCATGCATGAACTGGGATATTTTCAGCTTCCAGGAATTGTGTACAGATCCTTGCAACATGGGGAAGTGCATTATCATGCTGCAACATGAGGTGATGGTCGTAGATGAATGGCACAACAATGGGCCTCAGGATCTCTTCATGTTATTTCTGTGCATTCAAAATGCCATCAATAAAATGAACCTGTGTTCGTTGTCCATAACACTCGCCTGCCCATACTATAACCCCACCGCCACCCTGGGCCACTCGATCCACAACGTTGACATCAGCAAACCGCTTACCCACACGACGCCATACACGCTGTCTGCCATCTGCCCTGTACAGTGAAAAAAGGGATTCATCTGTGAAGAGAACACCTCTCCAAAGTGCCAGACACCATCGAAGGTGAGCATTTGCCCACTTAAGTCGGTTACTACAACGAACTGCAGTCAGGTCGAGACCCCGATGAGGACGATCCATCTGATCCATATTGAAGTCATGAGAAACTGCATTGTGGGATTGTGGATTGTTAACGTGCTGTACGCTGCCTGCTGTTACCTACCTGGCTACCTGCCAAACTCTTTTCAAATTCACTCTATATAAACTAATTGGTCAAATTCTATTTTAAGAGTTTTACCAACGCAATATTTTTAACTGTTGACCTCTTACCCAACTTTATTACACCGGGACTCTTTTTGGACATAATTAACGGAACAACTCACCCCTGAACACCCGAGGCTAAGTATCTTTAAAATGCCTTATCACTGTAATTGTTGTAGCAACAACACGGAGGAGAACTATTGTCTTCAGGTAAAGATAGCAGAGTTAGAGGCTCGGCTTCTGACGCAAATGTCAGGCAAGGATTATGCTAGTGTAGAAATAGAAAAAACTGCGTCAGTGCCACCAGGAAGTTTTATTAGCCCCCCAGCACATCTCCTGCAGCCGGGCAAGAACTTGCTCTTGGTCACTGGGAAGAAATGCCGTCGACCAGTTAAACCTGAATCGTTGCTAAATCCAACTCAGACTTTCAACAGGTTTTCCCCACTGGAGTCGGAGTCAAGGCCCGAGCCGTCTTCGAAGGGGAATGATCGGCAGGCAAAACTGAAAACCTTAGTCATCGGTTATTCCATTACACGCAGTATTAGACTAAAGAATCAGCCGGCGATCGTACACTGTTTACCGGGGGGCAGAGCTACCGACGTAGCCGCAAATCTGGGGTTGGTGCTGGCGAAGTCTAAAACTGGCAAGTATAGAGAGTAGAGATATTGTTATTCACGTTGGCACCAACAACGTTAGGATGAAACAGTCAGAAAGATGTTTCGGCATTGAGTAATTGTCTCTGGCCCCCTCCCAGCTAGGGGTAGTGACGAGCTCTACAGCAGACTTGCGCAACTCAATCGCTGGCTGAAAACGGAGTTCTGCCCGTCGCAGGAGGTAGAGTTTGTAGATAACTGGCTCTCTTTTTGGGACTCTCCCAGAAATAGGGCCAGGCCTGATCTGCTGAGGAGCGATGGAGTGGTGCTCTTCTTTTATCTAGGAACATTGACAGGAGTCTCACTCCTATAGCCTTAACATGAGAGAGGGTGCAGGTCAGGCCGCAGGCTGTTAGCCAGCCTGCTAGCATAGTGGGGTTTGTCGATAGCATAGCCAGAGTAGTTAGTACAGCTTTACCTATTGCTACCACTGTGACTCGTTCCAGGCTGAGAAAAGTTAAACAAGGTAGTGCTAACAAAAACAACCTTATTAAGATAAACGCCTTCCTCCTACTGTATCACCTCACATCTCAAAACGGGACTCCTAAATGTTAGATCCCTTGCTCCAAAGGCAGTTGCCGTAAATGAATTAATCTCTGACCATAAAGTAGATGTTATTGGTTTATGTGAAACGTGGCTAAAGCCTAATTAATTCACTGCATTAAATGAGGCCTCTCCTCCTGGTTATTCTAGTGATCATATCCCTCGTGCATCCCGAAAAGGAGGCGGTGTCGCTAATATTTATGACAGCAAATATAAATTTACTCTCAAACATATCACTGAGTTTCATTTTTTTTAAGTTTTACTAATGAAAGTTAACCAGGCCGATAAATCGTTTTACATAGCTACTATTTATAGGCCCCCCGGGCCATACACAATGTTCCTCACTGAGTTTCCAGAATTCTTGTCTAACCTTGTAGTCATGGCAGATAGTATTCAAATTTTTGGCGATTTCAATATTCATATGGAAAACTTCAATGATCCTCTTCAAAAAGCCTTTGAAGTCATAATTGACTCAATGGGTTTTATCCAACATGTCTCAGGTCCAACACATTGCCACAATCCGGGATTATCGTATCACTGTCTTATTACATTTACCGTTAAAACAAGAAATCCACTTGCTCCACAAACAATGAGTTTCAAAAGCCGTACTATAAATTCTCAGACTACAAATAAATTCCTTGATAGTCTTACAAGTTCGCTCATTAACGACAGAGTAAATAAATCTGTAAACGATCAAATCGAGGATCTAAACTCAACACTGCGAAATACATTAGACACAGTTGCACCACTAAAAACAAAAGAAATACGCAACAAGAAACTTGCTCCCTGGTACACAGACAATACTAGAGCACCTAAGCAAGCCTCCAGAAAATTTGAGGAAAAGTGGCGCTCCACCAAGTTGGAAGTATTCAGACTAGCCTGCATAGACAGTACACTACAATACCGAAAATCACTCACGTTTGCTGGATCAGCTTATTTCTCCAACCTAATTGAGGTGAACAAAAAGCATCCAAAATGTCTATTTGATACTGTTGCTAAGTTAACAAAAAAGCAAAGCTTAGCAAGTGAAGTGGGTCTTCACTTTAGTTGTAATGAATACATAAACTACTTTGATGAAAAGATCATCACCATTAGAAAACAAATAACTGACTCCTCCTTAAATAGTTATGGTCCTCAAAATCTCAGTTGTCCTAAAAATGTCCTGAACCTCCCTGACCAGGTGTCAATGGGGACACTTTCATTTTTTGATACTGTATCGCTCGACACATTTACTAAATTTGTAATGAGTTCTAAACCCACAAACTCTCAGCTAGACCCGATTCCAACAAAATTACTTAAGGAGCTATTTCCTGTGCTAGGTCAACCAATGCTGAACATAATAAATTGCTCCCTTTCCTCCGGATTTGTACCAAACTCACTACAAATAGCGGAAATTAAGCCTCTTCTAAATAAAATTAATCTGGATCCCGACATATTAAACAATGATAGGCCAAAATCGAACCTCCCGTTCCTCTCAAAAATCTTCGAAAAATGTGTTTCCCAACAACTGAATGCCTTCCTAAAGACAAATAACATTTATGAAATACTCCAGTCCAGTTTCAGATCCCATCATAGTACTGAGACTGCACTCGTGAAGGTAACAAATGACCTTCTAATGGCCTCGGACAAAGGTTTCGCATCCGTCCTGTTGCTTCTTGATCTTAGTGCTGCTTTTGACACTATTGATCACTCCCTTCTCTTAGAGAGACTGGAAACCCATATTGGGCTACGTGGACATGTTCTAGCCTGGTTTAAATCTTATTTATCTGAAAGATATCACTTTGTTAGTGTGGATGGCATATCCTCTGACAAGTCAAAAGTATGCTTTGGTGTTCCTCAAGGCTCGGTTCTGGGCCCATTATTGTTCTCACATATATGCTCCCTCTGGGCGATGTAATCCGAAATCACAATGTAAACTTTCACTGTTACGCTGATGACACACAGTTATATATTTCAATGAAGCATGGAGAAGCGCCTAAATTAACTACTTTGGAAACATGCGTTTCAGATATTAGGAAGTGGATGACAGAGAATGTCTTGCTCTTAAACTCAAGGAAAACAGAAATGCTTGTTTTAGGACCCAAGAAACAAATAGCGTTGTTAGCAGATCTCACTGTGAACCTCGATGGCTGCATGGTCATATCCCAAAAAACTGTAAAAAACCTTGGAGTTACCCTTGACCCTGACCTCTCCTTTGAAGAACATATACAATTTGTCTCAAGAGTTGCTTATTTTCATCTTAGAAACATTGCAAAAATTTGAAACTTTCTATCAAAAACTGATGCAGAAAGTGTAATCCATGCTTTCGTTACTTCTAGACTAGATTACTGCAATGCTCTTCTCTCAAAGAGATTATGTTCTTCTCACAAATTAATAAATAAACTTCAATTAGTGCTGCACACGGCTGCTAGAATCCTAAGTAGATTTTATTTTTTTAACACATTACTCCTGTCCTAGCGTCCTTACACTGGCTGCCTGTTAGGGTTAGGGCTGA
Source organism: Esox lucius (assembly GCF_011004845.1). Classification (NCBI taxonomy): domain Eukaryota; kingdom Metazoa; phylum Chordata; class Actinopteri; order Esociformes; family Esocidae; genus Esox; species Esox lucius. The sequence continues at coordinate 11,273,447 of NC_047570.1, read as the reverse complement.
TTTTAAGGCTTTACTCTTAACCTATAAATTAATACATGGACTTGCTCCTACTTACCTTGCTGACATGATCCAGCCATACATACCTACACGTAACATACGATCGCAAGATACAGGCCTTTTAATTGTACCTAGAATTTCTAAACAAACAGCTGGCGGCAGGGCCTTTTCTCATAGAGCTCCACTACTGTGGAATGATCTGCCAATTAAGGTTAGAAATACAAACTCAGTGCAAACTTTCAAGTGTCTACTAAAAACTCATCTCCACAGCACGGTTTATCATTAGGTGTAGACTGGCCCGGGGGTGTGAAGGTGACCAGTAGGCTTGATACTGTCCACCCTTGCTGTCTTGCCAGGTGGGCTCTCGTCGCCACTGGGATGCCCTCCCTCCAATGCCTTTCGGGGGAAGAGTGACTGGCTTGTTGTTGTCTCTCTGTTGCGCACTTGTGCAATTGGGCTGTACGCTGCTGGCAATACTCGGCCCTCTTTCAGGGGGGTTGCGGTTGGTGGGTGTCCCTTTGGTTGATGCCTGGCAATGTGGGTGGATTGATTTCCAGCATGTTGGGCCCTGTCCGGGGCCTCCCCCGGGTAGGGCCACAGTGTCGCCGGACCCCCCCGTCTCAGTTCCAAGGTGTTATGCTGCTATATTATTGTGCTGGGGGATATGAGGAACGCACTTTCTAACTTTTCTCAGTCTCCTCCAGTTTTACATTTTAGGAGGAGATGAGGTCCTGGTCCACACCTGCGGAGTACCTGGTTTGGGGGGCCTGTTGCTGTCCCTGTCCTTGTCCACCTGGTCATACTTTTGACCTAGTCTAGAATCAAATAGACTCTGGATTTAGCCCAGAGAAATTGATTTATTATTCTAATTGGACTCTTAATATCTCTCCTGGCACAGCCAGAAGAGGACTGGTCACCCCTCTGAGCCTGGGTCCTCTCTAGGTTTCTTCCTAAAATTCGGCCTTCTTAGCGAGTTTTTCCTAGCCACTGAAATCCAACACTACTGTTGTTTGCTCGTTGGGGTTTAAGACCGGGTGTCTCTGTACATCACTTTGTGACAACTGGTGTTGTAAAAAGGGCTTTATAAATACATTTGATTGATTGATTGATTGATTGACGACAAGCATGCAGATGAGCTTCCCTGAGACGGTTTCTGACAGTTTGTGCAGAAATTCTTTGGTTATGCAAACCGATTGTTGCAGCAACTGTCCGGGTGGCTGGTGTCAGACAATCTTGGAGGTGAAAATGCTTGATGTGGAGGTCCTGGGCTGGTGTGGTTACACGTGGTCTGCGGTTGAGGCCGGTTGGATGTATTGCCAAATTCTCTGAAACGCCTTTGGAGACGGCTTATGGTAGAGAAATTAACATTCAATTCACGGGCAACAGCTCTGGTGGACATTCCTGCAGTCAGCATGCCAATTGCACACTTCCTCAATCAATCAATCAAATTTATTTATAAAGCCCTTTTTCATGTTTCTTAAGTTATCATCAATCATTAATTAAAGTAATGTAATGTGAACAGTGGATAATTGAGCCCTTATCGTAATATCAGATGTGCAGCGTCATTACTGTAACATAGATTGACATTCAAAGGAAGTTCAACAAAATAACCTGAGATATAAGGAATGTGTGTTTCAAATGTTTTAATTTTCATTGATAAAAGCTAAGACATTATATTAAAATGAATGTACTAACCAGCCAATCATCAATGTTTTAGGAGAAATTTATTTTCATATTTAATCATCAAACAAAGTTGTGATCTTACGAATAGCATCAAATCTACAACTTATAAGCCAAAACAATTAAAATAACAGGCAACTCACACATGAATCTAACTGTGAACCGTATATCAGGGCAAGCATTTTGTCCATGTCAATCTCTGGCAAACATTTCTACAACATTCCTGTAAACTATAATACATACTTATTCTCACATATTTGTTAATACTTTACATGTTAAATTCACAACAAAAATCTGGGTCAACCTTTACACCACATGGTTACCTTATAACAGGGGTGTGTGCACTAGCAATTTATTTCAACATTGATCAGAATATAAAGCAAGGGAGAGAATGAGAGCTTCTGGATAAGGTTAGAGAATTGGGGATGATCCCAGAGAATTGGGGATGAGGTGGACATGGACACATTCCAAGATGTAGGCATGAGACACATTAAAGGGGTGGAGATGGACCCAGTCCAAGAGGTGGACAAAGGCCCCATCAGAGACGTGGCAAAGTGCAAAGAACTGTTGTGGCTGACAAAAAGTCCAGCCAATCGATATTGACCATGAGACTGCAAGATTATTTCCACCTGCACTGCAAAAAACACTTCCTCAAATGTAAGAAAAAACGAATTGAATCAAATCTATCTATATATCAATCTATCTAACCTATCAGAAATACAAAGTAGACATTGTAGATGTTGTAAATCACCATTGTAGCTGGAAAGGGCAGATTCTTTATGCAATTTCTATATAGACATACATAGGCCCATTATCAGCAACCATCAGCCCCGGGTTTCTATGGCACATTGTGTTTGCTAATCCAAGTTTATAATTTTAAAATGGTAATTGATCAATAGAAAACCCTTTTGCAATTATGTTAGCACTGCTGAAAACTGCTGCTGATTAAAGAAGCAATAAAACTGTCCTTTAGACCAACTTGAGTATCTATTGTTCTATTCTTAATAACAAAATTAGAGCAACTTGTAAATAAGCATTAAGTTTAAAGTTATAAGATAAACGTGCTTACTTTGAGTCCGCATTTCAGTATTCTAATGTGTTACAGGAATATGCATTTCTTATGTGTTTCTATTGAGGTCATGGTCACTTGATGATCGAGCTGTTCTAAATTTCCTATTGCGTGATCCGTAGTTGGGAAGCGAACACTTACGCTCTTCATGCGCATTTTCAACAGTTTGCGCGAGTGTTAAATTCACGACGCTTCTATCCTATCTGTCTACTTCTCATGTCTGACGTAGCATCGTCGGTATGTATACTTTGTTTTATGAAATTATCCTGGAAGTATTATTAGCTATTTTTGACAATTTTAAGTTTGTAAAGTGTAATCTGAGGATGGTTTGAATGCACGTCGGCTATGTATATGCTAGCTCTCACGTGTTTGTTTGTTAACGAGCTGCACGGTAAAGGTGCTATGATGTCCTGAATGTAGTTCACATATATTTCTTATTAGTTTTAAAATGAGTACAAACGAAATACAACAGTAATAGTGCAAATTTGCCTTTATTCATGTGTAATTTGTCATTGCTCTTTTGTGTGTTGCACTCCATTAAACCTGTGGAATTAAGCATCGATCTTCAGAGTCTTGGTGTTGGGAAGAAGTTTAGCTGGCTGTCAGGATATTAAGCAGACATATCGAGGACGGCACATCTGTAGCATCAGCAATTTTGGGATTAATTACAGGCTCAAAATGGCTAGAAACAAAGAAGTTTCTTCTGAAACTCAGTTAATTCTTGTTCTGAAATGCAAAAGATTAGATTTTTTTAGCGTTGAAGATTTATTAAGGGTTTGGTCTTTCTTCTGAAACTTTTGTTTATATTGTTCATAAAACCAGTTTTAATGGTAGTGATTGTGAAAAACATTTCTAAATTGTTCATTCGATATGGATGAAAGCACTCAAATAATAGTTTCTTGATTGATTGTCCAACCAGATCTAACTTTTCCATAGCAAGATGCAGGCCAAACAGAAAGTCGAAAGGCCAGGATGACACATTTTATTTGCAAAATGCACTAAGACTAGTAAACATGCACAAATCAACTACTTGCATCCAAAAAGTACCACCCTCTAATATATGAAATGTTTCTCAGACAATCATTACTACATTTCCCAATAAATACCAACTACAATTTAACCTAACACGGTTAAACCTCTTTAATGTCTTTGCCCTTTGCTGATTGTCATCCTGGTCATACTTCAACAGATGACAATATATTACAGCTATAATCACGTGTATGTTATGAAGGAGTTCTTTATTTCAACACAGGTCAGAAACAATGCTCAGGTAGGCCGTGGCATTTAAACGATGCCCAATTGGCACTAAGGGGCCTAAAGTGTGCCAAGAAAACATCCCCCACACCATTACACCACCACCACCAGCCTGCAGAGTGGTAACAAGGCATGATGGATCCATGTTCTCATTCTGTTTCCGCCAATTTCTGACTCTACCATCTGAATGTCTCAACAGAAATCGAGACTCATCAGACCAGGCAACATTCTTCCAGTCTTCAACTGTCCAATTTTGGTGAGCTTGTGCAAATTGTAGCCTCTTTTTCCTAGATGAGTGGTACCCAGTGGGGTCTTCTGCTGTTGTAGCCCATCTGCCTCAAGGTTGTGCGTGTTATGGCTTCACAAATGCTTTGCTGCATACCTCGGTTGTAACGAGTGGTTATTTCAGTCAAAGTTGCTCTTCTATCAGCTTGAATCAGTCGGCCCATTCTCCTCTGACCTCTAGCATCAACAAGGCATTCTCGCCCACAGGACTGCCGCATACTGGATGTTTTTCCCTTTTCACACCATTCTTTGTAAACCCTAGAAATGGTTGTGCGTGAAAATCCCAGTAACTGAGCAGATTGTGAAATACTCAGACCGGCCCGTCTGGCACCAACAACCATGCCACACTCAAAATTGCTTAAATCACCTTTCTTCTCATTCTGACATTCAGTTTGGAGTTCAGGAGATTGTCTTGACCAGGACCACACCCCTAAATGCATTGAAGGAACTGTCATGTGATTGGTTGATTAGATAATTGCATTAATGAGAAATTGAACAGGTGTTCCTAATAATCCTTTAGGTGAGTGTATATTACAGCTATTATCATGCAGTTGTATATTTCAATGAAACATGGAGAAGCCTCAAAATTAGCTACATTGGAAGCATGCATTTCTGATATCAGGAAGTGGACAAAGAACTTCTTGCTTTTAAACTGAAGAAAAAACTAAATGCTTGTTTTAGGACCCAAGAAACAGAGTTTTGTTGGCTGACCTTACAGTGAACCTTGACCGTTGTATGGTTGTCCTTTGATGAACATGTCAAATATATCTCAAGAGCTGCTTTTTTTCATCTTCAGAATATTGAAAAAATCAGAAATTTTGCCTTAAAAATCCATGCTTTTGTCACTTCTAGATTAGATTACTGCAATGCTGTTCTCTCGGGTTACCCTGATAAATCAATTAATATACGTCAATTAGTGCTGAACACAGCTACTAGAATCCTAACTAGAACAAAAAAATTTAAACACGCTACTCCAGTAGTATATTTTTAGGTTTTATTTTTAACTATTAAAGCAATACATGGACTTTCTCCTACAGTACTTACCTTGCTGAAATTATTCAGACATACATACCTACACGTAACCTAAGATTGCAAGATGCAGACCTTCTAATTGTACATAGAATTTCTAAACAAAGTGCTGGAGACAGGGCTATTTTTAATGAGCCTGGGCAAGTCTTTGTTTTCTGGAGACAGCGGCAGAATACAGTTTATGGTCAATGAGATCTGGCAACATTGCATACAGGACCACACGGGTCCAGATTACGCGGAGATGAGCAATGTCTGATCCTAGTTTTCTTTCACACCCAAGCATGTCAAAATATTCCATTAAAATGTAATAACCTCAAACTACATCTAATCCACACATGTTTTTCTACTTTTCAGGTGACTTCTAGTAGCCCAAAATTACAGATTAATAAAATGACAAGTGAAAATACAGAGTAGGGTATGTACTATCACCAAAGGCCTTTGGCTATATATGCAATATATAGAGTAAAAAACATAATTAACTTATTTAAGTTACTAACAATATAAATATATGAACGCGACGACGATTGATCAACAGCAGCAGAGCCTATTACAGCTGAAGGAAGTCGAGGGAGATTAACGATGTGGCGTGAAGGCAAAGATGGCAAAGTCTATATTAACAAGAACATAGCATAACAAAAATAGACAACAATAATATTGACTGCGATTAATTATAAAGCTGATGGGTGATTTCATATTTCTTTTTAAATGACATGTTAATAGTTCTATGTTATGTTAAGAATATATACAGTGTGTATAGAAAATAATCACCCCCCTTTAAAATAATAAAATGTTGTTGCTTTGCAGTCTGAAATGAAAACGGACACAGTTTTTGTTTCATTCAGCTGTATTTACTCAGTGCAACTTATAACATCCAAGTGAAAGATGTAACATCAAATTGTCAGAAAAAATAAAAAAATAAACAGAATCACTGAGTTGGAAAAAGTGACTTGTAAACTCAACCAGGTGTAGTTAATCACCTTCTCAATAGCACACAAAGCCAATTGACTTTCAACTGTGATCCGTTGTGGTCATTTTGATTAGCTCAGCATGAAACAAGCTTTTCCTGAAGCATTTCAGTCCTTGGTAGTGCAACTGAAGAAAACAATCAACTATGGGTGGCAAGACATTGTCAAAAGATCTCCGGGATAAAGTTGTGGACAGGCACAAGTCAGGAGATGGATAAAAAAGAAAATCAGAGGCTTTATCAGTGCCTAGAAGCACAGTGAAGTCTATTATTAAGAAGTGGAAGGTATTTGGTACAACACAGACCCTCCCTGGGTCAGGACATCGCTCCAAACTGGATGAAAGAGCCAGGAGGAAACTGGTCAGAGAGGCTACCAAGAGGCTTACAGCAACTCTGAAACAGTTGCAGGAATTCATAACAAAGCGTACTCATTGTGTGCATGTGACAACTATCACAAATTCTCCACAAATGTGGCTTGTTTGGGAGGGTTGCAAGAAAAAAGTCACTCCTCAAGAAAGGCCACATGCAGTCACGACTGAGCTTTGCCAAAACGCACCTTGAAGATTTTTAAGGCCACGTGGAAAAAGGTGTTATGGTCAGATGAGTCTAAAATTTCATTATTTGGCCTCAATTATTTGTCTACCAATACAGCTTACCATCCAAATAACACCATTCCTACAGTAAAGCATGTTAATATCATGTTATGGGGTTGTTTCCCTGCAGCAGGGACTGGAGCACTTGTCAGGATAGAAGGAAAAATGGATGGGGCAAAATACTGTCAAATTCTTGAGGAAAATCTGCTGTTCTCTGCCAGAAAGTTGTCAATGGGAAGAATATTTACCTTCCAACATGACAATGACCCAAAGCACACAGCAAAACTGACCACACAGTAGTTAAAGGAGAAAAAGGTGAATGTACTTGCATGGCCTAGTCAGAGCCCGGACTTAAACCCCATTGAAAATCTGTGGAATGACTTGAAGACAGCAGTCCACAAATGGTCACCATCATATTTAACTGAACTTGAGCAGATCTGCAAAGAAGAGTGGTCAAATATTCCAACGTCTAGATGTGCAAAGTTAGTAGAGACATATCTCAACAGACTAAAGGCTGTCATTAAAGCAAAAGGTGGCTCAACAAAATACTGACATAAGGGGGTGATCCTTTTTCCAACTAAGTGATTTTTAAAAAAAAATTCTGACATGTTGGTAACATCTTTCACTTGGATGTTATAAGTTGCACTGAGTAAATACAGCTGAATGAAACAAAAAACGTGTCTGTCTTCATTTTAGGCTGCAAAGCAACAAGATGTGATTATTTTAAAGGGGGGGTGATTCTTTTCTATACCCACTGTATATATTGCTTGCATATTTTGGTTGATATTAGGGAGGACATTGTAGCGTGCATTAGCTGCACAAGTGGACATGGACAACAGGGCAGATTGAACACTGCAATAGTTGTCTTTTTCAAGAGTGTAGCCACATTATATAAAGTATTTCACAGAGGGGTGTCCGGTAGAGTGGGGTACCACCTTTGCCTAATAGTGACTGAACCAGTGAACAAGAGAGGCTAAGATGTAGCACACCATAGTCAAATTTTATCAAATAAAACATAATTCCCCAACATCAAAATGGTGGCTAGTGAAAATGTTGAGTGGCTAGTAACTTTGGAAAACCACTAGCCACAGTGGCCACTAGCAACTGATCCTACTCCCCCAGCACAATAATATAGCAACATAAGATCTTGGGACTGAGACGAGGAGGGTCTAGCGACCCTGTTGCGCTACCCGGGGGAGGCCCCGGTCAGGGCACAACAGGCAGGAAATCAATCCACCCACATTGCCAAGCATCAACCAAAGGGACATCCACCAACCGCAACCACCCTGAATGAGGGCAGAGTATTGCCAGCAGAGTACACCCTAATTGCACAAGTGCGCAACAGATAGACAACAACAAGCCAGTGACTCCGCTCCTGAGATGCATTTGGAGGGAGGGCATCCCAGTGGCGACGAGAGCCCACCTGGCAAGACAGCAAGGGTGGACAGTATCAAGCCTTCTGGTCACCTTCACCCCCCTGGGCCGGGCTACACCAAATCATAAACCGTGCTGTAGAGATGAGTTTTTAGTAGACACTTGAAAGTTTGCACTGAGTTTGCATTTCTAACCTTAATTGGCAGATCATTCCACAGTAGTGGAGCTCAATGAGAAAAGGCCCTGCCGCCGGCTGTTTGTTTAGAAATTCTAGGTACAATTAAAAGGCCTGCATCTTGCGATCGTAGGTTACGTGTAGGTATGTATGGCTGGATCATTTCAGCAAAGTGAGTAGGAGCAATTCCTTGTATTGATTTATAGGTTAACAATAAAACATTAAAATCAGCCCTTACAGCCAGTGTAAGGACGCTAGTACAGGAGTAATGTGTTCAATGTTTTAGGATTTTAGCAGCCGTGTGCAGCACTAATTGAAGTTTATTTATTTGTCAGGGTAACCGGAAAGAAGAGCATTGCAGTAATCTAGTCTAGAAGTAACGAAAGCATGGATAGTTTTTGTTAGAAAGTTTCTGATATCTGCAATGTTTCGAAGATGAAAATAAGCAACTCTTGAGACATATTTTATATGTTCATGAGAGGTCAGGTTTTAGGGTAAGGCCAAGGTTTCTTACTGTTTTTAGGGATACGACCATGCAGCCTTCAAAGTTCACAGTGAGATCTGCTAACAACGCTCTTTGTTTCTTGGGTCCTAAAACAAGCATTTCTGTTTTTCTTGAGTTTAAGAGCAAGAAGTTCTCTGTCATCCACTTCCTAATATCTGAAACGCATGCTTCCAAAGTAGCTAATTTTGGGGCTTCTCCATGCTTCATTGAAATATATAACTGTGAAATCAGCAGAACTGTGAATATTTTGATTGTGATTTTGGATTACATAGCCCAGAGTATATAATGAGAACAATAATGGGCCCAGAACCGAGCCTTGAGGAATGCCATAACATACCTTTGACTTGTCAGAGGATATGCCATCCACAGTAACAAACTGATATATTTAAGATAAATAAGATTTTAACCAGGCTAGAACATGTCCACATAGCCCAATATGGGTTTCCAGTCTCTCTAAGAGAAGGGAGTGATCAGTAGTGTAAAAAGCAGCAATAAGATCAAGAAGCAACAGGACGGATGCGGAAACTTTGTCAGAGACCATTAAAAGGCCATTTGTTACCTTCACGAGTGCAGTCTCTGTACTATGATGGGGTCTGAAACCGGACTGGAGCATTTCATAAATGTTATTTGTCTTCAGGAATGCATTCAGTTGTTGGGAAACACATTTTTCTAAGATTTATGAGAGGAACGGCAGGTTCGATAATGGCCTATAATTGTTTAATATGTCTGGATCCAGATACGATTTTTTTAGAAGAGGCATCATTTCCACAATGTGTTGTGAGTTTGGTACACATCCGGAGGAAAGGGAGTTTGGTACACATCCGGAGGAAATGTTAAACTTTGGCTGACCTAGCACGGGAAATAGCTCCTTAAGTAATTTTGTTGGAATCGGATCCAGCTGACAGTTTGTGGGTTTAGAACTCATTACAAATGTAGTGAATGTGTCAAGCGATACGGTATCAAAAAGTGTCCCCATTGACACCTGGTCAGGGAGGTTCAGGACATTCTCAGAACAACTGAGATTTTGAGGACCATAACTATTTAAGGAGTCAGTTATTTGTTTTCTAATGGGCATGATCTTCTCATCAAAAGTAGTTCATGTATTCATTACAGCTAAAGTGAAGACCCACTTCACTTGTTAAGCTTTGCTTTTTTTGTTAACTTTGCAACTGTATCGAAGATACATTGTTGATTGTTTCTGTTTACCTCAATCAAGTTGGAGAAATAAGCTGATCGAGCAGACGTGAGTGGTTTTTGGTATTGTAGTGTACTGTCTATCCAGGCTAGTCTGAATACTTCCAACTTGGTGGAGCGCCACTTTCGCTCCAATTTTCTGGAGGCTTGCTTAAGTACTCTAGTATTGTCTGTGTACCAGGGAGCAAGTTTTTTGTTGTGTATTTCTCTTGTTTTTAGTGGTGCCGCATCTAAAGTATTTCGCAGTGTTGAGTTTAGATCCTCGATTTGATCGTTTGCGGATTTATTTACTCTGTCGTTGATGCGCGAACGTGTAAGAATATCAAGGAATTTATTTGTAGTCCGAGAATTTGATTTCTTGTTTTAACGGTAAATGTAATAAGACAGTGATCCGATAATCCAGGATTTTAGGGGGAAATTATTAGATCTACAATATCTATTTCTCGTGACAGGACTAAAACTAAGGTGTGATTGTGGCAGTCTGCTGGACCAGAGACATGTTTGATTGAGTCAATTATGGTTTCAAAGGTTTTTTGAAGAGGATCATTGGACTTTTCCATATGAATATTGAATACTATATGAAACATTTTAATACTATCTGCCATGACTACACGGTTAGACAAGAATTCTGTAAACTCATTGAGGAACATTGTGTATGGCCCGGGGGGCCTGTAAATAGTAGCTATGTAAAACGATTTATCGGCCTGGTGAACTTTAATGAGTAAAACTTCAAAAGAATGAAAATCAGTGATGTGTTGGATAGTACATTTATATTTACTGTCATAAATATTAGCAACACCCCCTCCTTTTCGGGATGCACAAGGGATATGATCACTAGTATAGCCAGGAAGAGAGGCCTGATTTAGGGCAGTGAATTCATCAGGCTTTAGCCACCCATCCATCCATCCATCCATCATCTTCCGCTTATCCGGGGCCGGGTCGCGGGGGCAGCAGTCTAAGCAGGGATGCCCAGACTTCCCTCTCCCCAGACACTTCCTCCAGCTCTTCTGGGGGGACACCGAGGCGTTCCCAGGCCGGCCGGGAGACATAGTCCCTCCAGCGTGTCCTAGGTCTTCCCCGGGGTCTCCTCCCGGTGGGACGTGACCGGAACACCTTCCCAGGAAGGCGTTCCGGAGGCATCCGAAACAGATGCCCAAGCGACCTCAGCTGACCCCTCTCGATGTGGAGGAGCAGCGGCTCTACTCTGAGCTCCTCCCGGGTGACCGAGCTTCTCACCCTATCTCTAAGGGATCGCCCAGCCACCCTGCGGAGAAAGCTCATTTCGGCCGCCTGTATTCGGGATCTTGTCCTTTCGGTCATGACCCAAAGCTCATGACCATAGGTGAGAGTAGGAACGTAGATTGACCGGTAAATCGAGAGCTTTCGCCTTGCGGCTCACCTCTTTCTTCACCATGACAGACCGATACATCGGCCGCATTACTGCCGAAGCTGCACCGATCCGTCTGTCAATCTCCCGTTCCATCCTTCCCTCACTCGTGAACAGGACCCCTAGATACTTAAAGTCCTCCACTTGAGGCAGGCACTCTCCACCAACCTGAAGTGGGCAAGCCACCCTTTTCCGACTGAGGATCATGGCCTCGGATTTGGAGGTACTGATTTTCATCCCCACCACTTCACACTCGGCTGCAAACCGTCCAAGTGCACGCTGAAGGTCCTGGCTTGAAGGGGCCAACACGACAACATCATCCGCAAAGAGCAGAGACGAAATCGTGTGGACCCTAGAAATTCTGTCCATAAAAATTACGAACAGAACCGGTGACAAAGGGCAGCCCTGCCGGAGTCCAACATGCACAGGGAACAAGTCTGACTTACTGCCGGCAATGCGGACCAAGCTCCTGCTTTGGTCGTACAGGGACCTGACAGCCCTTAGCAAAGGACCCAGGACCCCATATTCCCGAAGCACCCTCCACAGGATGCCGCGAGGGACACAGTCGAATAAACCAATAACATCTAGTTTATGATCAGAGATTAATTAATTTACTGCAACTGCCTTTGGAGCAAGGGATCTAACATTTAGGGGTCCCATTTTGAGATGTGAGGTGATACAGTAATTTTTATTAGTGACTGAGGTGGAGGAAGGCTTTATCTTAATAAGGTTGTTTTGTTAGCACTACCTTGTTTAACTTTTCTTAGCCTGGAACAAGTCACAGTGGCAATATGTAAAGCTGTACTAACTACTCTGGCTATGCTATCAACAGACTCCACTATGCTAGCAGGCTGGCTAGCAGGCTGGCTAACAGCCTGCGGCCTGACCTGCAATCTATCTCATGGTGAGGCTATAGGAGTGAGACTCCTGTCAATGTTCCTAGATAAAAGAAGAGCACCACTCCAGCTAAGATGGAGTCCGTCGCTCCTCAGCAGATCAGGCCTGGCCCTATTTCTGGGAGAGTCCCAAAAAGAGAGCCAGTTATCAACAAACTCTACCTCCTGCGACGGGCAGAACTCTGTTTTAAGCCAGCGATTGAGTTGGCAAGTCTGCTGTAGCTGGGAGGGGGCCAGAGACAATTACTCGATGCCGACACATCTTTCTGGCTAGTTTACACGCTGATGCTATGTTCTGCTTCGTAACCTCAGACTGTTTTATCCTAACGTCGTTGGTGCCAACGTGAATAACAATATCTCTGTACTCTCTATACTTGCCAGTTTTAGACTTCGCTAGCACCAGCCCCAGATTTGCGGCTACATCGGTGGCTCTGCCCCCCGGTAAACAGTGTACGATTGCCAGCTGATTTTTTAGTCTAATACTGCGGGTAATGGAATCGCTGATGACTAAGGTTTTCAGTTTTTCCGGGCCACCAGTAGAACATGCCTGCCGATCATTCCCCTCCGAAGACGGCTCTGGCCTTGACTCCGACTCCAGTGGGGAAAACCTATTGAAAGTCTCAATTGGCTTTAGACCAAGGTTCTAATCGTTAACGAAAACAAACGAAAAAACGAAAACTAGGTGGGAAAAAACATTGTCGTTAACTGAAATATAAATAAAAACGAGGCATTACAAAAAAACGATAACTAACTAAAACTGTAATGTGTGGTTGACAAAACTAACTAAAATAAAATTATAGAGTAAATGTTCTTAGTTTTCGTCTTTGTCAATGTCTTTCCTTTTTTAACGCTATTTAAAACACGCAGAGTATTCGCTCGCTGCACTCCCTCCGCCTCTCTGTCACTCACATATGCACACACACCACTCCTCTCCGTGCACACCGCGTCTCCATGAGAACGTTGAAGCAAGTTCGCGAAAGGTTGGTGTCTCATGAACACCTTTACACAATCACACATTAAAAAGTGGTATAAAAATATTTTACATTCTGAATATAATTTTGTCAGTGTGTTAATGTCTACCCGAGAAGCGATTGCGCCTTCTTTAGAAAGTTAACTAGTCGCAAGTTTGAGGTAAAATGCACTTGGGTTGTCGATGTCAAAACACTATAAGCTGTGATTCAAATATTAAATAATGTTATGTCATTTTTACTTTTGCACTGAATGTTTGCTGCTTCAATCCAGATGAGTAGGCAGAAGGCTATTATATAAATTTAGAATAGGGTGTGAAAATTGTACAGCTCTGGTATTTGTATAGAGTGTGAAGTCTGTTCAGAAGATGTGTAACGTTAGGTTTTTGGTACGGCGTGTGGATTTTGTAAGAGGTAACGTTAACGTTAAAGGAATTTCCATGGGGTGTGAATTTGGTAGGCCTCTAGGGTGTTAAATATGTATATTTTGTGAAGGCGTGAACCATATTTAATATAATAAAGTTCTGTGTAACATTATTAACGAAGGACTTATTTTAACTATCCCTTTCAGAAACTTTTTTTCAAAACATTAAAGCAAATCTACTAAATAGCGATCAGATGGCTAAATCTGTAGTTTTAGTGCTATTTATGCTCTTGGCAAAGGTCATAACAAAACTAGTGCTAGACATATACATGTATGATGATTCATGGTTATCACAGGTTTTGAGTGCTTACATCTGTGAATCTGTGCCTTGCTCCAAATATACATATCATAACACTTTGCCCCTAAACAACATAGTTTTTGTTGAGTTATTATTACACAATACTTTTTCTGACCTTTTTGAATCTTGCCCCTGACAAATAGCCCATATTACAAAAAAAACTAAAACTAACACTAAAACTAATAAAAACTAAACTAAAACTAAGCTTTTTTAAAAATAAAAAATAAACTAGAAACCCACTTTACAAACTAATTAAAACTAAACTGAATTTGAAAACAAAAAGTCAAAACGAAATAAAAATAAAAACTAATATAAAATGCAAAACTATAATAACCTTGCTTTAGACACAGTTTTTTTCTATTTCTACACTAACATAATCCTTGCCTGACATTTGCGTCTGAAGCCGAGCCTCTAACTCTACTACCTGAAGACGATAATTCTCCTCCGTGGCTACAACAATTACAGTGATAAGGCATTGTAATGATACTTACCAGGCTCTAAAGACTCGTTGCTGTGTTGCAGATCAAGTTGATACCTGACGATTCCAGCTGCCAGTCTGATAACCACCTCCCAGCCCCCCCCTCCACCTGGTTGTCCCTGTCCTTGTCCATCTTGTTATGCTTCTGACCCTAATTAGGTTTTATAGACTTTGGACACAATCCAAATGCATTTACAAATTATTACAACTTCTTCTCTTAAAATCTTCACCTGGCACAGCCAGAAGAGGACTGGTCACCCCTTCGAACCAAGTTCCTCTCTAGGTTTCTTCCTAAATCTTTGCCCCTCATAGGGAGTTTTTCCTTGCCACTGTGCTTCAACATTGTTGTTGCTTGCTCCTTAGGGTTTCAGGCTGGGTCTTTTGTAAAAGCACTTTGTGACAACTGCTGATGTAAAAAGGGCTTTATAAATGAATTTTATTGATTGATTAATTGAGTGTATGTTCTGAAAGCATGCAGAATCTTCTTTCCATAAGGGAGCATTTTGAAAATGTAATAACTATCATGCTGAGGATTTCATCTGGATCTCAAATTTTCTTCCTGCATTTGCATTTAAATGTAGCATTACCACAGTAGCTACACTATTGTAATTGAGCCTGCCATAATAGTCTGGTTAAATGGTGTGATGACATACCATATGTTTTAAGATATATGGAAAACTCAGATCAAGTCCTCTTTCATGCAGAGATGTCCTCCCAGAAGCTCCTCCTTTCATCCCTCTTCCTGCGCATGCAAATACAGCTTATTAGTATAGATCCTATGAGACATTTTAACAATTCATGTAAAATATGTTAATTCAAGTAAAAAAAAAGATATATGCAAATCAATACTGAATCTTAAAAATGCTAATAACATTTAAGCAGGCAATGTGTGGACTTGCAAGTCGGAGGGGGTAGGATAAAAAACAATTACGAGGACATTAAGTGGTAATGGCTGCACTAGAGACAGAAGAAGGAATTCCTTCTTCCCTCACCTTTTCCTCACCACAGCATGTAATCAACCAGAAGAAGAACACAATATATCTACTGTGGAAAGTTGAGGCCTGGGAAGGTGTGAATTTTAACATTTACTGTAATCCTGAAAGAAGTGTGCTGGAGAAGTGGGTATGCTCATGAATGTTAAATGCAGAACAGGTTGTGCTGGGAGCCTGGGACTTGGAAGAAGCATTTGTTAAACTGAGTGCATATTTTTCATCTCTGGTAAAATCACATATAAATTCTGATCCAATACATTTCTGGATCACAACCATAATAGCCATTTTTGTTCACATGGAGTCATGGTTACTGATTTACTGGGCTAGGTAGCTTGACTTTCATAAGACTATCAATTTGACTGTTCTAACAGCGTACCATTATAGTTTGTCTTCATAGAGGGCTTTTTAATATAAGGTATCTATTTAATACCAACTATATAGAATTTGGTTTTCTTTGGTCTTCTGTAGAAGCTGTCTATGTTCCAATAACTTCCTCTAAAGGCATAGCCTAGTTTTATCTACAGGTGAATATTGGCAGATTAACCTTTTATTAGGCTTTTGGATTAATTATTTTGACATTTCATAGTAATTGCATGCTTTCTGTCAACAAATACTTTATTTTCCATTTGTTACAACAGTGTTTACTCAAGCAACACATAAACAACTGTCTCAATGGAAACCTAGTCTCTATAAAAACATTACCCTGACCTCATGTCTTATGTTGACATATTTTTACTCCAGGAAAAAAGTATATGTTAAAATGTCTGAAGAAAGGTCATGGTCAGGCTTAGGTGAAGAGACAGTTAAGGAAATGAATTCCCTTTAAATCAGCACCCATTTAAAGAGCCACTGCTAGAGAGCTTGTTTAATTAATCAGGTTTACACAGCTAGAATATCAGAAAATAAGTCCTGGTTGTTATGCATGCCTTTTGGAGTCATCATCCTAAATTATTATTACTGTGTTCCCATATGAACCGTCCTGGCTATCTCCATGCAGACCAATCCAGTCTCTGCCCCTCTGATTGACATTGCTCGATCCCTCTCAAACAAGTCCTTTGCATTAGGGCACTTATTAAAAGGTAATATTATATTCAACCTGCTAAAAGGGTTATTTGTTGCTGGTGTTATAGAAAATAAATAGGTTTTTCAGATTACACAGCTCTCAAATAATTCAGCTGGGAATTTCATTTAAGATGCATGTAATGTCTATGTTAATAGACTGTGGGGAGTGGATTTCATTTTAGTCGTTTTGGAAGCCAGGATTGTATATTCGCCTCAGTGAATCCCACACTTAATTTGTACCATGTTCGAGAATCTAAATTCAGCTTTGAATGACGCGGTGACTGAGTTGTTGAGGAACATTCATATGATAAATGGGATGTTTGGAAGTTGGTGTTTTAATTTGCCTGGATACCACATCTGACAGGGTAAATAAGTTACAACACGAGAGGATAGGATGTGACTGGAGTGACAAGAAAGATCTTAAGTAATCTGTCTTCAAAGAATGCCCAACGGATGGGCATTTAGACAGGCACTTTTGTCAAAGCAGTGGTGCTAGCATACACAGCTCAGTTGTTTGTTTACCTGGGACTTGTTTGTATTCTCAGCAGCAATCTCTCTTCAAAGAGGATCGTGTCACAGAATGGTGTGAGCCAAGCTAATTGAAATATTTTTCTTCAGTTGAAAACAATGTAAAACAAACCACAAGATTCCAACATTTTATGCTGACATTGGCATTTTAGTCAATTAGCAAATGCTCTTATCCAGAGTGGATTACAGGTAACATGTTCATTTTGGCTAGGTACGGCTGGGTCAGACAATCACATATCAAAGTTGTAGTTAGTACATTTCCTCAACAAAGAAGTTATCAGGATGGATAGGGATTCTGGTTTCATATCAGGAGGAAACTGGTTCACTCATTGGGGTGTCTGGACAGAGAAAAGCTTTGGCAGAGCGAGAGCTGTCCTCACATAGACCAGAGGGACAGAATGGAATTTTGCTCCATAGTCAAAAAACACGGTCTTATAGTAAATGTCAGGTAAGACTGGAAGCCAGTGAAGTGTGTTCTGGTAATATAATGTGTGTGTTGATGCTAGTAGTGTAGTAAACAGCTTACATACTGTATGGCCCCTTAAAGATTTGTTCTACTCTAGATATTTATTTAGTGTAGGGATGGCAAGACAACATTTACATGTGTATTTTCCTAGAAGCGATTGTCCATGCTACTGTGAAACAATTTAATATTTTTTTATATTGTCCACATGTGATGGTGTATTAAGCATTTCAAGCCAGCTACATCAGTTTGTTTATTAAATATTTGCTAGGAAGGGACGGCAAAAAAAATCATTGGAATATGTTTACGTTAGACATACAGTGAGCATATCTTTGAAACATTGTTCTCGAAAAAACTGCTGTCTGTGAACCATGGCTCACTCCTAGCAAGCTCTGCACGCTAACTTAATGAGCAGGCAATCCCTCCCTAGCTATATAGTTTTAGCTAAAGATGTTACTGACAAAACTAGATATTACTTATCTAATTCTACATCATCTGACAATAACAGCTTGCTTAACTTGATTTATTTAACATAATATTTGAGACCTGCTGCCACTCAATGTAGACGAGTGTTATTGGAAATCAGTCTGTAGGTCAACATCTGTGCTATGCTTTCGAACAGCTGTTATCAGCAGCTGGCACTGGAGGAATGTACCAGTGTTATGTTCCTGTAGTAGGCATCGGGGCAGCAACAAATAGCTGCCTTTGTGAAAACTCAAAATAACGTTAGCTAGCATCTAACTGAAAAACAGTAACTATATAACTGGTAAAATATGTCTTTGTATGTGCTGCAATAGTTCCAATCCAATTAATATTTTAGAAAGTATCTGTAACTTCCTGGTTTAGCTAATGCGATTCAAGCTTAGTAAATTATTAATGGTGACATAGTTAACCCTGTATAAAACGTGGCTAGTAGTAAAATTACCACAGCATGCTTATCAAATAACTTTGTGTTCATTGTTGCAACCCTGTTTCCAAAAAAATTGGGACGCTAAGTTAAATGTAAATAAAAACACAATGCAATGATGTGCCAATCATTTAAACCCAAAATACAATAGAAAATAGTACAAAGAACTGAAACATTTTGTTTCTTACCCACTTTGAATTTGATGCCTGCAACACATTTCAGAAGTGTTGGGACAAAGTGCAACAATTTAAGAATAAAGTTTCTCAAAGTAAAATTGCAAAGAGTTTGGGGATCTCATCATCTACGCTATGTAATAGCTTTAAAAGATTCAGAGAATCTGGAGAAATCTCTGTATGCCAGGGACAAGGCAGAAAACCAATATTGGAAGGCTGTTATCTTCGGGCCCTCAGGCGGCACTACATTAAAAAAAAGACACGATTCTTTAGTGGAAATCACTGCATGGGCTCAGGAACACCTCCAAAAACCATTGTCTGTGAACAGAATGCATCGCTGCCTCCACAAATGGAAGTTCAAACTCTACCATGCAAAGGAGAAACCATATATAAACAAGATCCAGAACCTCCGCCTCCTTCTCTGGGCTTGAGCACATTTAAAATGGACTGAGGTGAAGTTGAAAATTGTGTTGTGGTCTAACAAATCAACATTTTGAATTATTTTTGGGAATCCTGGACGCCATGTCTTCTGGACTAAACAGGACAAAGACCACCCAGCTTCTTGTCAGTGCACAGTTCAAGAGCCAACTTCTGTGATGGTGTGGGGGTGCATTAGTGCAGATGGCATGGGTTACTTGCACATCTGTGAAGGCACCATTAATACTGAACAATATATACAGGTTTTGGAGTAAAATATGCTGCCATCCGATCAACGTCTTTTTCAGGGAAGGCCTTGCGTATTTTAGCAAAACATTGCCAAACCACATTCTACATGTATTACAAGAGAATAGCTCTGTAGTAAAAGCGTCTGGGTGCTAAACTGGCCTGCGTGCAATCCAGACCTGTCACCCATTGAAAATAACGTGAAATACGACAACATATTTGTATTGTAATACGTGCGGAATGTGGTTTGGCAATGTCTTATCCATTTTTTCCAGCATCACATTTGCAAGTAGAAAGCACTGATTATGTTGAAAGATAAAAGAAATTAGAATCACATTCATTTACACTTTCACAGTGAAAAGTAAGTCATAAATTACAATTTAAGAGTTACTAATAACTTACATGAACTTGAAAAGAGAAAATATTTCTGAAGGACAAGGTATCACCGGTCTAGTTGAATGTAACATCACTGTAGTATTAGTGAACATTTGCAGTTTAGTAGCCATTCTGTTGTTTGAATATAGGAAAAAGCCTATGTTTCCCAGTTTGGCTGTAACAGATTTTTGTTTTTGGGGGTGGGGTTATTAATAGTCAAGCTTAAAAAGAAATGTCACTAACATTTTAGTTGCCTAGGTTTCTCTGCTGCGTCAGGCTGAACACATCAGGCTATTTTTCATGAAGCACATAGATTTTTGCACATGTGCATATTATCTAACAAAACCAAAACTTATATAGTAAAACCGACTACTATAATACATTTTAAATGTGTAAGCTTTCTGTACTACTAGCACAAATACAAGGGTAAATGACCAGAACACCTCTGCGGTTAATGTTTAAAACTTATAGCAAATTTAAACACCCTCGCCCATTTCTTAGTTTGCATTGACATGTCGACTACTTACACTTGATTTAAACACTAGCAACACTATCCCCCCACCCAAGTACCCTTGACTAGCTAATCCTATTCTAGTCTCGTTTGGTAAAGGAAAACAAGTCTTGTTATTGTTTATGTCTTATAATCATTAGAGGCAGGATTCTACACAGTGCCCCTTTAACTTTAAGTCTGGTTAAATATTATATCAGTGCAAACCCAAGAGATAAGCTGCTAAATCTTATACAACGTGCTGACTGGCTTGTGGCCGTGGGTGATTATGTGTGTCAGTCTACAAGGTGGGATGTGGCTGCTGTTTGAAGCGCTGTACAGAATGTAGGCAGTGATTGCTTAGACTTTAATAGCGGGTGGTACGGAAACAGAAAAAAAAAATTGACAACCCAAATCATTGCACAGGCTGCAAAGAAAAGTTTTCTTTGTTATGTTTTTGACCCATGTTGTATTGCATGAACCTGCAGGAGTAAGTCACTGCTTAGATATTTTCAGAAAACGACAGGGTGCTGTCCAGGGTCACGTCAAGGTTCTTTATACCTTGGGAGGTGGACACTGTGGTGTTGTCAACCGTGATGGACAGGTATTGGAGTGGGCAGGCCTTGCCTGGAAGAAGAGCAGCTTTGTCTTGTTGGCTGTGGGCTGACAAAATAACTAAAGCCAAGCTCTGTTGTCAGGCACTTATCTCGCATGCTTGTGTCGCACCCCTCCCCTCTTTCGACGGGTATCCACTGATTTGGTCTTTTCACTTTGTCTCACCTGAGAGCCATCCCGCAGGACACAAAGGTACCTTGATCAGCAGGCCTCTGTCTGGGCAGAAGATTCATACTGAGCCATACGTTCCCTGAGAGTTAGAGACGAGAAGAGAAAGGGTGGGGGGGGGGGGCAATTCTTGGATAAAAGGCTAAGTAGGGTAGAGTGGTGTAAGACACAGGGGAGAGAGAGACAAAGAAGGAGGCATACGGGAGGAGCGCGAGGGAAAAGCAGCCACGTTCCTTGTCTGTATTAAAGGAGGCTACGCGGTTGTGTCTGGTAATGATATTGACCCTTAGAGTTGCAGGCACATGAAGCCTGGAGGGTTGGCTGATGAAAGAGATGGGATATAAACTCGGCTGGTGGACAAAGCTCTGCCCCTTTGAGACGGGGTGGGGTGGGGTACGGTACAAATCAGATCGTCATTATGCCTCTGCAATGAGCAGGACAGGAGCAGGCAGTGGGGGAGCCAGACAGCCACCACCACCACACCAACTTCCTCTTAATCATGGCTGTCTGGAATGTGATGGAATTAGACACATTGACAGGTCTCTCCCTGTGCCTCCTGTCTTCAAGTTCATTCCACACTGACACCTGTGAGATAAGGCCGGGATCCCTGCCCGTCCCCTCCGCCCACCCCCGTTGCCACTGTCAACGAGTGCGTATCAATCCTAACAGCAAACGTCAAAAGCGTTTCCCCCTGGCATGTCAAAAGCTATTAAAACAAAAGTTCAAAATAATTGATCCTGTCCCATTGGAAGCCAGTCATTCCATGAGATCCCTACAGTCGTGGCAGGTACCTTGTGATGGAAGACACAACCACCACCTATCTCCCAAAAATGGGAGCAATGAGTCCCTGATCCCCACAGTCTCTTATGTAATGGATACCGTCAACAATATTCTAAGGTTGTACTATGAAAGGAGCATGCTGTTTTAGTAGATGTGAATGGAGGAAACAGTGAATGGATGGGTACTTACATTGCATTATGCCGAACATAATGTAAAACACTCTGCTATATGGTACATTGTGACATGGCAGTGAATTATGGCATATTGAATAACAAATATTATGGTTTATTGGGTTTACAGGAATAATTTAGGTAAGTATGTGAATACATTTACAGATACTAGCAAATGCTGACTGAAAAACATAAATTAGCCAATGCATGGAACACATTATTTTTAATGGGAAATCTCTTATTTCTTCTGTAGATATGATTTCCTACCATGTGACTTTAAACTGTGCTGTCTTGTATATAACAAAAATACAGAACACAATAATCAAATCATGTTATACAGCAAAAAAATATTATTTGTATCAAATTCGAACAAGTTATCCAATCTAGTAAAATGTACTGTAGTATTTTTCAATGTTGGGTTTGTTTTTGTGAACTTGAAAAGTTCTCTTTTTTTATGTCATATTCAGCATATTCAGTTTTTTGTGGTGAATTACCTATGTACATAGTATGACATACTCCAGACATTATAATTTTAATATTAGAAAAAAAATATACAATCATTCTAAGAAAATTTTCTGACAGTGCAACATTTGCATGAAAGTATATGCAATCTTTTTGCTGGACCGCGTAAGCGGAGCTGGCTTAGAAGAGCAAATGTTTCTTACTGATTGAGTGACTGACTGGTTGACTGCCCCTTGTTAAATAGCTTAGTGGTTAGAGAAGTGGACTTGTGAATTATAGGTCCCGAGTTCGTATCTCTTGATGAAAAAGTTAGTTATTGTCACATTTCTTGATAGTTATTGTATCAATGTCATTCACGAATAAAAGAAAAAAGTATGTTGTTATGCCATGAAAGAAAAAAAAAAATTCTTATGCCATGAAATGAAATAGCTTTGGCCGACTCGCTAGCAATTGTTAGTAGATATTGGTAAATCCTATTATTGGCTAATAAGCTGTACGGACAGTGGCAAAAGCTAACAGTTCATAGACACTATTTGCGGAGGTAAACTTAGTAAGAAAGGTCAGTCAGTTTAACAGTATCACTATCATTCACGAATGGTCAATTAGCTGTTAAAATGGCCAGTGGTAAATGAGGATTTGTTCATAGACACAAGGCTATACTGACACCCATCAATCGTAGAGCTCTGTGGTATAGTGGTTAGCGACACAGCCTTTCACATGGGCGACCCGGGTTTGAATTTTGAGAGGGCAATACTTTCTATCGCGGTCCGGCTGAACTAGGCTTACCTGGTTTCTTGTTTGCCTATATGTTTCTTTTAGGCACAAATATAGAAATATGTTGATGGTACCTACTGTGTTTTGGTGCAGGTAACAGTGAGTGGAGCTGTTTTTTTATTTTGCACCTGTGCAGTCAGCATTTGTTCTACCTGTGCTGGTCATCTCATTAGCAAAGATGTCTTTCACCTGTGCTGGTCCAGCAGATTTTTAAGAGGTGCTGGGACTGTGTTTCAGCTGGAATGGGGGATTTTGAGAGAACAACCCCTTGAATTGTTCTCTCCCACTTTGAGATAATGAAGAGCCTGCATCTTTTGGTTCTTCCTGTTTTGTTGGTTTGATCTTTTGTGTATCACTCCCTATACTGTGTATTTATTGTTTTGTTATTTTGTAGTTAAGGCTCATCAGTTATTCATGTATCTCCCATTCAAGGTTTGAAGTGGAACTGACAGCATTTTAAGTACTTCTGTCAAGTCCTGGCTGGGGGCTTCTAGGCATCTCTATGCGCCTGGGGGCCACAGTCGGGGCCTGACCACAGAGGTGCTTCTTGGCATCTCTGCATTCCATTTTTGATTGTCCCCAATTAGAGTCAGCTGTCCTGCTTTGCCTCTAATTGGGGACCCTATTTAAGTAGCCCTTTTGAGGCCCATTGTTTGTGATGTGCCTCAGTTCGGGGTTTGTCATTTTGTAATTGTTTTGTGTAAAGAACATTAAAAGGATATTTCCCTCTACTCGCTCTGCGCCTCGTGTCCTGCCTACCCTGAACTGTGAAGACTTCACAGATATTATACACAAACATAATATATGCAGAATATTTCAAATTAAAATGTTTATTGCTGCAAAACCAGCTTTTTATGAGGTTTCAAAAATAGATTTTATTTTACTTAAGATTCAGTCATGCTGAGTATGGCATTGTAGGCTTAATTAATTAATGCAGTTCAATGGGTGACTCATAATTCACCTATATATTCCTTGGTAGTCAAATAAATATGAATCAGGTTGTAAATCAATGACTGCCACATAATTTTCTTCCGCAATCCATTAAGTGTTATGCACTCTTCTGGTTAAAATAATTCAATATTTTTCTCAAAAACACATCAACAACATATGGCTAGGAATGACAACTAATGGGGGCTGTGATGATCATAAATCAGTCATAATGTAGCTAACTATTCTATTCTTGGAGCTGGCCATTTATGAGCTTATCACAAGAGTCTATATAGCGATAGGATGGGCAACTTTTTTCTCCTTCCAATACTGTTAATTATTGACTAAAGCTATGTAGTAATTT
Source organism: Esox lucius (assembly GCF_011004845.1). Lineage (NCBI taxonomy): Eukaryota > Metazoa > Chordata > Actinopteri > Esociformes > Esocidae > Esox > Esox lucius. The sequence continues at coordinate 11,248,967 of NC_047570.1, read as the reverse complement.
AGCATATATTATTGTAAATCAAATTAATTTGCATATATTAATGGACACTGTGGTTAGACAGGCAAGTTCCTATTATGATGCAGGTTAGGGTAGAAGCATGCATTAGCAGACCGTCTGCAGGATTAGGAGTAAAATGAAGATACTGAACAATGAGTTTTTTATCTATGTTTCCCTTTAGTTCACCATGACCTGGCTAGTTGATGATCATGTGTTGTTGGTGGACAAGTGAGAGTTTTGCTACTGCCTGTACATTAAGTACAGGTGATGAGATGGCTCTTATTGGCTCTCATACACAGGTACGTGTAGGGTCCAAGACAGACATGTTTTTATTCACTATATGTGTATTCACTATGGTGTCTATTTGATGAAACACACGTCCATACACCACGTAATTCCCCAACATTCTATGAAAATATGGAAATTCGATACATAATATAGAAGTGAGACTGACATTGAGACAATATTTGATGTGTTACTGTAGTCTATTTTAATGTAGAAATGACCAATGATCCATGTTTCAGATTAAATAATGTATTATCAATTCATATAAACAAGGCTAACCCTCTTCTGTCCTGTGCATAATTCCTGAATACAGTTGTGCTCAAAAGTTTGCATACGCTTGGAGAATTGATAATATATGTACCATTTGTAAAGAAAACAAGGGTGAGCAGACAAAACATGTCTTTTATTTCTAATGGGATTCACATCCAACTGTAGGTCATAACAGAATGGCACAATCATAAAGCAAAACATGGAAACAAAGAAAAAAATGTTCAAAAGTCTGCATACACATAGTTCTTAATAATGTGTATTGCCCCCTTTAGCATCAATGACAGTGTGCAGTCTTTTGTAATAGTTGTCTATGATGCCCCAAATTCTTGCAGATTGTATAGCTGCCCATTCGTCTTGGCAAAATGCCTTCAGATCATGCAAAGTCTTTGGTCGTCTTGCATGAACCACACGTTTGAGATTTCCCCAGAGTGATGCTCATTCCAGAACCTTCACCTTTTTCTGCATTAACCACTGGAGGGTCAACTTGGCCTTGTGCTTAGGGTCATTGTCGTGCTGGGAAGTCCAAGAGCATCCCATGTACATCTTTCGTGCAGAAGAATGCAAATTGTCTGCCAGTATTTTCTGATCACATGCTGCATTCATCCATGCTTCACAGTAGTGATGGTTTTCTGTTCACTATAGGCTTTGTAGACCCCTATGGTTGTGACCATAAAGCTCTATTTTGGTCTTGTCACTCCAAATTACAGTGTGCCAGAAGCTGCGAGGCCTGTCAATGTGTTGTAACCTGGCTTTCTAGAGGCATTGGCACAGTAAAGGCTTTTTTTTGGCAACTCGACCATGCAGCTAATTTTTGTTCAAGTATTGTTGCATTGTGCTCCTTGAAACAACCACACCTTCTTTTTCCAGCGACGCCTATATTTCTCCTGAGGTTACCTGCAGGTTTTTTGTATCCTGAACAACTCTTCTGGCAGTTTTGGCTGAAATCTTTTTTGGTCTACCTGACCTTGGCTTGGTATCAAGAGATCCCCAAATGTTTTACTTCTTAATAAGTGATTAAACAGTACTGACTGGCATTTGCAAGGCTTTTGATATCTTTTGATATCCTTTTCCATCTCTATAAAGTTCAAATTTCTTGTTACAGTTCTTTACTGCTCCTCATGGTTGAGTATTTAGCTAGCTCAGTGCATCCACGTGAGAGCTAACAAATTAATTGACTATTTACACACAGACAATAATTGCAATTTAAAAAGCCACAGGTGTGGGAATTTCACCTTGAATTGCCAGTATCACCTGGGTGTGTCACCTCGTGTGTCTGTAACAAGGCCAAACATTCAAGGGCAAGTAAACTTTTGCTGAGGGTGATTTCTGTTATCATCATGATTTAAAAAGGAGCCAAACAACTATGTGATAATAAATTGATTCTTATGATCACTATACTTAAATATATTTTTTTTTGCATGATCAGTACATGTTTCTCAATATGTGACCAGATACTTACATATAGTTTTTCAGTCATTTTCCTAAGTATTGGTGAAAACTCTTTGCATTTAGCTGCAATCGTGTGGAACCATATGTCCAAATTACTGATTATACTATACAGAGCCACATAAAACACTGTTGCAAAATCCACTGTCTGACTTCTGTTCGTTTACTATGTCATCTTCAGTCTCATCAGGGAAATATGTAATTTTTTTATGGCGGCTGCTCTATTCACTATGAAACTGAATAGTTACATCCACATTTAATTTGTTACCATGAAGGCTTCTGTCAGAAGAGCATCCCATTGATTACGCAGAGCCTGTATTTCTTCCTGTAGTGCCTTAATGTGAGCTTCTTTAGTGTCCAGAGAAATATTTCCTGACTGAAGATTTAGGCTTCTATTCTCAATACGCTGCAAAATGTTTACCCAAAAAGTGAGCTGGGAGATTGCCTTGAAAGACATGAAGTAGCTTTTAAGACCTTTTGCCTCAGACGTTTGTCAGGCTGCAGGCAGCAGGAAGCATGTATAGGGCCTTGATGATAGAGGGTAAATGAGTTGCCACTGGTTGGACCGCAGCAATATGTGCCCTCCATCGTGTGTCTGAAAGGGCAGTTAAGACAGCAGCCAGTCTTTTCCTTGAGAATGGTCCATCCCTCCGGGCTGGCACTGAACAGATTATGAAGATGGTTCACACAGTCAAAAATGGTTGATACTTCTGGCCACGACTGAGCTGCACGTACACCCACAAGATTAAGAGTATGGAAGGCACAAGGTGAATATGTTGCCAGTGGATTCTTTTGCAGTATGTGTTAGGGCTGTCACAATATCAGATTTTCACTGCACGATTATCATGGCTGAAATAATTCATGGTATCGATATTATCACGGTATCTATAGAAATTTCGAAAAAACAAAATTATGTCAGTCAAATTCATCTTAAACTTTGTTTAATGTTTTTTTTTAATTTTTTGGCAAATTAATTACCCTCAAAATATGAATGTATGGAGGTGGAGAGAGTCTGTAACCATAACTGTACAAATAAAAAAATAAATGCATACAAAAAGACCAATTACACTTAAAGGATAGTGAAAAGGCAACCAGATAAACTGATGAACAAAAGATCCACAAGGCCTAACATCGAGAGGGTTTTTTGAAAAAAAATACAAAACATTTTCGCCTTGTGAATAGGGTACGAAAATGCAGTAGATCAAATACTAGTGTATAGGTCCAGACTCGTAGTTGAAGCAAATGCATTGTTGAAGCAAATGCAACTCCGAGAGGAGTTTTTTGAAAAATACAATGTCCTTTTAACCATGTGAATAGGCAAAAACGAAAACAAGTTGATTTCAACGATAGTGCATAGGTCCAGTCTCCTTGTTTAAGCACCTGCGTCGTTTGTCTATAAGTGACATGAATAAGGAATTGAAAAACCGAGAGTAGTTTTTGGAAAAACTTCCGTTTCACCTAGTGAATACGATATTATCATGTGTATTACTAACATGATATCAATATTAAATTTTTTAAATATCACGGTTATCGTCAATACGGGTATATTGCGAGACCCCTAATATGTGTGCTTGAACTCCCTTTACTTTCCCTGGCATATTTGCGCCATTATCATAGCCTTGACCACGGCAATCTGCTGTGTCAATACCATCCCCTTCCAATGCACTCAAAATCATTTCAGGAATGTCACTGCCTGTCTTACTAGCAAAGTCTGTAAATTCAAGAAAACGTTCAATAAGTTCCCATTCACCTGTTCCCTGAACTTTATCTTGGTGTACATAGCTCACGAATAATACATCATGCTCAGAATGGGAAATGTCTGGAGTTGCATCACACATAACAGAGTAATAGATTGCATTGTTTCTTTCATAAAGTATTGTTTTCAAAACCCTTTGACCACATATTCCTATGGACTCTCCGGGCTGAGTTGGTAAGTCAGTCGTGCTCCTTTCTTTTTGTCCCTGATATTCTGTAAGTGCTCACGTAATAGTGGGTCATAATTTGACAACAGTTCAAGAAAGCCTAAGTAATAACCATTATGCACATCATCAAGATTGAGTGATTCCCCCTGGAATGGCAGATTTCTAGATGCTAAGTACAATGTCACATTCAAAATCCTTTCTAGAAGTGCTCTGTTTTTATACATTTCTGACTGTATTTGATTCTACTGCTGACTACAGTTTCTACAGGGTAATGGCTTGCCTTGAGTCTGGGGGCATGATTTCGTACAGTTCTCTACTCACCACACCTGTTGGTTAGTCTGTGAACAATAGCTTCTCGTACACAATCTTGTACTTTCTCGGGTCATCTAAAACCTCATCTTGCTCACTTCAAATCTGTCCATACTCTTCCTTATTACTTGCTTGTTCAATATCTTCTGTCACTCCTTCACTGGCACTGTTACTACTCTTTAACTCTTGTTCCCCGTCCTTCCACTCCTCTGCATCAAAGTCTGTCTGACAGCTTTCTCCTGAGATTCTGCCTACCTGGGGTCTTTAGGCACTAGAACGTGAGGTAAACAAAGGGAATTTTATGTTTCATGTTTGCCCCTACAATGGATACCATACAAAAAATCTATTACTGAATTATTATTTTTTTAATAGTATACGTATACAATAAAATAAGTATTTTAGCGTGTCTAAGTCATCATGTGCCTGACTATACAATTGAAACATGGTATGCTGCTGCTGCTGCAGCTACCAAACAAGCCTCACCTCCGTTTCAACTTCATGTGGTAGACACACGTCGGGATCTTTGTCTACAGCAGTAGTAATAGTAGGAGCATCTGCAGTATGGATAGGCTACATGTTTTAATTTTAATCTAGCTAGCTAACAAATACAATGCAAATATTGGGGAATACAGTTATAATTATATCTAAATAATTAGATAGCCATTGCTGGCAGTGTAAGCTCATCATCATCATGTTTATAATTACTGCCCTGACCGAGCCAAGTGAATCCAAGTGAGTCCTACCTGGAGTTAGCTAGCTATCAAACTAGCTGTATTAGCTAGCTGGAATACCCAGTTTCGGTATCCTGTCTGCAATGAGTACCTCCTCGTTTTCATTTTTGGGAAAAAAGTATTGAGTATTTTTTTTTCTGAATTTTGCCTCTGTCTCTGATACCTTTTTTCCTTTTAGGGAAACCTGATTTCGTTTTTGAGGGGGGCACAGTGGTAAACTCTTTTAAATGCTTAGGCTACATGCCAGAGCAACTGTCAGATCATTTGGGGGGTGCGCAAACGTGATTGTTGGGTATGGTATGATCTGATTATAGTTATAATTTATTTTAATTCTCATCAAATATTTTGGGTACAGCATACATACAGTGGGGAGAACAAGTTTTTGATACACTGCCAATTTTGCAGGTTTTCCTACTTACATGCATGTAGAGGTCTGTAATTTTTATCATAGGTACACTTCAACTGTGAGAGACAGAATCTAAAATCCAGAAAATCACATTGTATGATTTTTAAATAATTAATTTGCATTTTATTGCATGACATCAGTATTTGATCACCTAGCAACCAGTAAGAATTCTGGCTCTCACAGACCTGTTCTTTTTTCTTTAAGAAGCCCTCCTGTTCTCCACTCATTACCTGTATTAACTGCACCTGTTTGAACTTGTTACCTATATAAAAGACTCCTGTCCAACAGAAACAGACTCCAACCTCTCCACAATGGCCAAGACCAGAGAGCTGTGTAAGGACATCAGGAATAGAATTGTAGACCTGCACAAGGCTGGGATGGGCTACAGGAGGATAGGCAAGCAGCTTGGTGAGAAGGCAACTGTTGGCGCAATTATTAGAAAATGGAAGAAGTTCAAGATAACGGTCAATCTCCCTCGGTCTGGGGCTCCATGCAAGATCTCACTTCGTGGGGCATCAGTGATCATGAGAAAGGTAAGGGATCAGCCCAGAACTACATGGCAGGACCTGGTCAATGAACTGAAGAGAGCTGGGACCACAGTCTCAAAGAAAACCATTAGTAACACGCCGTCATTGATTAAAATCCTGCAGCGTACACAGGGTCCCCCTGCTCAAGCCAGCGCATGTCCAGGCCCGTCTGAAGTTTGCCAATGACCATCTGGATGATCCAGAAGATGAATGGGAGAAGGTCATGTGGTCTGATGAGACAAAAATAGAGCTTCCTTCAAACACTTGCCGTGTTTGGAGGAAGAAGAGGGATGAGTACAACCCCAATAACACCATCCCAACTGTGAAGCATGGAGGTGGAAACATCATTCTTTGGGGATGCTTTTCTGCAAAGGGGACAGGATGACTGCACTGTATTGAGGGGAGGATGGATGGGGTCATGTATCTTGGCCAACAACCTCCTTCCCTCAGTAAGAGCATTGAAGATGGGTCGTGGCTAGGTCATCCAGCATGACAACGACCACAAACACACAACCAGGGCAACTAAGGAGTGGCTCCGTAAGAAGCATCTCAAGGTCCTGGAGTGGCCTAGCCAGTCTCCAGACCTGAACCCAATAGAAAATCTTCGGAGGGAGCTGAAAGTCTGTATTGCCCAGCGACAGCCCCGAAACCTGAAGGATCTGGAGAAGGTCTGTATGGAGGAGTGGGCCAAAATCCCTGCAGCAGTGTGTGCAAACCTGGTCAAGAACGTATGATCTCTGTAATTGCAAACAAAGGTTTCTGTACCGAATTTTAAGTTCTGCTTTTCTGATGTATCAAATACTTGTGTCATGCAATAAAATGCAAATTAATTACTTAGAAATCATACAATGTGATTTTCTGGATTTTTGTTTTAGATTCTGTCACTCACAGTTGAAGAGTAACTATGATAAAAATGACAGACTTCTACATGCTTTGTAAGTGGGAAAACCTGCAAAATCTGCAGTGTATCAAATACTTGTTCTGCCCACTGTATTTATGTTCTGTCAGTGGAAATGGCTAGCTATTTTAATATTGACGTGTGTATAGCCCACACACACTAGCCACCACAAGATGCTCAGGAATGGAACTTGACTGAATTAACTGTCTTTGTGATGATACAACATTAACAGAAAGTGGAAAATTAGGTCTAACATGCAAAGCTGAAACTGAAATATTCCTTAAAACATGACTTGAGTTGTTACTATGATCAACATGCTAGCAAAGATGCCCCTGGGAGATACTTTTGTAGCTTAGGTTAATTGTCTGTTTTGTGTACGTATAGGCTACATTATCAGGTTAGTTTGTTACTAACCTAAATGTCAAATATCACAAGAGTGTTTTATGTGTATTTTATGCCATGTGTAGCCTGTTAAAAGTTCCTGGAAGGATATTTTTGATGGTAATTATGTGTATATTTTCTGTGTAATGCAGATGAGAATTGAGAGATAGCATGGTTAATAGTTGTCTATATGTGTATCAATTCTGTTTTGAAATTCATGCTGCACTCATTGTTGAAGATCTCAGCTCTCACTGTTGCGCTTTCCTCTTTTAGCTCAGTCAGCACTTTGAAGCATTGAGAGAAGAACAGACATGCGTTAATCTACAGTAACAGCTCAGGCCTGATGTTTAATCAATAACTGCCATTTTGTAAACTAGGTTGGTGAGGCAACTAAGCTTGAACTTTGACAAATGGCTGAAATTACTTAATTTTTATGAATACTTTTTTTACAGAGGTCCTTGTCCCCTGAACCTACTTTTTTATAAAGTTCTTCAAAGTTTAGTCTTTCCAACAAAAAAGTAATGCACCAAGGTTAGCATTTTTTTCTCAGTTGCTGCAAATGTAAACATAAAAACAAATTCTCTGTATTTCAAGGTAAGCAATTTCACAGTAGCTATCCATACCTTCATTTCAAGCTGGACATGAAATGTAGATGCATGACTGCAGTGAGCATATTCTCCCTGCTAGGGCCAATATGGTTGTCTATTGTGTGAAACAGTGCAACATTCATCTAGGTGTTGTCATTGCCTGAGGCTCTGTTTGTATTTATTCCACAACCTCGACAACAATAGGAAGGATACTACTGCAGCATAATGCAACCCAGATTGCACACATTCCCTTCTCTGATAGAAAAACTAAGTGACAGAGGCGGTCAGTGACAGCTGTAATCTGTTTAAACCTACGGTCAGCAGCCTCCTGCTCATATGCTGTGAAGGGCTGGTCACATCTCAAATGTGAGCCATAACATCCACAGACATAGCTATTGTATTCTGTATATGCATGCATGCAGACACACACACCCACACAAAGACACACAGATTTAAATATGCAGAGGGATTTAAATATGAAGCCCTCTCGTGTCCATGCAGTCATTTTCTTCCCCCACCTGCCAGACCACATCCATATCAACAAGGACTTACGTGTTGTGGCATTACTGACCCCAGCTGATAAAAGTTGGATGTGGCAGATTTCAAATAGGGGTATTCTGACAAAAGAAATCCCTCAACATCTACCCATGTAACTTGTCTCACTCATTACTGTCACAGTGATTAAGTCACTCACCGGTCTCTCACCACTGGCTTTGGATCTTAAACATAGAATATTATCATATGTTCATTGGCCAGTTAATCAAAAAGTCATCCACCTGGAATATTACAATCTTAAAGGAAACAAATGCATCTACTGTGGATGTTAAAGAATATTTGGACACTGACACCATTTTCATAATTTTGGCTCTGCACGCCACCACAATAGATTTCAAATGAAACAGCCGAGATACAATTGAAGTGCAGACTTTCAGCTTTAATTCAAGGGTTGAACAAAAATATAGCATGAAATGTTTAGGAACTGTGTACTTTTCATACACAGTCCCCTTATTTCAGGGGCTCAAATGTAATTGGACAAATTAACACAATCATGAATAAAATGTTCATTTTTAATACTTAGTCAAGAATGCTTTGCAGGCAATGACTGCTTGAAGTCTGGAATGCATGGACATCACCAAACGCTGGGCATCCTCTTTTGTGATGCTTCGCCAGGCCTTTACTGCAGCAGTCTTCAGTCGTTGTTTGTTCGTGGGTATTTCTGCCTTACAATTTGTCTTCAGCATGCTCGATCGATTTGAGATCAGGTGATTAACTTGGCTATTGCCGAATATTTTACTTCTTTGCCTTTAAAAAAAATGCCTGTCTTACTGTAAAGTGAAGCGCCGCCCAATCAACTTTGCTGAATTTGGCTGAATCTGATCAGACAACATATCTCTATACACTTCAGAATTCATTCGGCTGCTTCTGTCACATCATCAATAAACACTATGACATTGGAAACAATTGGAAGCATGTCCATGCAATCACACTGCCTCCACCATGTTTTACAGATGATGTGGTATGCTTCGGATCCTGAGCCGTTCCAAGCCTTCTCCATACTTTTTTCTTCCCTTTCATTTTGGTACAAGTTGATCTTAGTTTCATCTGTCCAAATAATGCTGTTCCTGTTAATGAGGCTTATGAATGGTGGATAGTGGTGTTCTTCACTTGGCTGGATGTTGCCAATGGGTTTTCCTTTACCATGGAAAGGACCCTACGCTCATCCACCACTGGACGTCCAGGCCTTCTTGTGTTGCAGAGTTCACCAGTGCATTATTTGTTCTCAGAATGTACCAAACTATTGATTTGTCCACTCCTAATGTTCCCCCTACCTCACTGATATTTTTTTAAGGACGGCTTGTTTCACATGCATTGAGAACTCCTTTGACCTCATGTTGTAGGTTCACAGCAGCATCTTCCAAATATCACACCTGGAATATACTCCAGACCATTTACCTGCTTAATTGATAATGAAATAACAAAGGAATAGCCCACGAAAAAGCTTTTGCGTACATTTTCCAATTACTTTTGGTCCCTTGAAAAAGAGGGGTCTACATATTAAAGAGCTGCAATTCCTAAACATTTCCTCTAATTATTTTAATGTAACTTGAATATATTTAGGTACACAGACAGAATAACTAAACTTGTGTCAGTGTCCAATTATTTCTGGACCTAACTGTATATTTAAAGGAAAAAATTATTTGGCATGACTCGTTTTGATTTCAGCCTTTACATCAACAAAACAATAATTAAATACAAATCTAACTTAGTTGAGAGATAAAAGATATCCTTATCAATAAACAATTTTAATATAGAAAACATAAACCTCACCTAGTTCTTAGAGTCCATGTTGCCATGTATCCTAACAAGGTTCCTAGGCCATTAGAATTAAAACGGATCCACCAATGTACACCAATATACGCAGTGGGAATTAAGTTGTTTTCTGCAAGATCATGGCGCTTTTTAAGCGAAACCCACCTCTTGTGTTTGTTGCCAAAAATGTTTTTCCAATTAAAGTTTTCTTATATTTGTGGTTTGGAGACAGTGGATACTTTTTTCTAGCAACCCTTTAACTTGTATTAACTTGAATTTTTTTGCACTGGTTCTCAAGCTATGGTAACTGGCTAATCTGACATTTTGGACACATCATAGCATTCTGGTTTAATTAATGTCCACCTTAAAAAAAGTGCTGCTCATTGGGCCACAAAACACCTTAGCTGTCAAAGTTAGACTGGTTGTTTAGATCTTTTGATAATTGCAAAGGAATGTCAACAGTATTTTAGCAGAGGCAAGGTGCTGCGTGCATGTGTTGTGTCCAAGTTCTGTTGATGCCTATCACAAATACACAATATACCTTTCATTTCTTTCAGTTTGACTGACTGGAAAAGCTGACATTTGCTAGCTAGCTAGTTCATTTTGGACTTTTGTGTTTTAATACTCAAAGAAGAGTGCACAGATATATTTTCATATCTATTTGGAGATTCTATTTTGGCATGGGGCATATTATTTAAATGTTATCTGAATTTGAATGTAGTCCCAATAACTCTTACTGTTAAACAGGCTTTTACAAAACACTGTTTGAAACATCATTAAAAAGAAGAATGCACTAGTGAGTTCAGCAATTGCAAATGGCCTGGTAGGCCAATCAAAACCTCATTAGTGCATGATTGAAGAATGCTTATTATAATGATGATAAGAACAACAAAAAGATTGACGGATTGGGAACACTCTCTAGAAATTAGGTATGGATATGTCAGCCACTACTATCTGCAAAAGAGTACTCCAGCTGAACAACAGAGGTTATATTGCAAGATGCAAATCACTAGTAAAACCAGGATGGCCAAATTACAGTACCTAAAATCACTCAACACCTGATGAGACAAAGATGAACACGCACCAAAGTGATGGTTGGAGGAAAAAAAAGGTTCTCACCTCTCACTGTCTCATTGATGACTGCTGACAGGATTGCAAAAATACTTCTGAAGTCTACAGACATGTTGTCTGCTGAAGCACAAGCAAAGGCCTCCAAACGACAGTGACCTCAAACATAGAAAGGTCTTGACTAGCCAAGTCAATCTCCATATCATGATATTATTATATATGTCCTTCTTTGCTTGTGATGAAACTCAGGCAAAAGGTTTTAAAAACAAACAATTGATGATGCAGGAATGGCAGAGCAACACCAGACAAGATACCCAGTGTCTGGTTTCATTAATAAGTTGCAGACTTTAGGAAGTTACCCACATACTAACATGAGAACTTCATTTGGACATTAATCTCTCCCAAAACTATGTATAAAAAGATAACATACTTAAAAACTGTGGCACTCCATTGGTAACAATATGTACAAAAGTACTTATTTAAGTGTGAAGTTGACAATCAATGATTTAACAGATTAACAGATTTTAAATACCAACTTATTCGGTGTATAAAGCCAAAAGAAAACATGCTCCACTGTGCCCATTCTTACATCAAAAAGCATTAATAACATTAGGATCATTAAACCACATTTATTTGTCCATAGATTTGACAATTTTATTCCCATTTTTTTCCCCCCCAAATGACCCATCACTAGTAATTCAAACACCCTTAAAACTATTTACACACTAGGTGTCATTTCATCTGTGGTTTCAGTTATGTTGGAATGCAGCATTTAGAACAGGTTTTGAAATGAGCAACTCACTAGTTTGGAAAATGACATATGATAGGACGGCCAATTCAAAGAAGGCAGATTTACACTTATTTGATTGCCTTTCAATAGCTGATGGCTTTTGCCACAGATGACCAATTCACCCGCCCATGCTCTGATGAGCTGGTCTGAGTGAAAGTGGCCTGCAATCCTTTTTACAGCAAACAATTCTGCTTCTCTCTTTCAATCAATAAAGAAAAATATAAAGATGAATGAGTGTGTAATATTTTTGAATCAGCTCTTGAAGCAGGGATCAAGAAAGAGAGATGGATTGTGTTGACCAGTTGGTGGAGGAAGTAGAATGGAAATCCAAAAAAGAACAGCTTCACCATGGAGGTCCCTGACGCTTAAACAACATTACTCATTTTAGAATGTGTATAAGTGCATACAACAATTTAAAAGTGATGTTCTTGAAGTGACCTTAACTTAATGAGAAAAAGCTTGTTGTGAACTGGGGGATGAAGCCACCTGCCATTCTACTGGGAGAGACCATCTAATGATCAATGCACTGATTAGTGGATCAGACAATGTAATTACCTGCTTGGGATCAATATATGGCCAGTAATGTCCTTTCCTATTGCAGTTTCTATCTAACTACAGAAGGCATCTCATTTGTTCTATTGTACTTTGTTGAAAGACTAAAATATACAATTACAATTTATATTGAAATAATAGCTGTACATATTATTACCTCTACTTTATATCAAGTAGAATCATTTTACAACACAAACATTTCAGTTGTATTCCTTTGTCCAGAAAACACATTCTATTATGAGGAAGAAAATAAGGTTTTTCACAACAGCCAACTGATCTAACAAAGCCACTCATTAGTTATTCTTCATGCATGTTGTGAATTATTAATATTCCAATTTATGGCAATATGCATGCCTGGGAGATCACAGCTGAGAGTGTGACCGGGTGTGATTCATGGCTGTGACTTCTGAGTCTGATTGGAGCTATTCTGTAGTTGAATTATAATAAACTACTGGGAAACTATTTGCGACCAACCATGTCCTGCAGGCATTTACAACAAACACTTTTGGACCTTTTGTGCACTTAGTGTTCTCTCAAAGTCTTTTCATTCCTTTTCAATTGTACCTTTATAACAAATAAAACCTTAACATTGATGCATTGCCATTGTAGATAACTGAAGCAGCTGCTTGTGCATATCTGATACCACCGTGCTTGTGTGTCAGGCCGGCCTTTACAATAGTTCTCCTGACATCTCCTGCATATTATCATCAGGCTGCTGGAGAACTGAAAGGAATTGTATACACACAGCAGGAAAACTGGTGCTCCATGAGAAAATATCTATAAGCAGTACCACTTCCTGAAGGCATTTGAAGATACTGGAAGGAATACATCCCACCTGATGATAAAGACTTGTTTTGAGTTTTAATGTGAATGTGAGGAGGATGGTGAGCATGAGACAGAAGGTAGCAAATTGTTGTTGCCTGTACATGTTTAAGTGGGGATATTTGAATAAGCAAATACGCAGATTTTATTTTCAGTGAAAACAATATTTAATGGTATTATGAGAAATAACAAAACACACACGCAAAGGCAAGCAAGCACCTACCTACGCCACACTAATAACAGTACGCAGCATTATGAATAGAGCTCATATAATATTCCCATGAATATAAATTGACCATTTTCTTGGTTTTATTTCCCTCTAAGGTTTAGAAGCCTACAGATACTTGATTTCCCTAAACTCCTCAACCCGAGCCGAGTTCTTGTCTTTACCGAAACCCAATTAAAGGAAAATAGGAATTAGGGAAATGCATCCCCATAAAAAAGCATAATGGGCTTCCTTCCGATAGTGGTTGCCAACACCTTTTAAACAGACTTTTTAGGAAAAGGCAAACTCTGACCTTTAGAAGGACAGTAAACTGCAGGGTGAATTACAACCAGGTGACATTTTTTATGAAATAATAAAATGCTTTATCATTGCTTTACCGAAACCGTGATTTCTTTACCATTTTACCTTTTGCTAAAAAAAAAATTATGCGACAAACAGCTCTACCATGTACAATAAAGTTGAGTCTAATATAATCTAAGTACTATGTTATAATGATATAAAATTATAGTAAGCACAACAATGTGTGTAAACCACTTTTTGTTTTAAAGAATAACTGCATTAAACAGAATAATTCTTATAGAGAATGATCTTAAGGCCCAAAAGGATCTGAGGGACTGTGGTGACTTCAGGTGGTCTGGGATGGCATTTTATACACTGGGGTGGTGAGCTGAATGCCTTTATACTATATGTGTAGCTACATTTAAAGCCCACTGTACTTGCCTATGTACAGAAATACCTAGGTGTTAGCAAAACATGCCCATGTCTAGTGTTTAGCTTGGTCTTACATGGTCATAGCTTATACACTATGCACCCTGGGGGCCTACTGACGTTGACTACACCAAGAGCCCGAAGGTTAATTTGCTGGCCAAGTTATCAGGGAAGGGAAGGCCACAGGCCAATAATTAATTATGTATAGGGAGAGAGGTAGAGAGAGGGAGCGAGAGAGAGACAGAGATATTTACACAAAACAAGATCGAAAGAAAACACAACTCCTTGCCGTACCTGCAGCAACAGAGATATAACATGGCCGGCCATTTTAATTATGGCGTGGCAGTGCTCTCTGTAGATTATGGAGTAAGTTGCCATTTAATGGCAGTTTATTTTATGTTAGCTGTCAGTCAAACTGCTCAAATGTAAAACCGAAACAAACTTCTACAGTTTTGGTATTCACTGTGAATTGTTATGGTAAGGGTAAAGGTTTGTGATGGTTTTAATGTTAAGTTGAGGTAAAATTCTGAGAAATGTTTTGGGTATATGTTTGGTATATGGTTGACATATGGTGAAATTGAAAATCTAAAACAACTGCCACTAAGAATAAACCAGCAATTTTCTGAGCCTTTGCTCAGGGTTTTAACCCATCTCTAATACCCAACATGTGTAGTAATGTGTGATAGGTGCTTTTGATGCCTCAAGCAGAAAGTAGGAAATAAAATGACACTATACTGTATACATACACACTACACCATTCAAAAGTTTGGGGTCACTGAGAAATCTCCTTGTTTTTGAAAGAAAAGCACATTTTTCTTCTATTAATTAAAATAACATCAAATTGATCAGAGATACAATGAAGACTGCCTAGAAGGCCAGCATCCCGGAGTCGCCTCTTCCCTATTGATGCTGAGACTGGTGTTATGCAATTACAATTTCATTAAGCTACCAGTTGAGGATCTGTGTGGTGTTTCTCAAACTAGACCACCTAATGTATTTGTCCTCTTGCTCAGTTGTGCACAGGGGCCTCCCACTGCTCTTTCTATTCTGGTTAGAGACAGTTTGTAAAAGGAGTACGACACCGCTTGTATGACATCTTCAGCTTTTTGGCAGTCTCACACATGGTATTAGCCTTCATTTCTCTGAACAAGAATAGGCTGATGAGTTTTAAAAGAAAGTTATTTTTTTCCAGCCATTTTGAGCCTGTAATTGAACTCACAATTGCTGGTGCTCCAGATACTCAACTAGCCTAAAGGCCAGTTTTATTGCTTCTTTAATCAGCACAACAGTTTTCAGCTGTGCTAACATAGTTGCAAAAGGGCTTTATCACATCGCCATTTAAAATGATAAACTTGGATTAGCAAACTCAAGATGCCATTGCAACACAGGACTGATGTTTGCTTACAATGGGCCTCTGTTCATCTCTGTAGTTATTCTATTATAAATCAACTGGTTCCAGCTACAATAACAATTAGCAACATTAACAATGTCTACACTGCATTTCTGATCATAATGATGTTATTTTAATGGACAAAGAATTTGCTTTTTTCTTTCGAAAACAGGGACATTTCTAAGTGACCCCAAACTTTTAGGATTTAGATTCAAACTTGTCTGCAAAAAGGCAGTAAGGTAACTACACAGCGACAAGGATACAATGGGTCCTTTAACTATACAGTACAGAAATTAGAGTTATAATCACATTGTTCTGATTTAGGCATATCTGCAATAGATACACAGCTAGAACGTTTTTATATGCTTATTTGCATCTAACGGTATTGACGAGACAATTATTATTTTGTTAGGGGCGCCAGGTATTAAATTAGATTCAAATTCATTGTATTTGAACAGTACAAGTACTGTACAATGAAATGTAGTTAGCCTCTAACCAGAAGTGCAAATAGAAGAGGGCCTTCAAGAACAATAATTTACAAATATTAAGTATATGTATATTACCAGTGGAATGTGTAGATGTGCAATAAATGCAAATGCAGTACAAATGGCAATACTAAATGTGCAATAAGGCAAATAGAGGGGGGCAGAAGTTTTACACTATTGGTATTAGTGTATGTTACAAGTGGGATAGTTGATCGGGTGCAAATAGCAATTTCAAAATTGCATTCAAGATGTGCAAACGAGGCAAATGAAGGATTGATGTATTAAGGTAGCATGTGCACCTGAGGTGCAGAGATAGCAGCAGTGAGGTCCCGAGGTAGACATGCGTGTGTAACAACTGTAAGAATGCAAGCACAATGGCAATTCTAAATGTGCAAAGAGGCAAATTGAATGTACAAGGTGTATGTGCAACTGAAATGCAGGGGTGCCAGATATGACGACTTACCAGACTTCTTCTTTTGTTTGAGAGTCAGTCCCAATTTTAAGTCAGTTTTTCTTAGCCAATACCAATGAGTGATGACAACACCAGTCAATTAGTAAATCAATCCAATTCCTCATTATATCTCCCCTGGAGAAAGGCAATGAGGAGAAGTGAGAACCAGTCGGTTCCATGTAAAATATGTGGATGAAAATCTTGGTTAACAACACATCTACACTGAATGTCTAGCTATAAAACAAAACAAACAAACAAACGATGCAGATAGTTTAAACCCTAATATCATGATGCTATCTCATTCAGTCTACTGTCAGCCATTTTGCACAGCTGAAACAAATAAGCTCCATCCTTAAACAAGACCAAATTTGGGTACACTAAACATGCACCCAATATATATTATATAACCATCATATATAATTATGGATATAGACATCTACAGTATGTTTTGGCAAGAAGACTAGAGTACAGTATATCTAGTTAAGTACATTATATTTCTGTACTGTACAGTACATTAGATAGTACTGTAGACCAGAACATTGCACGTCAATAATCATTTAAAATATTTTTTTTATCAAAATGTGATCCCTATTAGATTATGATATGGCAACAGCAAGACATTACATGCAACATTTAATATAATCCTCCTTTTTTTGTAGAAAAATATCAGAAATATATGTTGTTATTCTGAAATGTACAGAAATCAAATAAACCTATGCAGAACAAAATATAAATGTTAATAGTTGGCAGGTGCCTTTACATCAAAAAAATCATGAAAGATTACCTGGACATATATATGTCATTGACTCTTATACACTACGTGTTTGCATACACACACACACAAACAGACACACCTAAGATTATTAACAATCCAATTGCCGGAAATGTGTTTCATTCTTTTCCCCGAGTATAGAGTATCTATGTCAATATCTCTAGATGGATCCCTATAAAGACATCTCAGCATTACATCTAGAAGGTGTGTACCTCAAAGGACTGCGATTTCATTGGCACTAGATTGGCATGAAAAGGCCTCCCTTTGGCAGACCAAGTGCCTGTCATGAATAATTCCAAACGTCTTTCAGCTGTTCAGTTATTTAATCGGGGGAAGTTATGTAATGCTCTCCCTCCTTGCATACACAAGCCATGCCTCTGTGTAGGAGCTTAACCCAAATGCCTCTGACAGATACATTCATTTAATGTACTCATGACACACTCAGGCACCATTTAAAACTGCTAACAACCTGATACAGCAGCATGGAACATCAAACCAAATGTGATACAATAACGCATTGCGTGTGTTGCTGCATTTAATTGTGTTTTGCTTGTAACATTAGGACAAGTGAAATAGATTTGTTATTGCCTAAAACCAATGCCTTCAGTACATCTAAACATCTAAACCTCCTGATGAATTAATAGCATGCATGAGGGTATGTTGTACAACAGTTTGAAGAAGCATTTGAAATCAGAGGCTTTGTTTACTTATTCAGGCAAAACAGTTCTTCACTTTCCATTTCTTTCTCTCTTATTCTCACTCTCCCTCTTTTTCGCAGCCTCCCAAATGCTTTGAAAACCCCTGGGCTTCAATCCGCTCATTATAAGGGGTCCTGCTTGGTGGTTTGAAAAGACAGAAAAGAGTCTGAACATTTCATTAAGAATTTATTGATGAGCTCATAGTCATGTGGAACTCTGTTTACCCAATGTCAGAGCTTTTAGTGTGAGTTCCGGCACTGTGGTAAGTAGGATAAATGACATCACAATGCCGGCCACGTCGCAGGTGCCAAATGGTGAACGGCAAGAAAGAAGGATGATTTTGTGTGTAGTGGTACTAAATGTGCCTGGGTCGAGGACACACAGACCTCTTGGGTCTATGGATTGAACAATGCATTCATGGAAATCATTGGTAGATCTTGAAACTAGGTTGCTCCCCGAAGGCCAGATGGGTATCAGTGCATTGTGTCCTGCTTTTAAAGTGCTTTTCACCTTGAGATATTGCTGCATCAGGTAATAGATACATAGCCAGGTGAGAGTCGGTTCATGTCCCTCCCTGAAACCCAAAGTAGCACTTTTAGTACAGATAATGCCAACCAAACTAAAGCTTCATTCGACAGTCAATGTCAATGTTGTGAAGTGGTAAATACTGGACAACCCACATTTTAAGGGTAAAGAAATGGGTGTAGTGATGCCCACATTCTAAGGATATAATGAAAAGCAGCCCCACCCAAAAAAAGCTTTATTGAATGACAAACGTTCTTATCACCAGGCAGATCAGCATATAGCCATTAATAATATACCTCGCAAACACATAAGGGTTAGGGTTAGCTCAGAAAGCCGTTTTGCTACAATACGCTTGTTCTATTCTTAATAACAAAATTATAGCAACATGTAAATAAGCATTAAGTTTAAAGTTATAGAAGATAAACGTGCTTACTTTTAGTCAGCATTTCAGTATTCTAATGTGTTCCAGGAATATGCATTTCTTATGTATTTCTATTTAGGTCATGGTCACTTTATGATTGCGCCGTTCTAAATTTACTAATTCGTGATCCGTAGTTGGGAAGCGAACACTCACACTCTTCATGCGCGTTTTCAGCAGTTTGCTTGAGTGTGTTAAATTCACGACGCTTCTATCCTGTCTTTCTGCTTCTCATGTCGGACGTAGCATCATCGGTATGTATACTTTGTTTTGTGAAATTATCCTGGAAGTATTATTCATTATTTTTTACAATAATTTTAAGTTTGTAAAGTGTAATCTGAGGATGGTTTGAATGCACGTCGGCTATGTATATGCTAGCTCTCACGTGTTCATTTGTTAACGAGCTGCACGGTAAAGGTGCTACGATGTCCTGAATGTAGTTTACATGTATTTCTTATTAGTTTTAAAATGAGTACAAACGAAATACAACAGTAATAGTGCAAATTTGCCTTTATTCATGTGTAATTTGTCATTGCTCTTTTGTGTGTTGCAGTTTCACTATTTTCCTTGTAACTCCATTAAACCTGTGGAATTAAGAATCAATCTTCAGAGTCTTGGTGTTGGGAACAAGTTTAGCTGGCTGTCAGGATATTAAGCAGACATATCAAGGACGGCACAACGCTATCATCATAACATTCTAAAAAAAATACTTGTGACCCAAGCAAGCCATTGATATTCTGCTTCTAAACAGAACAGGTATTTGCAGATACATACAGTACAGGCCAAAAGTTTGGACACACCTCATTCAATGCAATTCCTTTATTTTCATGACTATTTACATTGTAGATTCTCACTGAAGGCATCAAAACTATGAATGAACACATGTGGAATTATGTACTTAACAAAGAAGTGTGAAATAACTGAAAACATGTCTTATATTCTAGTTTCTTCAAAGTAGTCACCCTTTGCTCTGATTACTGCTTTGCACACACTTGGCATTCTCTTGATGAGCTTCAAGAGGTAGTCACCTGAAATGGTTTTCCAACAGTCTTGAAGGAGTTCCCAGAGATGCTTAGCACTTGTTGGCCCTTTTGCCTTCACTCTGCGGTCCGGCTCACCCCGAACCATCTCGATTGGGTTCAGGTCCGGTTACTGTGGAGGCCAGGTCATCTGGCGCAGCACTCCCATCACTCTCCTTCTTGGTCAAATAGCCCTTACACAGCATGGAGGTGTGTTTGGGGTCATTGACCTGTTGAAAAATAAATGATGGTCCAACTAAACGCAAACTGGATGGGATGGCAGGATGCTGTGGTAGCCATGCTGGTTCATTATGCCTTCAATTTTGAATAAATCCCCAACAGTGTCACAAGCAAAGCACCCCCACACCATCCCACCTCCTCCTCCATGCTTCACAGTGGGAAACAGTCATGTAGAATCCATCCGTTCACCTTTTCTGCGTCGCACAAAGACATGGCGGTTGGAACCAAAGATTTTCCGGACTGACTGACCTTCATTTGTTAAAGTAATGATGGCCACTCATTTCTTTTTACTTAGCTGATTGGTTCTTGCCATAATAGGAATTCTAACAGTTGTCCAATAGGGCTGTGTATCAACCTGACGTCTGCACAACACAACTGATGGTCCCAACCCCATTAATAAGGGAAACAATTCCACTAATTAAACCTGACAAAGCACACCTGTGAAGTGAAAACCATCTCAGGTGACTACCTCATGAAGCTCATTGAAAGAACATCAAGGGTTTGTAGCGCTATCAAAAAAGCAAAGGGTGGCTACTTTGAGGAAACAAAAATGTTTCAGTTATTTCACACTTTTTTGTTAATTACATAATTCCATGTGTGTTCATTCATAGTTTTGATGCCTTCAGTAAGAATCTACATTGTAAATAGTCATGAAAATAAAGAAAATGCATTGAATGAGAAGGTGTGTGCAAACTTTTGGCCTGTCCTCTACTTACATATACACTATCTGACTTGAGACAATGCCACTATGAGTTCATCACCGCAGCACACATACATATCGCCAACGTCGGCCCAGTGTAAGCACGATACATTGAGATGGTGTAGTATGGAGATTGTAGTGGGGGGAGTGAACACCTCCTGACTCATTTCATCACTGTATACTAGGATTTCTTTTGTGTTGGTGCAGGAACTGGCCATCACCCTTTCTACCACCTCTGCAAAGCAGTGATGTGTGACATCACATGCACAGGATGAATATCTGATAGGAAAGTAACTTGAATGGTGAGACAACCCCATTTCAATTCAAACTGTTATAAAAAGCAAGGAATAAAAGCAAGACTGGTTCACTGGTCATGCTCTTTCTTGGTTCCTGTTCTTAGTTGTGGTAACTCTCCTCCCTTTCTCTCTTTGTCTGTCACATTCTGTCTGTCCACCGTATAATTTAGATTTAGGACTTTTAGACCATGCGTGTCATTCATGTTTAGATAATACCGAATGAACAAAGCATTTATATTGTAATAACCAAACCCTGCCTTTTTTAATGTTTTCATCTACAAGGTGAAGTACATTTTTAGACCATTCTCATAGCCTTTCTTGCCATGACTTGCATTGTTTGCTTTCAGTACCTCTTTTTCAATACAGTAGAAATAACAACATGCTTGTGAATACTTTTTGGCATAATTCCATATGACATTCAATAAGTTAAACATTTATTTGAGAAATTATCACTCGACTACAAGATTGTTTGCCTATTGACAAGATGTCACGGAAACGTTTGTCTGATCTCACTTGCCCTTCAGCCCCTGTTTGAACGATGCATGTCAAAGCTTAGTGTTTCCCAGCTGCACTACATACAAAGTTTAACAGACCTTTATTTGAGGTTTGGATCACTTTGGAATAATGTTACACAACCTCAACAACATAGTGACTCTTACAAAATGAACACAAAGTTACATAGAATATGTATTTAATGGTCATACAGGAAATTCTTTTTTGCTAAATCATAACATGCTTTTCTAACTGCTTTTGTGTATTGATAAAATGAAGAGACAAGATACAATCTTAATATCAAATTAATCAGGCTATTAGATTCATTGCCATTACATTCTTAAAAGAAACTCCAGTACAGTGAAAAACATCACATTAAAGAAAATATTTGAAGTGGAGATGAATGATTTGAGGATAAAAAAAAAGGTAACATTTGATATTCTAGCTAAACATCTTACATTGGCAAAATGCTAAAAGCCTAAGAACTGGAGAAATAACAGATAATTTTTTACAGGACTTGTTTGAGAACAGTTGTGTTAAATGGCGAACATGGTAAAAAAATATCTTGATAATTTTCAAGGATAATCTTATACCACAAGACTGATGTTACACCAAATTTTCCATAGCCACATTTGAACATTCTGATCTCACACTCACAGCCGACCTCCCCTTGATGTTCTGAATAGAATGCAATATCCCGATCTTGTGAGTCGTACAGTATGTGTTTGCTATCTAAGCGAGCAATCAAGGCTCATAATAGCGATTACAAAATAGATAGCAAATCTATTTGCATCTGATTGAGTAAAACTGCTGTGGGCAAGCAATGCTAAAATGGAGAATGAAGATCAATCAAGATGACAATGGACAAAGGGTGAACCGTGTTAGATAACCATTGCTTCATTTAAATGTTGGTCCACAATATGGATGTCAACCATGTTGTGGCTTTTGAAACTGACCAACACGATGCCTATAATATATATTCTTAACTGAAAAAGATAAGATAGATCTGATATTCTCAAATAAAGACATGACTTGAAATGCAGAGCATATGGGGAAGGCTCTTGCTTAATAGATGAAAAATGGAAATGCACTCTATCAAGAGTATTGAGTATCCAGGCACACAGACAGTGGCCAACTGGGAATACAAGTGATCAAAACAGATAATATGCGATGGCATAACAGAGGAATGTGAAAATAGCACTGTTCCCTTTAACCAATGATTTAAGAAAGTGTTGCATGGTGCTCGACTGTTATGTTAGACACATTTCATAACCTGCCAGATGATTTAATTTGTTACAATATGTTAAATGATATTTTAAGATAGAGCAAGATGTGGCAATACAGCTAATTCATTAATGGCTGACCAACATAATAAAATCAGATAAATAACCTGTGGAATAGGTGTTATCACATACCATGAATCCAAGTATTTTGTACCCAACACTGCCTTGGCTTTTTTAATCTTTAAATTATTGAAAGCAGACTCAAAACTGTGAATCCTACACATTTACAGAGTACCAGCAAAGAGCCAGACATTTTTAAGATTCAGGTAGTCCAAAAACCACCAACCTCACAAACACTGCAGCAAGCTTTAAGGGTGTGTCTGTGTGCTATTGGATGTCATCATCCATATTCTGAATCTGTCATCTTTCTGTTAGAAGAATAGGTGCAAATATGATCTGTCTGCTCTAGAAGATGGACATCACCCGCAGCGTTTCAGAGAAAGTAAAACACACTGGCAGTGGGGGAGTGTTCTTTCTGGTTGTAAATAGGGGATTTGTCAGTTTATTTCATGCTCTGCTCTCATGGACACACGCTGTACCCTGATCATCCATGGGGCTTCCTTGTTAATTATTTCAGTATTGTTTAATAGTACTCCCTTTGAAGACATCCGCAAAACAAAAATAAGATTTTAATGAACAGTCTGTTCATCTAATTCAAAACTTTCCAAATTGTAGCTAATTAATTACTTTCTGGGAGAGGGGGCTCTATTCCTGGGAATACAAATCCCAGTGTTGGGATGTGCTATCTCAGTTAATACTGTACCCCATAGCAAGAGAGTGAGCAATGTTTTGCACAGGGAACCGCATGGAGGCATTTTACGTTGTCAGACCATTTCTTTCCTACGGTTTGATGACAATTCACAGACTGCTACAGGACCACTCTATTTTGTCCTTTTGCTTATCACACTCGGGAGTCCCAGTTCACAGCGTGAGCCTGCCTGATGAGATTCAGAGTAACACAGCCCCACCCAGAGCAATCAAACATGGACAAACAACACTGCCAGGAGCATTGCATGAATGCACATTGTCCCCCACTGCTGTGTGTTGCTCTGTGAGATCATTGCCAATGTTCTTCAACGTCTGTTCCGTCTAATGACTTGAACATTTTCAAAGTGACCTGAATTAAAAATTCTGCAGTGTTCCTTAGTTTACTCTACTGTAGAATGCTATGCTAGACTCTGTAGTATAATTTATTGTCATCCTGGTTACAATAGAATATTGTATTGTACACTGCATTGATATTCCAATATGTATTGGTATGCTTCACCCATATAACTGAAAATTAGACACCACATGGGTTATGTGGTAAATGGCCAATATACTGTACTATGGCTAAGGTCTGTATTCAGACACTTGGTGTTGCACAGTAAATAAGAACAGCCCTAAACTGTGGCATATTTGCTGCATACTGCAAATTAGTAAAAACTATTGTATTCAATGTAGTGTTTTTGTTTGAAAAAACCCACAGGGAATACTGCTGAACTATTTGTACTTTTTGAAAAACACTGTACAAAAATGCTACAGTGAATACTTTATTTCAATACATAGCATTTAGGTGATTGTGTACTCTGTTATGTTCATCCCATAAACAAAAATAAAGAGGAAATACAGTTTGAAAAAGATATGGCATTGCATATTGAGTTATTTCCAACTGTGGATCAATCCTGTTGTGTTTTTAAATAAAGTGCTCTCCATCCAGCCTGTGGTTCCAGGTGATTGTTTTATTTTGTTTACCTGATAATAACTGTGTAGGACTCCCTGATGATGGCTGAAGGTTTTTGTATAATTCTCTCTTCAACAACAATTGTGTATTAGAAGTGAGCCTTTCAATCTTGCAAATGTTGCTAACTCACTTGTAGAACAATCTTACATCCAAACATGGATCACATAAAGCCTCCAACAAATAACATCACCTGCAAATAGCAAACACAACAATATAATAGATTATTCAAGAATGGACCCTAATGCTTGCATACAATTATCTAACTAACCATCTTTCTAAACAGCCTATGTTGTTTGTGCGCTACTTAATTGGTTTCCAAGGAAACAGGCTACTCTGACAAAATGTTATTGATGAATGTAAAAAGTAGATTTATTAAAGTTTGATCGATGCTAAAAGCTAAATCAATGTCTGCAAGACATAGATAAACATACTGATATTATTGCACATAATAGAACAGTAATATAATAGCTTCCAAAATGGGTTAAGAGAAATCAATTTTAGTGGCTGAAATGAGATGAGGTCCCATGCTTTTAACAATTCCTATATTCCTTATAGGCACTGCTTCAAATAACAAAGTAAATCATAGAAATAACATGTGATGTGAAAGTATCAAAATGCTAACACAACGCAACAACTAGGACCACCAGGCAAAATATTAATTTGGATTTAATTTATATTTAAAATTCAACACGTAAGCTAGACTAGTCCATCTCATCTAAGATTACTAGATGTAAATAATCAAAACAACAGTGTACTAAGACATGCATATTTCCATAAGACAGCACATTACCTTAATTACCCCCCCCCCCCCCCCCCCCCTTGATAAATACATTTTAAAACACAATCCACAGCAGTGTGCTGTGCACTTAGGCAACATAACCTCTGCAACGGAATGCTTTACAGTTCTTCCTACATGTCATTTTTATTGACCTTATTTTCCTTAGACACTTGAGTAGGTATGCTAGAAAATAGCCTAAACATGTCCTTATATTGACAGGGGCCTGGGGAGAGATGGAAAAAGTGAGAGTCTGTACTGAGACTGGCACATGCAAATCAGCATTTATCTGCCTGGCGTATACTGTATGTCTGTGTTATAGCCTTATGGCATGTGACATGGAGCAGTTCTGCCTGCAGTCATATCAATGTCACATCAGCCTTTTTGTCAAAGGTTCTTTAGAGTGATGTTGCTGGTATCCATTTTGTGCACTCTGTTTCATGTTGCCAACATATTTTTTTAACTGGTCAAAAACTGAAAATGGTTGCAATGGTTTGAATGGAGAAAAAAGTTAATTGCATTACTACAAAAAGACTGACGACATACGAAATCACTAATATTGGTAGTAGGAGTAACAAATTCATTATAATGCCTTGTGGCGGTGCTTTTCTTTTAGTTTTCTTCCCATTTTCACAATTTAGTTTTCTGAAGTAAGTCACTTCAAATGGCATGATTATAAACAACGATGGATTGACTTACTGTATTGATGGTCCAGTGCTACTATAAACACTTTAAGCACTTTTACATTTAAATGCTAATACTTTAGCTGCCAGGCCGATTGCTTCTATGTCTTAACATAACCCAAGTTCAAGCTCCTGAGATAAGCAAAGAATGTGTTTCTTCACACAATCTCCATAAAAAATGGAGAGGGGTCACATCTGCTGGTTTAAAACCATTTATTTCATAAACTATATTTTTGTGAAGTCTTGAAATAGACCCTGCAGTCATTCACAGACCATACTTTAAGATATGGTTCACATTTCTTTTCAGAAGGTCATATTGTGGACCTCAAACTGTCGACAGGTCTGGAATGTATTTCCTCATGTATTTTATTATGTCAACGACTAGAGCTGAGCGATAGTGATAAAAATGGACATCAACAGAGTTGATGTGGTAAGAGTAAATAGAATGATACACTGAATATTAATGTGCACAAAACTAGTATGTATTACCCTTTAAAAGAAAGTTTAAAAGTAAGTTGCTTTAGCGATCAGTTATCCCATTAACAATCACCCATATTAGCAAAAGTATTTCATTTCAAACATAAGTTTCTCTAAAGAGGTTAATATGGAACGAATGGTATCAGCAAAACACAAAACATTAAAGCCCCGCTTCATCACAATAATTCCCAGCTGACTTGGGAGACTTGATAGTGAGATATGTGTCTTCCAAAGAATGCTGGATGCTGTTGTGGGTCTTATCACGCTGTTTGCTCAACCAAGTCTAGACTGGAATCCTTACACGCCGAAAGGCCGGTCATCTACCTCAATTGAGCTTACAGCCGCCAAAGAGTCGCTACAGCGCAACACGGTATTTTGGTGTTTGATAACTAATCCCTATCTCTGTCTATTCAGTGCTGGCCAATTGCAATGCCTTCTGGAGGACCCCTGGTGATTAGAACACTGAACACCCAAAATTAAAAGGCTTATTTGCGGGTGGACTAGTGACATTTTCT
The DNA here is from genome assembly GCF_011004845.1 of Esox lucius. Taxonomy (NCBI): domain Eukaryota; kingdom Metazoa; phylum Chordata; class Actinopteri; order Esociformes; family Esocidae; genus Esox; species Esox lucius. The sequence goes on along the minus strand of NC_047570.1, from coordinate 11,221,790 downwards.
TTGTTTTATGTTTATTTTATTTTATGTATTATGTAACCATTTCCTAGTATAGGACAAAGACTAGTCCTGATTTTCTGTCTTGTACCTGTAAGCCTCATACAACTGTTGAAAGACCATGGTGTTGTTTTGATCAGGTGAAGGAAGATGTGCTGCTTCTTCTCAACGATCTGTCCCCCAGAGGCCCTTTGTGAATCATAGCCTCTCCTCGCCTTGACTCTGTTAAATGGCCTACAACACTTCACAATAAAACACAACAAGCCTAAGGACCTAATGCACTGGAATAAAACACAATCTCATCAACACATTGATTTTATAAGCACAGACTTGATGTATTACATTGAAATTAAAAAATTATATATATATATATATATAGAATGATATAATTACCTTATCGTTGATTTTATCTGTGTATTCCTCTGCATGTTGTGCTTATTTTATGCTTGTTTAAAGAAATGTTAGAGACTAAATTGTTGGCACTCGCTTCTGCAATAGCCAGAGTTAGATTTCTGTTTTGCTTCTTTGACATGTGGATAACATCAACCTGCTCTTGGACATTGTATTTCTCCTTCGGCCGCTGTGTTGGGGATGGTATGGGGCTAATTAATCTGCTGTACAGCATTTCTCCCACTGGGTCTTTAATTTTAAATCCTTATTGTTTGGGGCAGTGTCGAGCTCTTTATCTTTTATGTCACACTACAGCTCTCTTCCCCTGAGGTGGCTGTCTCAGATCTCACCTTCTCTCTCCATGCCTTCATGTATGTCTCACATTTTATATATCTCTATCCTCTGACCATCATTTTTCAATTAAAGAAAATGCTGTTTATATTTTAGTAGAGAAAATAGCTTAGTTTTTTACAATGTCATAAGGAATGTACTCTTTACTATGTTTGTGGTGCTCCTCAGCTGTTTTCTATGGTACATTACACCTCCCGCTCTCTCAAAGAAGTACACATTAAGCCAGTTCAGATGACAATTCTGTGTAAATGTGTCCCCCCATGAACAAATGGAAAAGTACACTATTAAAGCATCTAATAGTTTTGCTTCACTGGCAACAGTAAGTACATAAAAACATCAAAACCATGGGAAGTTCAGTAATTCAGATCAGGTTATTTATGGTCATGTGTACACAATTTCCACTGCGACATGTAAATGTTGAATTTGCCATTCTTGCTCTATTCCCTATCCTCTCCATCTGTCTCATCTCTATATATACATTTTGTATCCCATCGTACAATCAGGCCTTCGCTCTCACTTACTCACTAGTTTTTTTCTTTTACTATATTCTCTACAGAGGGTTAACCATAATCCTGACGGACAGTAATTCCTTGGTCATCTATATACGGTAGATTATGAAGTTGGAAAGTCAACAGCCAGCTATATGTTTTGAAAAAACCTATAAGCAATCACTTCCAGTGAAAAGCCTCTTTGTTGAGGGGCATGATCCTGAGTAATCTGTTAGTGCTAAGGGTATTGATCACCCTGATAATTTCACCAGGTCATTGCAAGTGATGGGAGATGTTTCTCTGAAAATGGTCATTACGATGCGTATGGAGAGAAGGGGCAGGTGAAAGGGTTTGATGGCTTCCATTACTGCTGAGAAGGAAGTGTTTGTTTAGTTTATTAGTATCCCCATTAGCTATTGCACATGCCGCAGCTACTCTTCCTGATATCCACATAAACATTAAAACACATGAGATAATGGAAGCAGTAGTATAGTACTCAAGTCAGCATGCCATTTATTATACTAGATGAATGAAAAAAAAATACATTTACAAAAATATGAATATATATATATATATATACACACACACACACACACACTTAATATTCAAATTTTTACATAAATATTATTATTGGTACAGCTAAATGAATGCTTTCAGTAGAGGAGAGGATTTTGGCATTTTTCTATAATTCTTCCTTGTAGGTCCTCTGAAGCTTTATCAGATTGGATGGAGAACAACTTTAAACTGCCATCTTCAGGTCTCCCCTCAAATGTTCAGTTGGATTTAACCCTGAACCAGTCTTCCAGTCCCTGCCACTGGGAAATATCCCCATAGCATAATGCTCCCACCATCATGCTTCACCATGAATGCCTAGCCCCTGATTTTGCGCTTGGCATTCATGCTTAATATTTACATTTTGTTTTCATCAGGCCAGTGAAAGATCAGAAAACATTATTTCTCATGCCCTCAGAGTCCTTTAAGTGCTGTTTGGAAAACTCCAGGCAGCATGTCTCATACCTTTTAGTCAGGAATGGCTTCCATCTACACTCTCTACCATTAAGGCCTGATTGATGGAGTGCTGCAAAGATGGTTGCTCTTCTCTACGAAATAATTTCCAAATGTCTGTTACAGTGGTTATTGGGTTCTTGGCCACCTCCCTTACCAAAACCCTTCTTGCCGGTTACTTAGTTTTAGTTTGTAGGGGAATTCAAACTTCTTTCATTTCACAATGATGGAGCCCACAGATTCCTATGAACTTTCAATGCTTTAGCATTTATTTTTTTTTAAACCATCCTCAGTTCTATTACTCACAATTCTCTGAAGTCTAGATTACTCACAAATCTTTGAAGTCTACATAGATTTCTCGGCCATGCGCTGTGATGTGAGGGAATGTAAACTGACAAGTTTTCGCAAATTATGTCCAATCAATTGAATTTGCCATAGGTGGATTCCATTCACATTCTATGGAAATCTTAAGGATGTTTAAAGGACAAAGGACGCGCCTGAGCTCAATTTGATGTGTCAGTGTTCTGAATACTTTTTTTTATAAATATGAATATACAGTATAATTATATCTGAATATACAGTGTATGAGTATAAGTGAGTACACCCATCACATTTTTACAAATATTTGATTATATCTTTTCAAGTGACAACACTGAAGAAATGACACTTTGCTACAATGTAAAGAAGTGAGTGTACAGCTTGTATAACAGTGTAAATGTGCTGCCCACTCAAAATAACTCAACACACAGCCATTAATGTCTAATCCGCTGGCAACAAAAGTGAGTACACCTCTAAGTGAACATGTAATTATAAATTACTCATCAACTTCAAGTTAAGTCACAAGAGTTCTTAATTGACATTATATCAGCCAGTCAGTTAAACTGACTATTTCATTTGCCAACTTTATTTTGCACACGTCATTTTATCATCAATCTAGGTGTTCTCTAACAGTTCTGACATTAAGTTTCTCAACTGACGCATGTTTGTCAACAGTTGGAAAGAACAGGTGTACATATACTTTAAGAGCTACAAGGTATTTTCTTTCCAGATATCAAACCAACATACTGTAACTAGTTGACATCTGCAACATAAAAACTTTTATGAATTCTTATGAATTACATGACATTATATGTAATGTACATTACATTACACGCTGCCTTTGGTACTTTGGCTTTCCTTGCTTTCCTTGCTGCCAGAAGAAGTCGGTAGAGCACAAAAAAGGAAGGCAGCCATATTCAATTTCCAAACCGCCATGCACGGACAATGCTGGCTAATTGCACTGTCCTCAACTGAATCCTTTATTTAATCCCATTTATTTATAGTAAAAAATATTTGCAACTATTACCTAAAAGGAATTCATGGATTCTTTATCAAATGGTGTTCTCCAGATGCCTTATTTGGTGTAGCTCAGCTCCAGCAGTGTCCTGTAATCTGCCTGCCACTGCAGCATACCCGGGTTTTGGGGTTGTTGGTCCCTACTGATTGGGGCGTTGTCCTGTCAGCATGAGGCATAATGGGATGGCGGGGTGGATGGGATTGTCCACTCCGGATGGGGCCCAATGGTGAATGGTTGTGCTGGCCTCTCTGAATGGCGGCTGATTGTTCGGTGTTCTGTAGGACTCGATGGATGAGGGCTGGAGGTGTAGGGTACCTTTAAAGACAGCGGGATGCCTCCAGCTGATTGTATCTTCCTGCGCCAAATCAAACAGACGTGCTGTACCTGTGTACAGCAACACCACCTCTGCAGAGACAGACAAACCCATCACTTCCAATAATAATGTCTGAGAAGGGCTCTGCCTTTGCCCTGAAATTACTGCAGAAAAACAGAACACTCTGGAGTGCTAGGTTTGTGTAGGGCTCTTTACATGAAGTGAAAGCACACATTTAACAGCAAACACAAACACACACGCACACACACACACACACACACACACACAAACATAGCAATTTACCTGCTCTGTAAAAAGTCAATGGTTTAGGCAGCATAATGAAATATCATTAAAATGATTCAATATCAAAAGATGTGTTGTTTGTATGAGTTTCGCACACTTCTTGCCTAAAACCAACCATTTACCTGTACTGCTGCCTGCTTATAATTTGATGCATTTGTATTGCTTCCACTGGTGCACCTCAGTGAAATATGTATCAGAATAAAAAGTGCTTTGATCGCAATCCTCCAGTTTCTATTGGCAAAGGTATAGAGTGCAATCATCCGTTTAGGAGGTGAGTTTACAAACAGACACAAAGCCTGGCATAATGGACTTTAAGCCTAGAGATAAGAGACTGAAATCACACTTTAGTGCCTCTTAGGCTCCAACCCAACCACGTCTCTACACTTTCAAAGATGTGTCTATAACGCCAATAACAGCAAGGGCGTAACCTCATCTTTCCTTCCTATATGCACAGCCAGAAGAAAGTGCACTAAATACGAGACATACTAAAACAGTGATGCTGTGTAATTAGGCCCTCATAACATCAATGCTGCCCTCTATAGATTTTGGATTGCCGGGACGTATTCAGCATGTCAGGGGTGTTTCCTTTTAGAAAGGCTTTTTCTGTTTCCTCCATTACCTGTTTCCTCCAAAATACACTAACTCAGAGTAGGCCTACAGCCAGGATCATTTGAGGCTGAGAAACACAATTCAATATTGAAAATCTTCTAGAGCTTCTTCAATCATTCATGGTCTACAAGCACACAGCTAGGTAATGACAAAAATGTTTGCCATGTGTGCTGCTGTTTTTGCGAGAATTAGTAACTATTGTCTCCTTTAACAATTGGGTCAGGATAAAGCATGTCATTATAGCAGGATTGGTGAATTGATTTCAATAAACAAGCATGAGCCTACGAGGGCGCGGGCTTTGATTGGATTGTATTAACATCCATATGTCATCATTACCACCATGGCGTACTACACTATAGAAATGCCAAAAGCAATAATCCCACCTCAACACAACATCAATGCTGATGCCTGTGTAGGTGACTGTACTGTCATAACTGCCATATTGCTACCCATAATTCTGGACTATATTGCTTTTCCTACCACCTGTAGCATTTATTTCCACTTCCAATGAAATACAATGGTGTGAAGGTCATGGGTCTGTTACAGGATGGTGCTGATGGAAAAACACTTCACTATATTGCAGAATTAAATGGCACTGGAGCTAGGTACTATAAGTGTTCAAGGTTTAGCACTAATTGTAAGCGACAAAAATATTTGCTGCGGTTTCTAATGAAATCAAATGTTATTTTTCATAGGCTTTGTAAACAACGGGTCACTATGAGTGCACTGAGCTTTTCTTTTTATCTGAAAAAAATATTAATTCACTTTCATACTGATGTAAATCGACCATATTATGTGTAAACAGGACTTAAACTGAAGAACGGCATGTCTCCATTGCAAGGAATTGTGGCACACTTTTTCAGCTGAAAAAAAGCATACTATGCCTGGCAAGTCAGGCATCACAGAAAATAAATAGCAGTAAAAATAATCTTGCAGCAACAGTAAATGTCTATTGTTATGAAGATTCTAATGAATGGATGATGTGTTTTTAGTTACAGAAAAAAGGTATTTAATACCTTGAGTTTTCATGTCTTGCTGTTAAGACAATTCCTGCAACAACAAATGGTGAAATTAGGATGCATCATCTGTATGTAGATCTTTCCTACATAGTGTCAAACCTCACAGAAATATTATTGATTATCCTATTGGTAAAATCTGATAACTTGAGGTCTTTGACATATGGACAGTGAGTGTGTATTCAGAATGTATTGTGAATGTACAGTATATGTATTATCAATGCATTGTAAATGTCTGTGTTGCGTATTTACTTTGAAAGTGTATAATATATGTGTATCCTATCTTTTCTACAGAACAGATTGCCGAGGAGAGGACACTATACCCTGTTTTGGTTGACCACTTTGAACTAGCCCTGCACTTTACTAATCTGAGCTACACTGCAATGAATACATTCCCACCACCCCAGATAAGTGTAAGAACATGCCTGCGTCATTAAGCACAGATTGGCCTATCTGTGACCTGCCTATCTTTGACCTGACAGGAATGTGTTATGTGTCAGCCACACTGGACTAATGGATGTGACACACAATGCAATCACATTAAATAGACATGCATGCACAGGCAAATGCATGCACAGGCACACAAGCAAACACACACCCTGTGTGGGGCTTCATGACTGGCTTAGTGGACTTCCCGCAAGGCACCTGTCATGTCATTTTCTTTCATATAAATAGTTTGAATGGAAGGTGTTTGTCTTTCCAATAATCTTATTGCTGACCTATGTCTCTGGCTTCTCATTTACCTTGGACAACCAAAATATGGCAGTGCAGGTAAAACTGAGAGCGTTTGAAAGACCGGCTTGGGGAAACAAGTTATTATTTTGGAGTAAAGGTATACCCAGACACTTGGAAACTTCATCTACAGTGCTTTTGGGAAATAGGCAGACCAGTTTAGTTTCTCCACATTTTGTTGTGTTATGGACAAAATGTATAAATATACTCCAGAAAAAAATCACATCTATGTAAGTATTCAGACACTCAAATTGAGCTCAGATGCATATTATGTCCCTTCATCATTTTTGAGATGTCTTTAGAAAACGTTCCAAATGTGTCAAATTCAATTGAGTGGACATGGTTTAGAAAGGCACACACCTGTCCCTTTAAGGTCCCGCACTTCTTCTATGTCACAGAATAAACATAAAGCCATGAAGTATAAGGAACTTTTTTTATTAAGTTAAAACATGGATTTGGGGGAAGGTAAACAATATAATGCATTGAAAATTAAATTATTGGGAAGCTGAAGACGTTTGGAACCACCAAGAATCTTTGTACTATAGATCTCCCTGTCTGGCCAAACTAAGTAATTCTGCAAGAATTTGAGTTCTTTGTCAGTGAGGTGACAAAGAACTCAATGGCCACAAAACTTCAGATTTTCTCTGCAGAGATGGCAGAAACTGCCAGAATGGACATTCTCTGCAACACTCCATCAATCAGGCCTTTTCAGTGGTGGCAGACGGAAGCCACACCTGAGTAAAAGGCATATGACAAGATGGCACTTAAGGGACCCTGATAGCATGAGGAAAAAGATTATCTGGTCTGATGAGAACAAAATCAAACCTTTAGGCCTGAATGAGTGCAATAACCTGAACCCGAAGCACACAGCCAGGACAACGCTGGAGTGGCTTCAGGGCAAGTCTGAGTGGCCTTGAGTGGCCCATTTAAAGCCTGGCCTTTAACCCCATTGAACTTCTGTGGAGAGACCCAAAGACCACAGTTGACAGACCATTCAAATCTAATGGGTCAGAATTTGAGAAGACATGCAAAGAAGAATGGGAGAAACTGCTAAAATCCAGCTTGGCCAAGCAGGTAGGGGCATTCCCAAGAAATTGCTGCCATACAGTAGGTGATCATTGCCAAAAGTGTTTCTGCAAGGTACTGAATACTTACAGTATGTGCATGACATATTTCAATGCATACATTGGTAGAAACATCTATATGTTTCACTTTTTCATTATAGTGTATGTTTTGTAGATTGCTGACGAAAAATATATAATACATTATAAATTAAGTCCATTACAGCATATCGTGGAAAAAGTGAAGGTGTCTGAAGACAATTACTAAGTATGTAGACAACTATTACAGTGGGGAGAACAAGTATTTGATACACTGCCGATTTTGCAGGTTTTCCTACTTACAAAGCATGTATAGGTCTGACATTATTTTCATAGGTACACTTCAACTGTGAGAGATGGAATCTAAAACAAAAATCCAGAAAATCAGATTGTATGATATTTAAATAAGTATTTGATCACCTACCAACCAGTAAGATTTCCGGCTCTCACAGACATGTTAGTTTTTCTTTAAAAAGCCCTCCTGTTCTCCACTCATTACCTGTTAACTGCACCTGTTTGAACTTGTTACCTGTATAAAAGACACCTGTCCACACACTCAATCAAACAGACTCCAACCTCTCCACAATAGCCAAGACCAGAGAGCTGTGTAAGGACATCAGGGATACAATTGTAAACCTGCACAAGGCTGTGATGGGCTACAGGACAATAGGCAAGCAGCTTAGTGAGACGGCAACAACTGTAGGCGCAATTATTAGAAAATGAAAAGTTCAAAATGACGGCCAATCTTGGTCTGGGGCTCCATGCAAGATCTCACCTCGTGGGGCATCCGTGATCATGAGGAAGGTGAGGGATCAGCCCAAAACTACACGGCAGGACCTGGTCAATGACCTGAAGAGAGCTGGGACCACAGTCTCAAAGAAAACCATTAGTAACACACTACGCCCTCATGGATTAAAATCCTGAAGCACACGCAAGATCCCCCTGCTCAAGCCAGCGCATGTCCAGGCCCGTCTGAAGTTTGCCAATGACCATCTGGATGATCCAGAGGAGGAATGGGAGAAGGTCATGTGGTCTGATGAAACAAAAATAGAGCTCCTTCCCTCAGTAAGAGCATTGAAGATGGGTCGTGGCTGGGTCTTTCAGCATGACAACTACCCGAAACACACAGCCAGGGCAACTAAGGAGTGGCTCCGTAAGAAGCATCTCAAGGTCCTGGAGTGGCCTAGCCAGTCTCCAGACCTGAACTCAATAGAAAATCTTTGGAGGGAGCTGAAAGTCCGTATTGCCCAGCGACAGCCCCGAAACCTGAAGGATCTAGCTGGAGAAGGTCTGTATGGGGGAGTGGCCCAAAATCCCTGTTGCAGTGTGTGCAAACCTGGTCAAGAACTATAGGAAACGTATGATCTCTGTAATTGCAAACAAAGGTTTCTGTACCATATATTAAGTTCTGCTTTTCTGATGTATCAAATACTTGTGTCATGCAATAAAATTATAATTAATTACTTAAAAATCATACAATGCGTGATGGCATTACATACCGCTTGTCAAGCCACCGGATAATGTTTTTAAAACCCTCTTTGGTAACCGTGTTAATTGCTACCATGTCTTTGGCGACGTGAAATGTGATTAAATCTGTGATTTCTCTCTGCCGTCTGGAACCTTTCTTGTATGGTGTAATACTGGCAAATGCACCCGAAATAGATTTTTGCTTTGGACGGCAATGAAATGCTTTGCATTCCTCATTCGAAGATTAAATGATCGAACAAATTGGTCGTGTTGAGGCAACAATTGCAATACTCTCGATAAAGTACCTGTTTTTGGTCAACATCATCCTGTCTGTAGCCGAAATATTTCCATGTTTGACGATGCATTTCTTTTTTCAACCAAATTCTCAATTTCAGTCTTTTTTGCCTGTTCCTCGCTCATCATTTCGTCACACACAAGCAGAGCCTGCATGTCAACTAAGTGCAGCAACGAACTCCATGTTTAAAATAACAATAATTATAAACTGTGTATCCAATAACCCATAAATCTGAGTAAAGTACCTTATATCAGGCAGGTATAATGCTGGTTTTCCATTTGAAAAATAACTTACTAAATCGCACGTTCTGCGATGTGACTATTGCGGATGCGTACATCACAAAGTCGATGCTGAAACGATATATCGTGCAGCCCTACCGGACTGTATAATTTTGGAGTTATAGACATGTTTTATGCACAACATATTTAATCCAAGATTTAAGATAGATGATCAGTCATTTTCATTGTAGAATCCCTTTTTCCTTACATTTTGTATTGTAAGTTGTATACAAGTATGTATTTAGGCATTATGGAAATCTGTTGATGGTAGGCTGGCACTGCTTGATTATGTGGGTGCGAACTCCAAACCTGTTCAGAGATATACGGCTAAGCTACTGGTGTTCATGAATCTATTATGTGACAGTGGCAGGCTTAAGTACACATACAGAACTCTACAGTTTCAGTGAAGAGGTGTGTGTGGGCAGACTCTCTTGTCCCAGCCTCATTGCAAATCCACAGGGTGGTCAAGTGGCATTTGGGAATTAATGGGTTAGCTAGAGTACCAGTGGCACACCAGTTGCATATTTAATTTTGATATTATTCTAATAAGGCGGATGGATGGTGGAATCAAATGCTCTATCCCCAACTGATCTGAGGTTGACAGTTCATCTCTCAGCCATAATGGAGGTTGTTTGTAGCCTTCAGCTAAGAAAGAAAACAAATATACAATAAGAATGTATGCATTTCTGTATGAGTGTGAATATAAATGATTCATGGGAACGAGAAAGCATTCAATTTGGTAACGGGGATAAATATGAAAAGGAAGACAGCCATTAATAGAAATGTTGATAGATGCCAGTTCTCTTTAATCCTTTGCCCTGTATTGTAGACAATGCAGATGCTCCCCTACAGTCATGGGCATATCATGAATACTAAATAAATAAATAGCCTATTTGAACAAGGGTTTGAAAATCCTCTAAAATTTGGTCTAATAATTGCATATTTTCCTACAGGTGTGTGTGTGCACATGTGAGGACAACAAACCCTCTGACGGATTGTGAAAGAAAGTCAGTGTGACCTTTAGACACTCCCCATGTGGAAAGAGGCTATTTTAGACATAGGAGTTTTATCTTGAAAGATCAATTTGGGGTTATAATTAGGGTTGGAAATGATTATCCAAATTCAATACACAGCATTACTGTGTGTGTGTGCGCGTGGGTGCATGTGCATGCTATACAGTAATGAAAACCCTTTGTGTATGACTAATTTTCCCATTACAGTTGTAAGTTTAGAGTTAAGGATAGTTCTCGAAACAAAGTGAGGAGTTATTGTTAGGATATGTTTGTCATTTTGTTGAGAGCACCTCATATGTCTCTCCATAGAGGGGGTAGTATGTTACATCTTCATTAAATCTATTATCTGGACATACTCTGACACTCATGTCAAGGCGTCCAATCCTTATTGACCTTTATGATCTGTTGTCCATTCCCCCACTTTCTCTTTTCCTAAATAATTAACTGATGGTGCGTTATTTGACATACTACGAGCTTTCAGGTGTAGCTTTGTTTATGAGGAAGTTGACCTTCTCTCCAACATAATTGAACCAAAACATTTTCTCTTGTTGATGTTTTGTCTATATCCCTAGTTGTTTTCTAAAGGTCCAGATGAAATTACAACTTATGGTTTGATGCAGTGCATTGAATTGAGTTTAATTTCCTATTTCTGACAGCAAACATGATCTATCAGTAAATATGCAGAGAAGCTAGAAGGCCACAGAGATCTTTAGGCAGCATGATGAGTCCATCTCTGTGTGTAAGGTTTAATTTCTGCAGTTTTTTGTGTGGGAAGTGATTAATTCTGTGACAGTTCTTTTAAATGAGGGTATTGGAAAGATGCCAAGAAGAGCTTGTGAGAAGTCAATAAACATGATGTAAAAAAGTCAGTTTGCCATCTAGTAACTGACTTGACACAGAAATAAATATTACGTGATAAAGACACATTATAACCTCCAGGCGTCATTTTTGATTTAGAGCCTAAGACCATTACAAAATGAATAGACATGTTTGAGACAATGAAGTGTGGGTAATGACAAGTTAGCAATTTCTGTAACTTTACTTGACTGGCCCATTTAACAAATGACATGCACATGGTTTGAAGTTAGGCCCTTTGTTCCAAGTGGTTATCCGATCTCAAATCCGCTCTGAATCAAATAAGGGAGTCAGCCAAGCCAAGTCAAGGCTTAGATTTGTCGATTACCCCTTCCACCTCTCTTTCCCATCAACAGCCCCACCTCATCACCCCCTCTCTGCCCCAGAGCCCTGGAACCAAAGACCAGCTCACCTAAAACTAGCAGACCCCAGCTGTAAATGGGTCTGGGAACACCAAGCTTTCTTTATCAGATAATCCCAGATAGGGCCCTATCTGACACTGATTTACAAAGATCAATTCTCCATTAAAAATGAACATTGCCTCAGAAGTTCATTTGTCAGAGTAGGGGCGTGCTGCGATGTGTGATGCGTTGTCTGGCTGCTGCGGCATAAAGGGGCTCATGAATATGACTAGAGCACCGCATGCAGAAATGTGAAGTAAAAATGTAAGGTATATTACTTAATTCCACAGTCAAATGTTTTGCAATTGTGGTTATTGGATACAAAGATTAGGTGAAAGAAAACAACTAAACTGACAGATCTCTGAAAGAGAGTGTATTTGACTTTCTGGTGGCCTTGGAGTAGCTTGAAAGCACCATGGATATTTCTTGTTTGGCATGCTTATTTCCTCTCAAAATGTCAACATTGCATTGTAACTTACTGTTTTCTCCTTTGAAACCTCTTCTCCAGGAGCAGTGGAGGCTGTTGTTTTTGGTGAGTCATATTTAAGAGGGAAAGGAAAGTGTTCTGCCTACATGGGTCACGGTGGGACTTTGATATGCATCCTGGGTCACTCATGTGTTCATTTGGCTTTGACAAAACAGATAAAAACATAAAATTACAGTCAATTTATTTTGTAGCAAAATAGGGATAGAACAATTATTTTAGTCTTACATTGGCAACGGTGGATTAACATTGTTTTAACTAGAGAAACAGCACATCATTTGTATACCTGCGTTAGATTAGTTATGGTTTGATCATTAGTACCTTCAACGTGAAAACTATTACACCTCACTGTCATTCACCTATTCCACCTGATTTCAAAGTAAAATCTTAATGAACCATGTGATCTTCATCAATGGAGATTAGTGCAAATCTCTCTTTAGTTTTACAAGATAAGAATTTTTTTTTCAAAAATCAAATTAAAAGTTCCATTTAGTTTCCTCTGGCTAATTAAAATGATATTTGTATAAGAGAATTAACTGGTATCTCTGTAATAACCTACATCAAGCAAGGTGTGGGCTATAGGGATCCATATGAGATAAAAGTAAGAAGAAAACTTTAAAAAGTTACTTACTCTTTGCAACTATACAGATGGGAGCCTGAAGCTGTGATGAGGTACTTGGTTTTAACCCACTGACAAAAAAGTCTCTGACTCCTGTGTTAATATTTTAGACGAATTTGGTCTTAGTTATTACCTCAGTGATTTTCCAGTGGACCAGGCAATGACCTTGACATCCACATCATTCGGTATGGTATCTATTATATAAGTCCATTTGAAATTGGTGTAATGGAACTCCCAGTAGTCGCAGCGGTCTATGGTGCCCTTCCGCACCAATCTGACCACCACAGTCAAGATTCAAGCCTGGTCTGTGCTGCCAGCTAACGAGTGTCTGGGAAACCTCATGGGCACTGCAAATTGGCAAGCAACACTCGGGGAGGGGGGAGCCATTGTCAGCAGGGATTTTCTGGTCTCATATCACGCTCAAGCGACTTGCTCAGTTGGTTTGGTTTGCCAGCTGAGGTCTTTTTGACAGTGAATGTGCCCTTACAGTGTTGACTTGTGACTTCTTGGCTGAAAGAGCAGTGGGCAAAAAAGCCAAATGGCTTGGTATGGATGCCTAGGGGGAATTCTTGCTGCAATTTTCAGTTCTGTCAAACTCATTGGAAGTTACGGCAATGTATTGGATTTGATGAAATACAGCAAAAGACAAAAATGGTCTAAAGAAAATGGAAACAAAAATAAATGTAAAACATCTGCTAAACACATTCAAAGGATTTTTTTAAAACTAAAAATTAAATATGTTTCTCACATGGAGACTGATGATTTACACCTGCCTTTATTTTTCATGTTTGATAGCTTTGAGGAGATCCCATCAGAGATTATTGGAAACACTGAGCACAATACAACACTGTAGGAAGTCCAAGCTCTTTGAAATCCTAATCGTAAAAAAAAAGTCACACATTAGTTGGAAATTCTTGTTTATTTGTTTAAAAATAGTGGAAACAAATAAACAGGAATTTCTAGCGAATGTGTGACATTTTTATTTTATAACAAAATAGTATTGTATTTATTCCTCCCTGACTATAGGCGAGATCGTTGAAGTTGAGAGAAAAAAATTTGAGGTTAGAGAGAAAAAAAGGGAAGGCTTTTGATTGTTATTTCTCACCTCTCTTTCCTCATCTCGTTCTTAAAAGCCATTGGATGAGAAAGCCAGGGGTGTCTCTAATCTGACTTTCTCCCCCAGTGGTTTTTCAGAAGATATTAGGCACAGGAGGCAAGGAAGAAGCAGCAAAGAAAAGCCTGCGTCTGTCCACATTAAAGGGGCTACATGTAAAATGAAGACCCACCTTGCAGTGTCGCATTTGAAAGAACACTGTGCTATATACTAATAACCCTGTTTCTCAGCAGTGGAATTTACAAAAAAATAATACTTTTGTATGAAAATGTCAATTACAATTATTTTGTTTATATTTAATTGTGGACAGTAATAACGTAAGTGGTTTTCGTCCGGGCCGTGGAACACTGGACCAGCTCTATACCCTCTACAGGGTGATGGAGGGTTCATGGGAGTTTGCCCAACCAATGTGTTTTGTGGATTTGGAGAAGGCATTCGACTGTGTCCCTCACGGCATCCTGTGGAGGGTGCTTCGGGAGTATGGGGTCCTGGGTCCTTTGCTAAGGGCTGTCAGGTCCCTGTACGACCGAAGCAGGAGCTTGGTCCGCATTGGCGGCAGTAAGTCAGACTTGTTCCCAGTGCATGTTGGACTCCGGCAGGGCTGCCCTTTGGCGCCGGTTCGGATCTTAATTTTTATAGACAGAATTTCTAGGCGCAGCCAGGGGCCGGAGGGTGTCAGTTATGGGGACCACATGATTTTGTCTCTGCTCTTTGCGGATGATGTTGTTGTGTTGGCCCCTTCAAACCAGAACCTTCAGCATGCACTGGGACGGTTTGCAGCCGAGTGTGAAGTGGTTGGGATGAAAATCAGTACCTCCAAATCCGAGGCCATGGTCCTCAGTCGGAAAAGGGTGGCTTGCCCACTTCAGGTTGGTGGAGAGTTCTTGCCTCAAGTGGAGGAGTTTAAGTATCTAGGGGTCTTGTTCACGAGTGAGGGAAGGATGGAACGGGAGATTGACAGACGGATCGGTGCAGCTTCTGCAGTAATGCGGTTGATGTATCGGTCTGTCGTGGTGAAGAAAGAGCTGAGCCGCAAGGCGAAGCTCTCGATTTACCGGTCAATCTACGTTCCTACTCTCACCTATGGTAGGAGACCCCAGGGAAGACCTAGGACACGCTGGAGGGACTATGTCTCCCGGCTGGCCTGGGAACGCCTCGGTGTCCCCCCGGAAGAGCTAGAGGAAGTGTCTAGGGAGAGGGAAGTCTGGGCATCTCTGCTTAGATTGCTGCCCCCGCGACCCGGCCCCAGATTAGCAGAAGAAGATGATGATGATGTTATTATGAAATATGGATCACAACATGAATATATGTAAATCATTTTTTAATATTTTATAATATTAATTTTGAAAACAACTTCCAAATTACAATAATTATTTTTCAGCTAAGTACAATTTACCACAGTAGGCCTTATGGAATAATTACTGTATTAGGCCATGTACAACTATATAAGGTTCAGTATTGAGTGCTATGAAAGCTTTTCTATCAATAAAAAATCTCTGCTTCAACATTTGACATTTTAGTCTACATTATTCTTTACCAGCATGACAATGAACAGGTCTAAAACATAACTTTCCACTGCATAACTTAATGAACATTTTTGTAACACCTGTGTCATTCATATGATATATTATTTCATTGTAGCTTAATTAGCCTTTTCATAATATTTTATGTTAGTTTTTCATGTATTTATTGAAACAAGCAATGCCTGTGCAGCATTGGAATTTAACTATAAACGTTTTTGTAATTTAGTTTCAGAGTCTTTGGAAAAATTCTGAAGAAAATAAAACATAAAAAATGTACTGCGTGACTGTCCCTGCAGTGTCTTTCCTGTCGGTAAGTATTGTAGTCACAATACCCAATTACAATCAAACAGGACCCTAGCCGGGCCCAAGGGACACGTTTCAATTTTGGACAGGTTGAATTCCTCTGTCTGAGCTGTTCATCAGCTGTGTCACAATGTAACTTAACAAAATGCCTTACATCTTGCTGAGCAAGCACTGGTGTGTCTACACTGTAGAGAACTGTGAGGCACTTTACATCAACATGAAGTCTCTTGTACACCCCGGGCACACTTAGCACTTAGCATAGTAAATGTGCATGTATTACCTATAGGGAACTTGTTGCACAGTGTTTATATCGAGACATTCTATGACACCTGAGCTAACACAGGCACTGCCTGAAGTAGTGACACACAACCATATGTCTGTCTACAACCTGAATTCAATTTTTGCAGTCTAACTTTCAAAAACTAAAAGTATCTGAAACTCTTTTTTAGCAACTGCTGCCTTTGGTCCCAATAAATCAATGACATGCATACATTTCCATACATTTGGGCTGGTGATGAGGTGAAAGACGTCATGCATGGCCTCTGGAGTGCCTCTTATTTATTAGAATCAGCCGTGGGGAAGCAGTCCGTGGCAGAAGGCCTCCCTTGCCTCGCGTCAACCCACTGTCTCATCAGTGTTGATTATCTGCTCTCCGAAGCATCTTATATGAGCCCGGGCAAAATTGGCAATTGATTACCCAATTGAACCCGACCACATGCTGTGCCCACTGTTTGAAATGGGAGAAGCCTGTATCCTGTCGGTATTGATCGAATAGTCTGGAGTGGCAGTGCTACAATGCAAGAGCACCCAGCTGAAGGACTAGACTCACACACTCTGATGAACTGTGCTGGAATTTCTGCTCTGTGAGGGCAGAAAACCCAGCCACCTATTAGGCCTCGGACATTGCTGATTAATTGACCATATGTAAATAATTAGAAGGGGTATTTACTGATTGTCTTGCCATTATTATCACAAGACTAGCACTGCTGATTTTAGTTGGTCTTGATGAGATTTTAATGTAAGCCTCTTTGCGTACTGTGCCTTGAGGGTGGCCTTCAAGTGAATAGATCAATTGATTGATTAATCAACATGAGCAGTGATAATAACCAAAGCGAATAAGGCAAGAGCGCTTGTATCTCACAGATTCCAGAGTCTAATTTCTAATTATGCGACGAAGGTAACTTTCAGTGCTCCATGCTGACTCAGCAGACCCCATTAATAACAGCTTTCCCTCTGATCAACATGGGAGAGGACATTTCTCTGGATTAGAGAAGATCGCACAGAATGTATGGCCACATTGGTCCATGTATCCATATTTTCAGCAGGTGCAAGTACCAATACATGCACGCGAAAACAAAAACACAGTCCTTTCCTTCTTAATGCATTAGGGTGGGTAGACAGAGGGTGACAAGATAGGGTGGTATACAGAAGACCATTATCATGAGTCCAAATTTGAGATTTTTAGTTCCAACTGCTGTTATTTTGTGAGACCCAGAGTGGGTGAATGGAGAATATCAGCATGTGTGGTTCCCGCACTGTGAAGACTGGAGAAGGAGGTGTGATGGTGTCGGGGTGCTTTGCTAGTGACTGTGTCAGTGATTTAATTTAATTTTAATGGAACTATAATTTGTTTTTCAAAAAGACAATGACTAAAATCACACCTCCAGGCTGTGTAAGGGCTGTTTGACCAAGAGTGACGAGGCTGCATCAGATGAACTTGCCTTCACAATCACCCAATCTCAATTCTACAGTTTAGAAAATAGGAAAAACTGCGTTTCAAAAGAAGTTGTGACGCTGCGTAAATTTAACCCCAATATTCAAGAGAAAATAGGCAAAGACACAATAACAACAAATCAAATATTGAAACTGAGAAATGTTATTGTTTCTTGAAAAATGTATGCCCACTTTGAATTTGATGCCAGCAAGCACAGGTTTCAAAAAAGTTGGGACAGAGGCAACAAATACTGGAGAAATTGTGCAATGCTGAAAACCTAAACCTGGTGGAATATCACACAACTAATTAGGTCAATTGGAAACAGGTCAGTAACATGATTTGGTATGAAAAGATCATTCCAGGGAGGATAGGTCGGTCAGGAGTGAGGATGGGGAGGGGTTAACCACTCCCCACTATGACTGTGTGGGAATATAGTGCAAACATTTCAGAATAACATTTCTCAACATAACACAGCGAAGAGTTTGGGGATCTCATCATCTATGGTACATAATATCATTAAATGATTCAGAGAATCCGGATAAATCTCTGTACACAAGGGACAAGGCCGAAAACCAATATTGAATGGCCGTGATCTTCGGGCCCTCAGGCGGCACTGCATTAAAAACAGACATGATTCTGTAGCAGAAATCACTGCATGGGCTCAGGAACACTTCGGAAAACCATTGTCTGTGAACACAGTATGTCACTGCATCCACAAATGCAAGTTAAACTTCTACCACGCTAAGAAGAAACCATACATAAACAAGATCCAGAACCACTGCCGCTGCCTTCTCTGTGCCCAAGCTCATTTAAGTTGTACTGAGGTGAAGTGGAAAACTGTCTTGTGCTCTGACGAATCAAAATTTGAAATTATTTTGGGGAATCATGAGCTAAAAAGGAGAGGGACCATCTGGGCTTCTTATCAGCACACAGTTCAAAAGCCAGCATCTGTGATGGTACAGGGTGCATTAGTGCACATGGCATGGGTGACTTGCACATTTGTGCTGAAAATATACACAGGTTTAGGAGCAACATATGCTGCCATACAGGCAATCTCTTTTTCAGGGAAGGCCTTGCATGTTTCAGCAAGACAATGCCAAACCACATTCTGCACGTATTACAACAGCATGGCTCTGTAGTAAAAGAGAATGAAAAATATGACAAAGGAGACACCAAACTGTTGAGCAGCGGAAATCCTATATCAAGCAAGAATGGGAGTACATTTAACTTTTAAAACTATAGCAATTGGTGTCCTCAGTTCCCAAATGCTTACAGAGTATTGTTAAAAGAAGAGGTGATGCAGCACAGTGGTAATCATGCCCCAGTCCCAACTTTTTTGAAACCTTGTTGCTGGCATCAAATTCTAAATGGGCATGTATTCTTCCAAAAACAATACATTTTTTTTGTCTCAACATTCAACATGTTGTCTTGGTACTATTTTCAATTGTATACAGGGGAAAATCATTTGCACATCATTGCATTCTATTTTCATTAGCATTTTACGCAGTGTCCCAACTTATTTGGAAAGAGGGTTTTAGGTATGTCCAAACTTTTGATCTGTACTCTACACTAAAAGATATAGGTCCTTAAAACAATGGATGTAAGTAGACCTCTGATTAGTCAACTTATCCTCCATAGGAATATTACATCATATTATAGGATTTATTATAGTAAGTCTCTATGAGATTCCAGTTTAAAGTGGGAATTTGAAAGTATTCCTTTAAACAGTCTCTTTGAGATTCAAGTTTAAGGTGGAAATTTGAAAGAGTTTCTTTTCTGATTTGTGTTTTTATGCTGGAATATATATACATACAGTATATTTCTTTTTATCATTATTTTAACAGGTAGCGTAAGTATGTTAAGAACACATTCTTATTTATAGCAATTACCTAAGGGTTTACTGAATTGTTCAGGGACATCACGATATGGTTCTTTTCCCCTTGTCGGCTCTGGGATTAGAACAAGCAACCTTCATTAACTGCACCCAATGGTTTTGACTGCTACAGTAGGCTACCCTGCCATTCCTTTGAGCTTTGAACTTCTGCATTCTATAGCCTTATATAAGTGTAGATACATTTTTAAAGTCTGTCTGTGTTGTGGAGGCGTTAGTTGCCATCGTATATGTTGTATGTGAGGAACAATTGGCAGCACCACAGCTACATTTGTACATCAGATTAGTAGTGAGTGGCTGGAAGATGATAGTGGGGGGTCTTTCTTTTTAAATAATTTCTCTTTCTCTCAGCTGTCAAGCCTCTGATTGAACAAACTATGTGGTTTCACAGGCAGTGGGCTATGGGGGAGTTAAACTAAGAGATCCGCGAGACTAGGTGATTGATGGCTTGATTGTAAATGCTGCTGTCTCTGAATAAAGAGAAGGCATATTTATTTATTTTTCCATACTCGATTTGAAAAAGTTCTTTATTCTATCTAAAGTTTTGAATGTTTTACATGATCTTTATTCAGACAGGACTATTCTGTTACAAACTATATATAGGACTACAGTGCAAATTTGCCAATCACTTTGTTATCAGAGTATCTCAAATTAGATTGATAGAACAATGATCCTTGTCTGCTCAGAAACAGATCACTCAGTGCAAAAGGGTGATGTAAAATATGCAAAATGAGAATAGCGATGAAAATTTTCTTAAACTGAAATGCATTATAAAAAAAAACTGTAACTAGTTATTTGTATATGTCTCTAATCTCACTATTTTCATGTCTACAGTTAGATCCGGAAATAATTGGACACTGACACAAGTTTTATTTTGTCCTTGATATATTCAAGTTACAGTTAAATAATGAATATGGACTTAAAGTGCAGTCTCTCAGCTTTAATTTGAGGGTATTCACATCCAAACTGGAGAAGGGTTAAAGGATTACAGTTCTTTAATATGCAGCCACCTCTTTTTCAATAGACCAAATGTAATTGGACAGTTGACTCAAAGGCTATTTCTTGGACAGATGTGGGCTATTCCTTTGTTCTTTTTTCATCAATTCAGCAGGGAAAAGGTCTGGAGTTGATTCCAGGTGGTGTGGCATTCACATTTGGAAACTGTTGCTGTGAAATAATTATTTGTAAATTCTATTTATTTTCATCTTTAATATTATCTTTAGATCAGCAAATGTTACTTTATTTCTTGGTCTTCTCTCCTCCATTTACACATATGATTTCTATATGACATAAGAAACCAGTAACTCAAAAGGTAAGAGACAGAAACAGTACTTTCATCAGTATGAAGTTACTGTAAAACTAACTTATGTCATGCTGCAGCTCTACCTTATAGGGGATCAAAGATGATGAGAGATGAGAACAGCCGTGGTAGGTACATCTCAGAAAAACCCATTGCTACTTTAATTGAGCACAGGCATTATCTGTGGTGGCAGGTTGAAAGGCAAGTCACCAACATATGATATTGTGTTTTTCTCTTTAAAAACATAATAGCGATGACATTCAAACAAAGACTCCGTCTTTCAATGGTCTATCATTTAAATGTTAGTTTTCTTAGGGTGGGTCTAAGTGTCTTTAAATCCTAAAAATACCACTCATGTCCTAAATACTGAAAGTAATTTGAAACTTGAAACATTTCTTTAAAGTTTGTATTACTCCCCAGTCAAATAAATTGTAGCTATGTCACTAAAGATATACAGCTTCCGGAAAACAATGAAGAGACCACTGCACCTTTTTCTTTCCTTTCCAAAATGGTCGAAAAGGAAGGTTTGGAGTGAGGAACAGAAGGGTTCAAATGAAGAGACCACTGCACCTTTTTCTTTCCTTTCCAAAATAGTCGAAAAGGAAGGTTTGGAGTGAGGAACAGAAGGGTTAAAATTTAAGAGTTCAATTTGCAGTGGTCTCTTTTAAATTTTAACCCTTCTGTTCCTCACTCAAAACTTTCCTTTTCAACATTTTTGGAAAGGAAAGAAAAACGTGCAGTGGTCTCTTAATATTTTCCGGAGCTATATTTATTTCTTACTATCATCAGACAGAGGTCATTTTTATGAATGGGTCCCTGACCTGACATGATCTTTGACCACAGGTGGCAGTTACTGCCTTCTTGCTTGGCAAACCTGCTGGAATATTAGTTTCCATAAAAAAAATGTTAACAGAAACTTGACATATTGACATATTTGTATGTGGCTGTTAGTTTCATACTTGGATCAGCAAAGAACAATCAGTAATACCAAGATAAGCCATAGAAACCTCAGCCCAGAGCTCAATAAACACAAGAAAAAAGGCAATGACTGACGTGAGTGATGGCAGTTACTGCATTTCTCCTTGGCTGCACTGTATGTTTTTGCAGTTACTGCAAACATGAACAGCTTTTTTCTGGAGACAGTATATTTCTGTGCTTGAAAAAGCATACATTTAATGTACACAAAAATTCCAAAAAAACGATTTTGTGACCAAAGGTGCAGCTACTGCTCTTTTGCTTGCAGTGGCAGTTTAGTTGTTGTCATTATTTTTAGACTGTCAGGATGTGAGTGAAACTTCCTTGGCTGAGTTTGCTTTTTGCATGTTTGCATGATGTTGTTGTGACCTATGCAACTGTAGCTGAATTAGAAGTAAATGTCAGATGTTGTTTTCCTTGATTAATTCCAATTCATTTCAATGCAAACCACTAGATGACTAGTCTGCCCAAGTTTGAATATAAACCATCTGTGATCCCGTTTTCTTAGAAACAACAGGGTAAAAAATACTTTTTCTCATTGTTTACCCTGACCAGAGGGGCACATTTCATAGTAGGCATTGCTGTATGTTTGCTGTTGTTAGTAGACTACAGTTAATAAGACAATTAATCAAGCAATACAGATTAGAATATAGGCAGCTACATTTAAGAGTTTTGTATTGTTTCTTTGGAGACCGTGCGTGATATGTAATCATGCCTGCTAAATAAATAGGCTAACAGCTGAAAGTATCCTTTAGCTTTGTGCATGATCATGAATCAACAACTGCCATTTACCAAAATCGAATTGGTCACGACAGGCACAGTCTGCGGCAGCTGTCCTGTGTAAAGGACTAAGGAATTGGTCAGGAGTCAACAAATCCTGAGGTTAATCCACACAACAAAATCTCATTCCAATGTATCCTGCACTATATATGCCCATCATAGTGTTGGGCAGTTTCTGACACTTGAGAACTTAAGTGGTATACATTTTGGATATCCCATTGAAAAACAAATTGGCCCAATCACAGAGCTCCAATATTTTGTACATAGAAACGTTTGCAGTTGAATTTATTACAGCAAACGTTTATATTAAGTTATTTTTGGTGTTTCAACTGTTTTGATAACATTGCATATCTCTGCTTTGTTTGATGGACACATTTGTAGATGTGACTGACAGGATAACACCTTTTGGCTTGGTTAGATATAGCTAGCTGGCTAATGTTTTGGTTAGTGAAATGCATCTGGACACAGTATAAGATTTTGTAAATTTCACTTGGCTGCGAGTAAATTTTTTTGAAGAGTTGTCTAAAGTGCTAGCCATAGTAGATAAACAAATATGCAGTGTGGAGGCAGACATCTCACAGTGAGGACACCTGGCTACTATCCAAAACTATGTCTCCTGTTCTTTCTGGTGGCCAGGGCTGCTGACGTGTCACACCGGGTGCAGCACAGAATGGAAGAGAAGTCTACAGCAAATGCAAAATAGTCAATACATGGACCATCCTACACATGCACTATAATAATAATAATAGTAATAATTTATTGAACTTCTATAGCAGTTTTCCTTTGAAGATGGAGCAGGTCAGGTCATGGCATTAGCTGATAGAGGCAGTCAGAGGATAGTAGATGATTGTGATGGAGTCTGCTCATAACCTTGTAGAGGGAAAGTCAGGGCTTCAAAGTCTTTGATTGTCAAACTTTTATTGTAACACACACACCAACTAATGCTCTTATCCAAAGTGACTTCCAGTCCATATTATACATTTTGCAATAGCTATATTTCAGCTAATAGTTCACCTACGCAAATGAACATTCAATTCCAGCAAAATAATGGATATTAGCATTAGGTAAAGCACACATAAAGTAAATGTTAAAAAAAAAGAAAAGAATAAAAGGACCCAACAGCATTTATATCAGAGCAAAAGGTTTATGATTGGTATTATTGTTTCTTAAAACCTGCATCTTTACTTGAAATGAGAAATATACACTGATCCGCCACATTATTATGACCATTGACAGTTGACCACCGGTCTGCAGTGGTCGGTACCTATCAAAAGTGGTACAAGGAAGGAAAAGCGATGAACCAGCAACAAGGTCATGGGTGGCCAAGGCTCATTGATGCACGTGGCTGGCCCGTGTGGTCCGATCCAACAGACAAGCTCAAATGGCTGAAAAAGTTAATGTTGGTATTGATAGGGGTCAGAACACAAAGTGCATCAACTTTTTGTTGCGAATGTGGCTGCGTAGCCACAGACAATGGGCACTTGAGCATCAGAACTGGTCCATGGAGCAATGGAATAAGGTGGCCTGGTCTGATAAATAACATTTTCTTTTAAATCACATGGATGGCTGGGTGCGTGTGCATCGCTTACCTGGAGCACACATGGCACCAAAATGCGCTATGGGAAGTAGGCAAGCCGGTGGAAGCAGTGTGATGCTTTGGGCAATGTTCTGCTGCGAAACCTTGGGTACTGCCATTCATGTGGATGTTACTTTGACACATATCACCTACCTGAGCATTGTTGTATGGCAACGGTATTCCCTGATGGCATTGGCCTCTTTCAGTAGGATAATGCGCCCTGCCACAAAGCAAAAATGGTTCAGGAATGGTTTGAGGAACACAACAACAAGTTCAAAGTCTTGACTTGGCCTCCAAATTCACCAGATCTCAATCCAATCGAGCATATGTGGGATGTGCCGGACAAACAAGTCCAATCCATGAAGACCCCATCTCCCAACTTACAGGACTTAAAGGATCTACTGCTAATGTCTGGGTGCCAGATACCACAGCACACAGGTCTAGTGGAGTCCATGCCTCGATGGGTCAGGGCTGTTTTGGCGGCAGAAGGGGGACCTACACAATATTAGGCAGGTGGTCATATGGCTGATCGGTGTACAATGTAACAATGTGAAGAAAAACTAGGTTCTAAACAGGCACACTGACATTTATAGTATTAGCAGTCTCGACTATTAAACTGATTTTTTTTATAGCTTTTAATAAATGGGCAAAAGGTTCAAAGGAAACATTGTCAAACATAAATAATGTAATTTTACAAAGCAATTTTAACACCACTGGTTTTAAAATGACTGTGGCACAATTAAAATAAAACCTGCATTGACCCTCCATTTGACCATAGCACAGCTACTTAGTGTACTAATTAATTAAAACAATCTCAACAAAATATAGAACAAGAAATTTGCAGTAGAATCGACATCTCTGTAATTCATAAAAGTTCTAGCATTCTCAGTGAACATAGAGACCGTCTTCCTAAGAAAATTGGCATTGAAAAACACAGAAAAAAATTTGGACTCAAGATTGAAACTTTTGAACAATAGCCATGCAATTCTATGACAGTTTTCTATTTAACAAGGGAGTTCATGCTGATTCACTGGTTGCCTAGAGGATTAAACATTGGCTCTAATCTAAAAACAATTTTACAATCCGTTGAGGCTATACCTTTCATGTTTATTCCACTATAGTTGCCTAATAGACCAACATTACATTTTACAATGATAATTCCACAACGTTGGCTTGTCAAACTTTCCACTAAATCTGGTTGTTCTATTAATGGATCCCACAGTGTAATGTAGTTAGCTAGCTAGTAATACCCAGTCTATCAGGATGATGTTTGGAAAACCCATGTGCGGATGATCAGGGACAAGGCCAAAACAAGAAGCACTGTCGCACCAGAGTTACAGTATTTCAGAAAGAGGAAAAACTTTGACAATGTGTACATTTATCAAGATACACCAGCAAACTGTGACTATTGGAGTTAGACCCTCAGTTGCGGAAAAATCTTACACATACATAGAGATCTTGGATGCCTGTGCAAGCCAGCTAGCTAGGCTCAAGCATGAGAAAACAAGATAAGACTCACTACCGGCTTTGAATTCGTGACATATACGTAGACCCTCTAGCAGGCCTAGAGGTGTCATACAATTGTCCAACCTATTACAAGACAATTTGTGATTGGATGATTCTACTGTCATTCCAAAATCCTGCTCTAATTGAAGTCAATGACAATGACATTGGCCGGTGCCTTCAATTCATAGTTTTCAGTCACGCTGACAGCCTCAAGGCCAAAACATTGTTGAAACATGGCAGCTAACACTGGAATTCTATGGAGCAACTGCACACGCTGGTCACATTTTCTTCTTTAGATCACCTTACAAAACATGAAAAAAAAAAGGTATGCAAACACACTGCAAGTGTTAAGCACTTGTGACCCATATACAGCAGCCACTGCGTTATTTGCATCATTAAAAACAGCAACAACCTTGTCTGAGCTGAACTTTGGGGATGTGAATATATACCTTGTTGAGAATCCATCCCCTTACACTGCTAAATGAAAGAGTACATAAGTCCAGACAGCTATCTCTACATTCGATCAGGGTGGGTCAATAATGCAATTGTTTGGGAGGTGAAGGAGAAGAAATGTCTTAATTTTCAAAGTAAAGTTTAGTGCTAATTTACTTAAATTACCGTTAGTTCTATGGATGGTCAGTGTAGCGTAGTGCAGCCAGTATAACACAGAATCTTTAATATCAAATGTACAGGTAATAATATAAATGTTTTCCCAAATGACAGGTAAACCATTCCTACTGTTTAAATGACCCACCATTGAAAGCCTGGGTTGCTGTGGAGAAGGTTGGATTGGTGAGATATTCTCCTGGATTATTTTAGCTAATGCTATATGTTTAACAAGAGAGGTTTAGCTAGCTTCACTAACGTTAGCTAGGCCACTGGAGTTGGTTGCATCGGTGCAGACGAAAACAGACATGATCACATGTAGATATGATTGCAAATAAAATATATATGCGGTTAGCGCATTCAATGGAACTGCTACTATCTGCCATTTTGAAGTATAACTATTAAAACTTGTGGAGATGTCGATGGAGGGCAATGGAAGGAAAGTTTGTTTTGCCCGCTAGGTGGGAGTTCCCATATGCCGTGACGTAACATGAAAACTATCAATTCAAAGCCTGAGGGCTTAGCCAATGACCACGGAGCTCTGCTAGATAATTTCTACTAATCTGAAAAATTCTGATTGGATGTTTTTTTTATTTTTATCTTCGATATTAACCCTTCATTTTCCAACACAAACTGAATAAATTCAATAGGAAGATCATTACAATGAAAAAACAAAAAAATTCAAAGTTATAATAGATTTAAATATATAAATATTTGTATCTATCCTTATTAGGCCCTCTCTGAGGGCGTTGAGGGCCCTGAAGGTTCCCCATTGTCAAGATATCTGATTCTGTGTGAAAGAAATTTCACTGCCCCAGAAATCTGTTAAAAATGACACAAACCAACTAAGGCTGAAATGCCCCTATAACATTGTATACACATACTTCCTAGAACTTATCAAATGTCTTATGAGTTATATAAGCATGTTTGAATGTTGTAGCTTTCACAACATACCTCTCCAAGCTATTGATTTAGTGCCAAACAACCTTAAATGTGGACTGAGTTGAATTCTCAGGACCAGAGGGCCAGACGGCCAGGAAGTGCAGCCAGGAGCAGGAATCTGCTCAAGAGGCTTGGACACTGAAAGGTAGACGGGTTCCAGAAAGGAAATGTGCAAGCCCTCTCACCACCAGGGAACACAGTAACATGTGTGGAGACTGGGAAATCACTGTAATATCACTGAATACATCTGCTTCAGTTTGTTAAACAGAGCCAGGTTGTGCAAATCTCTCTAAAGTGCCTGTGGTGAGAGCATAGTGTGTTTCTGAAAGATCAACCATTATTGAATTTTTTGGTTTTAATCGCATCAAGAGCAACATCATTTTTTTCCCAGGACTTTTTCATGGTCCCCCATTGCAACTGAACCCAAATCCTTGGATTGCAAGCACCATGCTCTACTAAGCCACAGGGGAACTTTTTATTGCTTCATAATTGGAGGTCGTGTGCAGAAAAGATAACTTGTGCTTTATGAGCTCAAATCCTACTGCACAGCACTATAATATTCTACAGCTTACTTTACTCCACACTACCTGTCAATTAGTGGAGTTAACTGACAATTCATTATAATTCAGTAGTTGAATAAAAAAAAATGTCAGATGAAACAGAATACTTCTTTGTAATTATTTAGGTTAACAACTAGGAACCATGCTGTAGCTAGCTATTACCCTGGAATCTCTGACAAAGTTAATGTCAACAAAAGTGGTGTATATCGACTTTGCGGCACTAACTTCATTCTGAATGATGATAGGCAGTGTGTGTTTATGTAAATATCCTCTTCTGCTTTTTACCGATTGTTGGAAGAGCCTCCCCAAAAATGTCCAGTCATCAAAAAAGCCATCCAAACAAAACTACGACCAAGGTGGAGGAGATGCTGGAGCGCATGAAGATGAGCCGATACTATACACAGTGGGAATGCACTGAAAGTCAATATCTGCCTCTAGCAAGTCGGAAAACTATACCAGTTGCAGGAAAACAAGGTGCAATGGTGTTCACTGAGGAACATCATTGAACTAGTTTATACTGTTCCCTGTAGTTTAACTATTGCAACTATATAACTATATTGCCCTATGGGTCTAGTCTGCCACATCTAAATATGTTGGTGTAATGAACCTATTATACCAAGATAACCATGCATGCATAATTTGAGATTTGATCTGAGAATATTATATCTGTTTTTCTTCAAAATGTTCATTAGTATACACACAGAAAATCAACTGGCAAATTTGTAATCACATTTACTTTCATGAAGGAATTATTTTTGTAATACATGGGCAGTACATTTTATTTAATAAAGCTTTGGGAGTGAGTGTAGGATTTGGAGTGAGGTTTATTGGTTGTTTATTGTATAATTGTTTCTATATTCAGAGTTTTTGGATACTGTACTTCATTAAGAGACATTGGGTTATTACAAACTTTTATAGAATGACAGTAGTAACTGTCCCTTATTCTCAGTTGTGGTTTAGCTGTGTGGTCATACAATCATTTACGTTATTCCAGCAGAAACAGTAATTTACTGTTTGTGGTCATCTAACATACAGTGAGGTGACTAACTGAAATGACAAAATACTAATAAACTGCTGCATCAAAAAAAGTTTGCAAACACGACTGCACGACCAGGATACAAATCTTGATCACAGATCTGTGGTGGGCAACATATTTGGCCAGCACTGTCTGTGTTGGTGGGTTTAGTAATCTCCAGTTACTTTTGGCTTGGGCATCTGTGAGTTTAACTGATGTGAAAGGCCAGGCAGTGTATTTCTTCTGCCATGTAACAACACCGGTCTACGTTTCCTGGTGAAATATCTCAAGATCGACTGTCCTGAGTCTACTGAGAGATGATGCGATGAAGCAGGGCTTTAACCACAAACTGGGGAGAAAAAAACTCTTTGCAACAGAACATTGATTTTTAAGTAATATTTGATCAAACAGTAATATAATTATTGTCTTTGTACTATTTTCAAACAGTGAAAATAGTACAAGGACGATATACATATACATGCCTATTTTGAATTTGATGCCAGCAACACGTTTCAAAGAAGTTGGGAAAGGGGCATGTTTACCACTGTGTTGCATCACCTCTTCTTTTAACAATACTCTGTAAGCATTTGGGAACTGAGGAGACCAATTGCTGTTGTTTTGAAAGTGTTTTCCCATTCTTGTTTGATATAGGATTGCAGCTGCTCATCAGTTCAGGGACTCCTTTGTCATATTTTTAGCATCATAATGCGCCAAATGTTTCAATGGGGAAAAGGTCTGGACTGCAGGCAGGACAGTTTAGCACTTGGACTGTTTAACTACGGAGCCATGCCGTTGTAATACGTGCAGAATGTATCCAGAAAAAGACATCTCGATGGCAGCATATGTTGCTCCAAACCTGTGTATATTGTTCATTAATGGTGCCTTCACATATGTGTATGTCTCCCATGCCATGTGCACTAATGCACCCCCATACCATTACAGATGATGGCTTTTGAAGTGTGCACTCATAACAAGCTGGATAGTCGCTCTCCTCTTTAGTCCAAAAAATTATTTCACATTTTTATTTGTCAGTCCACAGGACAGTTTTCCACTTTGCCTCAGTCCATCTGAAATGAGCTTGGGCACAAAGATGGCGGCGTCGTTTCTAGATCTTGTTTATATATGATTTCTTCGTTGCATGGTAGAGTTTTAAGTTGCGGATGCAGCAACATACTGTGTTCACAGACAATGGTTTTGGGAAGTGTTCCTGAGCCCATGCAGTGATTTCCACTTCAGAATCGTGTCTGTTTTTAATGCCGTGCCGCCTGAGGGCCCGAATATCACGGCCATCCAATATTGGTTTTCGGCGTTGTACTTTGCATACAGAGATTTCTTTGGATTCTCTGAATCTTTTAATGATATTATGTACTACAGATGATGAGATTCCCAAATTCTTTGCAATTTTATATTGAGAAATGTTATTCTTAAATTGTTTGACTGCACAGTCTTTCACAGAGTGGTGAACCCCACCCCATCTTTATTTCTGATCCAGTCTGGGATGCTCTTTTCATACCCAATCATGTTAATGACCTGTTGCCAATTAACCTAATTAGTTGTAAGATAATTAGGTTAATTGGCAACAGGTCATTAACATGATACCACCAGGTATTTTTAGCATTACACAACTTTTCCAGTCCTTTGCTGCCCCTCTCCCAGCTTTTTTGAAACGTGTTGCTGGCATCAAATTCAAAGTGGTCATACATTTTTCAAGAAACAATACAATCTCTCAATTTCAACATTTGATATGTTGTCTTTGTACCATTTTCTATTGAATATAGATTTTAAATGACTTGCACATCATTAACATTTTTACACAGTGTTTTTTTTTTATGGGGTTCCTCCTTCCTCTACATATTGTTCATAGAGGAAGGAGGTTGATCAACATTATACAAGGAAATGACATTTTTTTATAGGTCTGCCATTGTCTCCGGTCTGACACCTATTATTTCACTCAACCTGACAATTGTGCTGTCTGGGCTTTCATCAGTCCTTTCAAGAAACCTTGTCTGACACACAGTCATTTATTATATTCAATTGTACAACCATTCTTTTTTTTTTTTACATTTGTGACAGTTCTTTGTCTTGGCACAAGCTTTACTCCAGCATACTTCACCATGCCTCTTGCTTCTCTATCTCAGGACTCTGAGAAATAAGATGCTGTAAAGACATCACAGAAAGTGCTGAGGAGAAACAGGATTTTTCTCTTCTTCATCAAAAAGATGGCGAGGTTTAACCATGCGGCAAAGTGAATTGTTTGAAAGGTAATCTTGCATCTGCTCTGACATCCCAGTCATTTTTTTTCAATGTTAGTGTGGTTGTGGCCCATCTCTCCTTGCTTTGCCCAAAGCTTCCATGTGTGCCTTAATGTCAATTGGTGATCCATAATGAATTATGACATTGACTCCTTTATAATTCATCCACATGCCTAGAGCTGATGTGGTGATCACCAGTCTGAGACTTGACGACATCATTCAACATGGCTTTTTTGACGTCGACGTGTTTGGTGGGAACATGTCCACTGACCTGTTCCCTAACATGCCTTTGGTTGATGCTGTGAAGCAAAGGTTGCCTCTAAGTGTCACTGTAAACATGCCCTCATGCAGCATATACTAGAGCAATCTGAAACGTGTTTACATTGTATCACAGTCTTATCAGTGCTGTGTGCCATTGATTTGACTTTCCTGCACAGCCATGAGAATGTCTACCCATTATCTGAGAACTCAGAGCAGCCAAATATAATATTTTTACAATCCCAACACAGTTCTGTATTCCCATGTGCTTCATCACATCTTGAAAGGAAAGACTCAGCCTCAGGTGATCGAAGTTCTCCAACTTGTCCACAGCATTTCCTGTTCCCCTGTGAATACAGACAATGTAGAAATAAGTATACATAAGAAAAGTAGGGAATAACATTTGATGAAATTAGTCCCTTTATGAATAATCTTGACAGATACTATTATGTAATAAGTTATTGCATGTTCCAGACTTCACTCAAAGAATTGTACACATGCCAAAGCCAGCAATTGCAGAGTTCAAAATAAAATAGCAAAAAGCAGCATGACATCAATTGACATTTCCCAGGGAGGGCTTTATCAATTCAAAATGTACTTACCAATGAATCAATGTGCGAACTTCGTCCACAGCCATTTTGGCTAAAGGGTCTTTGAACAAAATAGTGTAGATATGCCCTTGGAGTTCAAAATGTTCACCTGGTCCTCCATTATCAACAAGAAATGAAACAAGACAATCACAATAGGATTTTGTTCCCATTGTTGGGAGGTATTTCTCAGCCAGAGCATGACATAATGTGGGCAAGTCTTTAAATATAAAAAGCTTTTGCCAAAATCAGTGGGTAGGCAGTAAGGTCAGGACGATTCTTTGAGAAAGCACATCTTTTAAAATGTCCCTTCAAAGAACCTTTCCCATGAATAGTGTGCATTGTTGTTAGTGATTCCTCAAACCCTTGTGTAACTCCTTCACATACAAATGGAGAATGCATAGTGCTAGTTAGCATTATACCATGTTTTCCAGTCAAAAGTGGAAGCTGCTTCCATTACCCCCCAATGTTTGTGGTCCATGCCACACAGGATAGCCTACATTTAGAAAGAGAGTTAGTCAGCAATGGGTTCAGGTTTTAGGTTAGAATTAGGGTTTTTGGGCTAAGGTTAGGGTTAGGTAAAGGTTATGGTGTAGAATATTTTTTTGAATGCGGATAGATTTTCTTTTCGGGTCCCTGCATTGAAAGGAAAAAATAAAATGTGTGTGTGTAAGAAGTGTGAGGAGATCTGTTTGCTCCCTGGAGGCAGATGTCCACTTTTGGTGTAGTGGGGTAGCAGCGTGTGGGACACAGGGAAATAATGAATGACACAAGCAGCACAGATGGGATATTAGGAGCTGAGGCGAGGATAATAACGCTGTCTCTTAGCTTGTTCAGGTTGTTTTCCCCAATTAGCCACTGCTTGAGACAGGCTATCCTGTAGACTTATGCGGTCATATGGTGTCAGCAGATAACAGGGAGGGCCATTGGGCACAGCGGGGAGACAGCGGTGGGGAGACAGCGTTGGGGGGGAGGGGTGGTGGTTGAGGGCTGTATGTGACGGCCAGTGGTTAGCCCAACAAGCAGTGGGGTTGGAGGGAGTTGCCAGAGTGTTGGCAGAGCCCGGTCTCAGCATTAACAGGAATCACAGGTGAACTGTGTTCACTTGGCCCGCATGCTGATGACTGAGGACAGCTCAGGCTTAATTGAAATCGGCATGGCGCGCGCCATCACCCGTGGGGAGAAGGTAAGAGCAAGCAGCCACTGTACACCTGGGGCCTTGACACACTGTCATCCATCTCTCAAATGTCAGCTTGAGCCATAGGCCCAAACGCCTTACTCAATGTTAGAGAGGTGATCGTGTCATTGATTGGCGTGGGACAAAAATACAAATTGATCCTGAAGTTCTAAATCAGATCCCTCTGAGGAGGGGTAAGAAACACAAGTGTTAAGTGTTAAGAGAGCTAGCTGCTGAATATGCACCCATTGGGCCGGCATTCCGTCAGAGGAGTATTAGAGGAGTATTAGAGGAGTATTCGCTTCCACTCCTCTGTAATGGGTTTGATTGAGTAGAATAATTAGTAGCAGGATTTTCGACAGTTAAACCGCCCCCAATGTAAAGCTTAGCCATGAACACCTGAATGCCTCATCAAACTGAAGCCATGCCAGTGTGAAGGCTATCTGTTTCTAAAAGGTTTATAAGGTATTGTGGCCTTTGGTATGGATTACTTTTCCAGGCATTGAGTAAATAGTAATTGCAAATTGGAACAAAGTTAGTATATTAAATTCAGAGCAACGTGTTACATAATATAATTATAACAGAATGTTACCCAAAGAAAATAGCAACTTTAGTAGATGTAGTGGATGAAGATTCTGCTTGATGCAGAATACTATAGGTCAGTATCCATGACTCAAACGTTAGATTACCCTTGCATTGTGTGTTGTGATACAGGTTGGATATGCATCCAGTCTCTCTCCAGTTAGTAGAGATTGTTTCCATGCATGTATATTGATATGACTTTACAGATACCAATAGGCCTGCCGTTATTGTAGATATGCTGCAATTACAACACTGACTACACCTGAAACACAGATGCAAAATCAGATTTCCTTCCAGCAGTTTAGTCAATGATAGCAACAATGATGATTATGAACCACAACCATATTCTTTTGCCCAGCTGGCCAGCCGATAAAGTGAAGGGGTTATCAATAATTAACAACCATGAACCAGTGCTACTGGAGATCACAAATACCCTTAGGCTTTTTCAGAGATAGCATGCTACCAAGAGCCACATCTATCATACACAAAATAATTTGCCGCTTCATGCTCTACACGTCTAGTCAGTCAGATATGTTTAAGAGGAGGACGAAGGGTCAGGTTGCTAATTAGGGTGGCTCGTCTGTAGTATCTCCTACATCCTTCCCTACTCATGGGCCCTGTGAAGTCAATTGCATGTTTGATGATAGTTTTGAATGAGGAGATGTTTAAAATAATATAATTTAGCTTTTTGTAACTCATTCAAAGACAGTATTTACATGGATTTAACTGGTCACTGGTTAAAATTTCGTTCTACATAGCGAAATAGATTTGAGCAAGGGGAACATCTTCTGTTTTTGTTTCAATTGCAGACTGACAAAAAAAATAATTACATTTTCAACCCATTGTTTCTGGATGAAATATTTAATAGCCTATAACTATTTAGTATAAACTTTCCTATTATATTGTATAAACTTTCCTGACATCTTCTACTGCTGGTAGTGAGGATTGCTATATGATCAAAGTACAGATCCACACTAACTTTGGTTACGAGTGTTTACCATAATCCCACCTCAGAATTCCACCACTTTCCCAGTCTACTTGCTGGATCTATTTTCTTTGCATGGTAGATTTTTAACATGCATTTTTGGATGCAGCGTCATACTGTGTTCACATACAGTGGTCTTTGGAAGTATTCCTGAGCCCATGCAATGATTTCCACCACAGAATCGTGTCTGTTCTTAATGTAGTACCGTCTGAGGGCCTGAAGATCATGACCATCCAATACTGGTTTTCGGCCTTGTCCCTTGCGTACAGAGATTTCTTCGGATTCTCTGAATCTGTTAATGATATTATGTTCCCTATGAAGAGATCCCCAAACTCTTGAGAAATGTTATTCTTAAAATTGTTGCACTATTTGCCTGCAGCAGTGGTGAACCCCTTCCCATCTTTACTGCTGAAAACCTCATCCTCTCTGGGATGCTCTTTTTAAACCCAATCATGTTACTGACCTTTTGCTTATTAACCTAATTAGGTGTGAGATGATCCACCATGATTTTCTTTTTGTGTGTGTGAGTTACACAACATTTCCAGTAATTTTCTGCTTCTGTCCCAGCTCTTTTGAAACGTATTGCTGGCATCAAATTCAACGTGGGCATAGATTTTTCAAGAAACAATAACATTTGTACCATTCAACATTCGAAGTGTTGTCTTTGTACTAAGTTCTATTGATTATAGGGTTTGAATGGTTTGTACATCATTGCATTCTGTTTTTCTTTACATTTTACATAGTGTCCCAATATTTCTGGAAAAGGGGTTGTACATTTTGACTTGATAACCCCCCGGCAATCAACTCTTTGCCACTTTCTCATATAATTAATATCTTAAATAGACTGCACCACTCAATGACTAAGCTCCAGTGCATATTCCTGGACAACTCTCTAATATGTAACACGTGTAAAGCTTCAGAGGGTTCATAGCCACAGCTTAGCCATATGCCCTAACATGCCTAGCTTCTAGTCTGGACTCTTTGAGATCCTCTCTAGACTCAGACCCATTCACCCAGCCGATTATCTTGTGATTCCTGCAGGATATATGGGTGGATAGGGGATAGCAGGAAGAGTGTTTGTTTGGGGAATTGGTTAATTATTACTGTAATTTATATTTTGTGTGTTACGACCCCTCCTGAAAGTGCTCGTTGACGGAGGGAGCGTGACGACCCGTACACACACCAAGGGAGTGAGGAATGTGTGCTAACTCAAAGAACTTGAGTCCATCAACAGAAATTGTAATTTCTGCCCGCTAGGGGCGTTTACTGAGGGGCGCTAGGGGCATTTACTACTAATACTCAATCAACCATATGAATAAATACAAGGTACAACACTTCCTATAGAGGAGGGAGGCTGCAGATGGAGAGATTAGAAGAAGGGCACAACGAGGGTGTCAAAGTAAAGAAGAAAAAGTCCTACCTCCCACCCTAACCTGCCTATCACACTCCAACCTGTCCAACTTTCCTGTCTGCTACATTAAAGGGTGACAACCAGTCATGTCTAAACTGGTGTTTATAACAAAGGGTTACCTAGAGGGTGTAAACCCCAGGGTCTCTTACCTAGCCCTTCTCCAGAAATGGTTTTAGGAAGAATGATGCAGTAACTGTACACACATACTCAATCACAGATATAAAAGTAACATACCCTCAAGGCAGCATAAATCTCCTCCCTCCTTCTAAACACCCAAATGAAACTGTATACAGTATATAATGACGCCGCTTCAGCGATTGGTCAACTACGCCCTTTTGATCACTTTTATTCGACACACCTGTGCTCACTCTTCACAGTACCTGAGAGAGAGAGAGAGAGAGACAAACAAAGGACAAGGAACACCACCAACATAAAAAGCAGCCTACTCATAGAAAGGGCACGTAACATGCCCTTTCTTCTTTATGATTCTTTTGTTCTGTCTGTCCTGTTTTTTATACATGTAAAAAAAAAAATACATCTGATTATTGTTACATTTCCATGTTCTCTTGTGTAAAACAAAAACTGAAACAAATTGCTTAAAATTAGGTTAGCTGAGTTCAGCTCAGTTCAATTTGACGATTACTATGTTCCAGACTCTTTTAACTGAACACCCTTTCCACACAATGCTCCTAAAAGTTATTGAACATATTTTTAGGTAAATTTCCTTTCATTTGATTGATGTTGAAAGGCCTTGCTAAAACCAATAATTGAAAAATTTTAAGGACATTGGCCATGCTGACAGTATCCTACAACTCACAACCCAAACCCGCTGGATTTTATATTGAATGTGCAGCAACGTTTAGCTCAACTGAATATTCCAGAATGTATAACTACATCCTGAATGTCTTTCTCTCAGCTACACAGGAAAGGGACAACATTTTGGTGATTAGGACACAAAAAACAGGAGAAATAGAGTGAGTCATAAAAATCTCTAATTTGTCATGGTCTTCCCACTGTGGTGGTTCTGGAGGTATTGGCGCGGGCATAGCGTTGGCAGCCACAGCACTTACACTCATATTTTTCTGTTTTTACACCTGCGTTGCAGGGGCGGCATCGCAAAAAGGGCAGCCCGGTCCAGCATGACCCTCTTTTTGAAACCAAAATCATCCCCCCGCCCTCCACTCCACCCCCGGCCCTCCATTTATGCTTTCACATGTGCCATCGCCATTTCAACAAGTGCCACAATTTTAGAGGGAGCAAAGAGCGTATTATGTAGACTTAAGAATGGATAGGCATGCCTAACTACACAACACAGGCTTTTGTCTGATTTCAAGAGATGATATATACAAAACAAAATAACCACTTAATAAAATCCAATTGTTAGTTTGCTTTAATTCTTCCTAAATAACAGGAGGGATTTTCTGAATTTCTTGATGAACTCATCAAATAAATGTGTTCCATTAATTGCGCCATTCAAGTCCTGACCTTGCTGTATTTTCGGTGGCAACGCGTGGCCATGTAGTGCACTAGTGCCGTGTGGATAGGGGCTGGTTTTAGCTTCACTGTCTGTCTGCTTTTCTCTGCCCAGTTCTGCTCCTCGGGGACCCTTTTATCCTTTCCTGGTGAGGTGTGATTGGAGGCAGGGGACAGCCGCTGAGCTGCATTCAAGAGCTCCGTGTTTTTCGCAGTTGCTGTCTAAGCCATCAGCATTATTATTAAAAATCAACAGAAGCTAGTTAAGAGAATGTGAACATTGTCACTGGTCAGTTACTAAAATGTATAGTATAGTAGTAGGATTATAATTTTTCCTCAAAAAGTTTACCATGGTCTTAGAAGGTGTTCACTGCCCGATAAAGCCCATCTTTTCTGACTGTTATTCTTTAAACACAGAACCATCCATATTTGCCGGCCTGTTTTCTTCCAAATAAACTAGTTGCTTATGGTTCCTGCAGATCCATGTAGTTAGAAGCACTTACTCTCTCTGGTTTGTATGGTTGGATTAATCATGCTCATTATTAGACAGCTGGAGCCTATGTGCACGTGCTGTCCTCTAGCAGGGTCTTGAAGGACTTATAGGCAATCATATAATGAATCTCACATGTTCATCCGGTTTCAAGGGAAGGGCAGTGTAAGGCTACCAGGACAGTTTCTCTACATTTATGTGCAGAATAATCAATAATCTTATGCATCCTAATTCCAATCCTAATTGAAATGTATCAACTCTTGAGGCGCTGATATGACAAACAGTGAAAAAAAGTCAAACGTATTCTATCTGTAGGCATACAGTATTTTTGCACTGGGGGCAGCTGCTTAGACCATTAGACCACCCTAGGTCACTCACTATGGGTGGAATTAGAGGGGAAACTCCTACTGGCCTACTTGAAATTCTAGTTTCTATTACAATCAGTGGGGAGAACAAGTATTTGATACACTGTCGATTTTGCTGGTTTTCCTACTTACAAAGCATGTCTGTCATTTTGATCATAGGTACACTTCAACTGTGAGAGACAAAATCTAAAACAAAAATCCAGAAAATCACATTGTATGATTTTTTATAATTAATTTGCATTTTATTGAATGACATTAGTATTTAATCACCTACCAACCAGTAAGAATTCCGGCTCTCACAGACCTGATAGTTTTTCTTTAAGAAGCCCTCCTGTTCTCTACTCATTACCTGTATTAACTGCACCTTTTTGAACTCGTTACCTGTATAAAAGACACCTGTCCACACACTCAATCAAACGGACTCTAACCTCTCCACAATGGCCAAGACCAGAGAGCTGTGTAAGGACATCAGGGATACAATTGTAGACCTACACAAGGCTGGGATGGGCTACAGGACAACAGGCAAGCAGCTTGGTGAGAAGGGGACTGGATGACTGCCCCGTATTGTGGGGAGGATGGAGGGGCCATGTATCGCGAGATCTTGGCCAACAACCTCCTCCCCTCAGTAAGAGCATTGAAGATGGGTCGTGGCTGGGTCTTCCAGCATGACAACGACCCGAAACGCACAGCCAGGGCAACTAAGGAGTGGCTCCATAAGAAGCATCTCAAGGTCCTGGAGTGGCCTAGCCAGTCTCCAGACCTGAACCCAATATAATATCTTTGGAGGGAGCTGAAAGTCCGTATTGCCCAGCGACATCCCCGAAACCTGAAGGATCTGGAGAAGGTCTGTATGGAGGAATGGGCCAAAATCCCTGCAGCAGTGTGTGCAAACCTGGTCAAGAACTACAGGAAACATATTATCTCTGTAATTGCAAACAAAGGTTTCTGTACCAAATATTAAGTTCTGCTTTTCTGATATATCAAATACTGATGTCATGCAATAAAATGCTAATTAATTACTTAAAAATCATACAATGTGATTTTCTAGATTTTTGTTTTATATTCCGTCACTCACAGTTGAAGAGTACATATGATTAAAAATTACAAACTTCTACATGCTTTGTAAGTGGGAAAACTTGCAAAATTGGCAGTGTATCGAATAATTGTTCTCCCCACTGTAATTCAATTATAAGATTTCAACCTAATAATTCTCTTGACTTTACCCTCCAGATAAAACATTCCATTGTCATTATATCTCATAGCTATAATTTCAACAAATAAAGCTGATATTCTAATCTATAACAGACCTGCCTACAGTGGTAGTTTGTAGGTAGAAACATTGGGTCAGCCAAGTCAAGAACTACAACCCATTATTCATCGACTTTACAAACACGATCTTACGGACATGACTAGAAGACAACCATCACACATACACACACACACAGTGGTTGAATAAATTCCTTCACACACATTTGAGTCATCACCAAACTGCAAGTTGTACTGAAAGCAAATACCTGCCTCCGCTATTCCATTACAATTTCAAGATAAATCACCTATTCTTGCAACCTTCTGTAGTGACAAATTCAGATAGCGACCAAAAGAGGCCATTTGGTGTAATCACTGTGCCACTATAAACTTGGTAGGCTACTATTTGTGTGTGTATTGCACAATTAAAAAAAAAGATGTTTACCCCTCAGGTAAAAGGCCCATGCCATTCCACTATTCATGTTTTTTGCTAAAACAGCTTGACTTTAGACAACAGACAGTACATATTTTGTTTTCATTGTCGTAGAAACTAGTTTTAGCAAAACCTTTCCTTGCTTCCTTTAGGGACTAATTATTATTATATATTTTTATCGAGGTCAGTCAATCAAGGGGTATGGCATTTGTACTACTTTTAGCCCGACAGCAAAAAACATTCATACGTACAAATACTGAGCCAGAGGGGCCTTGCTCTCCTGTAGAGATTCAGGCCTGGTCTTTAAGAAT
The DNA here is from genome assembly GCF_011004845.1 of Esox lucius. NCBI lineage: Eukaryota > Metazoa > Chordata > Actinopteri > Esociformes > Esocidae > Esox > Esox lucius. The sequence continues at coordinate 11,181,367 of NC_047570.1, read as the reverse complement.
GATGATATCTTATGGGCGTATTGATATCTTATGGGCGTATTGCATTAAATATTTTCAAGATCTCTCCAGTTGATCTCCTAGTAAACCATCAATACACACTTAACCTGCACAACTGATCACAAATAATTAAGACTAATCTTTGTCTGACAGTAAGTTAACTGCTTAGAAAAGCAAGATAGGAGCTTCAAAAGAACAAAAACATGAAATATTGAAACATAGCTAACAAAAGAAATATAAATACTTTGAGCATTAAATCATACACTAATGCTTATTTCAACAGTAATACCTGGTTATAAAATGTCAGAGTTGTCCTTTAATGGTTTGTATCATTGCAAAGTACTGGCTCGGTCAAATGAAGCTGTGGGCTTCAATGAGTGACATATCTGCATTGATTTTCCAATTCAGGCACGGATGATTGGAATTAGCTACTACTGCCTCCTGCAACAGTGACAGTTCTGGTCTCTTAATTATCTCTTCCTAAACAGATAACCTGTCAGGCCATTCACAATTACTAGATATTTTTGAAATCTTCCAGTCAATTCAGGCGAGCTATAATTATTCTATATTTGGCCAGGAGGAGTTGGAATTCTTATTAAGGGATAAATGCCTCCGCTAACAACAAATATTGAAAAAATATTGAAATTATGTCCGCTTATTTTTTTTATAAAGGTAGTTTGTTTGATTTTATGAGTCCTCTATTTTTTCTCCTATACTGATATTTTTTTTACATGCCCCTCCCGAAGGACGTGCTTTTAACTTTATTTATTTTGAATGTTCTAAGGATCCCACTAGGTCAGGAACCACTTTTTCAAAGGATCATTACTGTTTTCTAGGAATGTTTCTAAGAGAACAATCCCCGAATCTAAAACATGGCTACAGTGTTTTCGGACTATAAATATGAATGTTGTAAACAAGTAGTAAGACAATGTTGCACAAACTATCATATGTCCAGTATTATGTGGGTACAGTATTCTGTCAGCCTCACACCAAATATACACAGAACATGTCTGCCACCTTCTGAGACCTTAATACTATATGATTTAGAAGTTTCTTATCAATGTTGTAAGAACATTAAAATGTGTCCCATTATGTTTTGGTTGGAAGAACATTCCCACACATGTTTTTTGTACAAGCATGGTAATTTATCAATTGTGCTCCATTCACATTTTGTAATTGAACTATTGGGTGATTTACAGGGCAAATATTATTAATTTATTATGATTTTTCAAATTTTCTTTACTCACCCAACACAATACTATTATACTTCAAAGCAGCAACCATGGCACATTTTTATGATTCAGATATACTGTACACCTAGGATACAAAATGTCCACAAACATTGGTAAACTGCATTTGCGTTTGGCTTATTCCCTACTATACGCTTACATAGTTTTATAAAAATGTTCCACTTAGTCCGGTGTATTTGGGGAGCTGCGAACACACCAATTGACATGGGTGTGCACCAAATAAACACACCATTGTGCACTTGAATGAGGTGTTCTCAGGCCGCTTCCAAATGAACCCTAGCAAGATTCATGAGTAGACGATATGTCCAATATAATGTGATCCAAAATGCTGTGTATTGTGGGTTGACTTTTCTATGTATAATGAGATATAATCGGGCAATTGTTAACATTGTGTCACCTGGCTACAGTTTCGAAAAGCACATCACTGGCTAAAGCTGTTTTAATACACAGGCTTACCAGTTCCGTTGCCCAGAGGCTCCAGCCGGCAGTAGGCTCCAGGCTATTGCATTCAAAATAAAAATAAAATATAGAAATTAATTGATTTAGTGAAATTGTATATACATGATTTATTTGATAATATAATTAGGTGATTTGATATTGCTTGCCTTTGTGCAGTTGCCTATATTTGGAATTCTAATAAGTGATTGTTTGTCACACTGGCGCTATGTTGAGCGGCTACCTTTGATGTTCTTAACAGCATGTCCACTCTAGCAAATAAAGAAAGAAGGTATAAGAGTGGGAACTAAGAATGAAAAACACAGAGGCTACATAAACTTTAAGAAAAGTACATCCCAAAATGCAGACTTTCTAATTGATAAATGAAAAAGCAACCCAAAGTGATCAATGTGTTGGTCAAAAATGAAATCAAACCTATTTTATTAAATAGTCACATTTGCTGCAATTTGTCTGAATGCAATAAAGTTTGCAGCTGGCAATGCTATATTCTGAGTGGTTATCCCGTATCATTTGTAACTACATCAATATGCGTCATAATTATCTTTATTCCGCAATACTTTAAACTGGTTACCCCATGATATGAACATTTGTTAGTTATATATTTAGACCTGCCTTACTTAGTCCAAGCAGTGTATTAACATCATCCTAAAACATTTTCAAGTCATGAATTTGGATAATGCCAATAATGCTACTTCTAGGGTGGAATTGAGGGGAATAATGGCTTGTTGTGAAAAATGAGCCTTCATGGGCCTTCAAGAACAACTCAGGGTAAGCAGAATTTCAGCCCAAAATGAATCTAGGAAGCACCATTCCATTAATGTACCAATTACTAATGTCAGCAATTATACATAAGTGTCATAAAAACAGAAGATCTCATCACCTCAATATTGGGGCACATCTGAATTTGGCGATAGCCTGTACAGAGGAGGTAGATTCTAAGTTCCAAAAGTCAGAGCAAAATGTACATACCACCTACCTAATAATATGCTGATTGCAGAAAACATTACTTCTTAGAAGAAAAATATCAGTTTTAAACAATAGTTATATTTAAAACAAACACAGAAAAGTGCTCTTTTGCGTTTCTTTTCATTGGTGCCACTGCTAGCCATGTACCTGCGGAGTAGAGAGAAGCGGGAGGGACTAAGGCAGAACAGGAAGTAACGGCTTGAGAGCCAATGACCACTATAACAGTGCTTCAGAGTTTCTCTATTGAGATGGGAGAACATGTCAGAAGGACTCTACTGTCAGAAGACACTCTTGAGTAAAAGGCATATGACATGCACTACAGCCTGAAGGACTGGGTGCATGAGAAAAAATATTTTCCGGTTTAATGAGACCGTAATCAAACTATTAGGCCTGAATGTCAAGTGCTGCGTCTGGTGAAAACAAGATACTGCTCTTCACCTGGCTAATACCATGCCTATGGTAAAGTTTGGTTGGGATGAGAGGGTTTTCCCTTGGGGGAATCCACATCAAAACCAGATGCAGGTGTTATTGCAGTTTTTAAAGTGCAAGTCCAATTGACAAAAGATGCCCGCTCCACCCTTGATTTAGCTTGAGGGGATGAGTGAACCACTTTGCACACTTGCAGGGTTCATATCATCCACAATGCAATGCAAACAGTGTTCATGTTTCAAAGTGTTAAAGTTAATCACCACAACTACTTGTTTGTGTCAGACTCAAACCTCATTGGTTAGACTCACAGTAAGGTGCTTAGCTACTTAGTGAACTGCGTAGACTAGCTAACTTCGATCATCACTCTCCCTTTCTTGAGCAAGTGCACTCAAACGTGACGATGTAAAACATAATTAAAGGACTAAAGGAGTAGGCAGAGGGGCTGTGTACTTTGTGTTTGTTTGAAGTGCAGACAGAGAATTCCCTTCGGTTTTATTTTCTACAGGTGGCCACTCACATCTTAATTGGAGAGGATGCGCTCATAGTAATGGCTGGAATGGAATAAATGGAAGAATATCAAACACATTACATACATGCTTTTCATGCGTTTCATATCATTCCATTTACAGGATTCCAGTCATTATTAGTATGTCCCCATTCCCCAGTCTCCTGTACTGTTTACATTGACAGGCCAGTTCTAATATTTTTATTTCACTAATTGGTCTTCTGACCAATTAGTGAAGATCAGCTGTGCAAAAATATCTGATGTCAAAAGATCTGATGTTGGGTGAAATTACCAATTAGTGGAAACAAGATCAGAATTGGGCTGCCTGTAAAAGATTGTGTTCAGTATATGTTTTTATTCTGGAACATTCAATGGAAGGGAAATAGTGTGGTACTGATTGACTAGATACTTTTCCTTAGAAGTTAGGTCTCAGAAAGTATGACACTCTTAAAGAACATTTTTAAAGAGCATCAAGTTAAAGTGGAAAGAGACATTTTGTTGTCCTTTTTTGTAAACAATTAGGCAATGTTTAGAAAATAAATAGCTAAAAACCTAAATTGACTCATACCACTGTTAGGGCAATAATTAAAATTAAAACCAGTGGTAGACTTGCCTGGCACAGGATGCCCCGTGATGAAAATAGTTTGGAAGGGAAAGAAGAAATTGAGAGTTACACAACTTAGTTTTGTCTGGCGTCTCCTATGGCAGTAGCCAATTTGGAATGGTTGCCAAGATTTTGCCTGGAATTGAGAGCAGACAACAAATGTAAAGACCTGGAGTTTGTTAAATGCCATTGACTCTTGGTTAGTAAATGGAATGGAATAAATTAAAATAGATTATTTTGCTGTGCACACCACCAGTTTATTGGTATCAAAATAAGGATGTGTATGCAGAAAATAAAATTATAGATACTGCAAAATATGGTGGCATCATGAGCTCTGCCAACTACAAGGACATTTCATCTAGAAAAAAATCGCCTTTAGAGGATGGAGGTTAGTAGTTTTGAAATAAAAGTGTCAATGTATGCAAATAATTCACGTTTTCTATCAGTTGTCAACCTGTAGTTGTCTTGCTGAGGACCTAGATAACCCCCCCCCCCCAACTTCTCAGGACTAAAATCTTAGTATATTAAATGTAATACATTGAAGACCTTTTTTACATTCAAGAAAATTTGCCATGTTGTATCACAATATAAGGGTGGATAGCAAGTAGATTTGCTAGGTGCCCTCCTCTAGGAAGATACAACTTTGCAGCTGTTATGTTGAGAGAAAACATCGATAGGAAATAGATAGGATTCTGAAACTGTGGAGAGGGAAACATCACTCCATACACCGTACAGGAGAATTAGCATGAAAGGTTCTATTGATTTGAAAACTATGGAAAACCAAATAAAATAAACAGGTATTTACTTTATATAATGAGTATAAATCTTCAGGACTAAAACTTCCATAATACCAAAATTATATTTAAGTGTACATTTTTTATAAAGGACTTTGCCATTATGCAAATGAAAATGTATTCCTGTTTGTATTATCAGCCTTTCTAAATGAAGCGGTACCCAATGTTGTTGATTTGGTTTTGTACATTTCAAATTTTTTCCACCAGAATGAGCAGAACAAATTCTAAAATAAATAAGATGTCTAAACCCTGATGAAATAATAAATGCATGAGATAGGTTTAATGTAATTGAATAGCATTGTAAATAGAGGTGATTAAATAATAAAACAGGCAAAGAACAAGTGTGTATGTAAAAGTATTCAGTGTACAGAAGAAAAGTCAACTCATTGCAGCCCTACAGCAACAATGGGAGCAGGCAGCTATGGAAAAGAGGATAGGATTTAACTCTCAAAAATCTGTTTGTACTAAATTAACATGGAATTGTTTTAAGATCAACAATGGATACGATAAATCATTTAACAATTGAATCTGGAGCTGTAAGACCGATGTATAGGTATACTCCAACAAATGTTTTAACGATTTGACATTACTGTGAAATGGCCTTTGGTGTTAATGGATAAAAAAACAAGGAGAACTTTACTAAACAGATTTTGCTAAACATTCCCTTACATACACACACACGCACGCACACCAACACACACACAGAGACCACTCCTAAATTTTCTTAAATCAGCATCTCTACATGTATGGCAGCCATTCCATTCCAGTTTCTGTTAAATTCCAACACAAACACACCTCATTTTACTTAATGAGGTACTGATTAGGTGATTACCTGAACCGAATCACTATCCTCTTGTAATAGGACCAGCTTGATGGCAAAACAGTGCAAGTAAGACCACAAAGGGGAATTTGAATTAAAAAATAACTATTCAGCATGACAAAAGAGTTGAAAAGAAAAGCTTTGAGTGAGGAAAAGAAGGGTTCAATTCTGGCTTTGAAAATTTCAAAGACGGCAGTTCATAAGAACAAGGTCAAGCTACAGACATTTGGGACAACAAAGCTACAGACTGGCAGTGGGCGAAAACTACTGTCCACTAAAAGAGATGACCGTCAACACATTTGAATGTCACTCAACAACCGTAGGATGACATCAAGTGACCTACAAAAAGAACAGCAAACAGCAGCTGGGGTGAAGTGCACGGTGAGGACGGTTCGAAACAGGCTCCTAGGGGCAGGGCTGAAGTTGTGCAAAGCTAGAAAGAAGCCCTTGATCAATGAGAAGCAAAGAAGAGCCAGGCTGAAGTTTGTAAAAGACAATAAGAATTGGACTGTAGAAGAATGGAGCAAGTTAATCTTCTCTGACGAGTCAAATTTTCAGCTTTGCCCAATACCTGGTCATCTAATGGTTAGACAGAGACCTGGAGAGGCCTACAAGCCACAGTGTCTCGCACCCACTGTGAAATTTGGTGGAGGATCTGGGGATGCTTCAGCAAGGCTGGAATAAGGCAGAGTTGCCTTTGTCAAGGACACATGAATCAAGCCAAGTACAAGGTTATCCTGAAAGAACACCTGCTTCTTTCTGCTCTGACAATGTTCCCCAACTCTGAGAATTGTTTTTTTCAGCAGGACAATGCTCCATGCCACACAGCCAGGTCAATCAAGGTGTGGATGGAGGACCACCAGATCAAGAGCCTGTCATGGCAAGCCCAATCTCCAGACATGAAAAACCTCTGGAATTTGATCAAGAGGAAGATGGATGGTCATAAGTCATCAAACAAAGCCAAGCTACTATAATTTCTGTGCCAGGAGTGGTGTCAAGTCACCCAACAGCAATGTGACAGATTGGTGGAGAGCATGCCGCATGAAAGCTGTGATTAAAAATCAGGTTATATTTCGTGGAGCTCCGCCCCCTAGAGGGTCTTTAGCTCCTAGTGGTTTACCCGTGCCGCGTCAGCGGCCGTACTGAAAACTCATTATGCAAGATGCATCAGCCAATCAGGGCACGCCTGCCCCTATATATGACCCGTGAGCCCAGAGAACGTCCTCCCTTTTTATTCAGCAACAGTTTGTTGAATTCGTCTGATTACTCTAACAGCCTGAGAATATTTTTGCCGTCGAATTTCTTCAACTCGACGTTCTCAACATGAACAAATACTTCGCCGCCGCGTGCCGCTGCGCCGACCTGTCTTCAGACCAGGATCCGCACTCCGCTTGTGTTTCCTGCCTGGGTCCGGCACATGCTTGTGACGGTCTCACTGATCCCCCGGCTTGCTCCTCCTGCGCCGTCCTGTCCCTCCCTACACGTGTAGAGAGGGCAGCCTACTTTGAACAGGAGGTGGAAGTCCCCGCCGTGCTGAGCTCCTCCGAGGACGACGACGAGGACGACGTGTTATCAGTGGAGGACGGTTCTATGCAGAGCCGCGCTCCTCTGACCCAAGCGAGCTCGCTCCCTTCCCAGGTGGGCTGTGGTGGCGGTTCCCACGTCTCTCCTTCTCTCCGGGGAGAACTCGAGGACGACCTCTCTTCAGCTGCCTCTCTCCGTCCGCCCCCTCTCCGCGTGGAGTTTGCGGGTATGATTGAGAGAGCAGCTCTACGCATCCAGCTGCCCTTGCCTCCTCTGCCTACACCTAAACAGCCTTCGGATATGTCCTTTGGTTCCTGGGCCGAGCGAGTGAAACCGGTGGACTCCCCTGCTCCTGAGGTCCGTGGTTTTAAGGGCTTCGCCCCCATCAGCTCTGCCACTCCGCCGTTGGAACCCGAGCTGGCCGCTCATTTCCTTCCTTCCTGGGGATGGTCCGGCAAGAAGCCTGCCTTGCCTTCTACCAAGGACCGTTTTTCAGGACAGCTTTGGGACAAGGTCAGCGTCTTCCCACATCTTGGACCGTTCATCTTCCCCGTCGTCACGTGACGTCGAGGAAGTAGCAGCTAACCTTAAGGCAATCCTCCACCTTAACCAGGCTCAGACTGTCTGCACTGGGCGCTCTGTGGCGTCGGCCGTCGTCGGTCACCGTCATCTGTGGCTCTCTCTCTCCTCTCTACGTGAGTGTGATCGTGCACCCCTCCTCAACGCTCCTCTCTCCCAGGAGGGCTTGTTCGGCGACGCTGTCCACACGGCCATAGCGTCTTTTAAGAAGACTGACGAGGGACGGAAGGAGCTATCCCGGCACCTTCCCTTAGCCGGTTCATCTGCCCGACGGTCCTCCTCCTCTTCTCATCGCCGGGGTTCTTCCGCCAAACGTCGCCAGCGCCGTCATGTCTCTGCCACCGCCTCCGCTGCTGCCCCAGCTCCTCCTGCCACGGCTTCAGCTCCTGCTCCTCCTCCGGTGCGTCGTAGACTACCCGCTCCCAAACTCAGCGTTCCCTGGCCGTCTAAGAAGCCCAGACCATCCTGACTAGGCGTGGAGCGGGCTGTGAGTGGCAACGTTGCCCTCACGGCCCCCGTCTCTTCCTTCACCAAAAGAGCAAGGGCTGAGTCTGACGGCGTCGCAGACTCGGCCCAGCATTCTTTACATTTTAATAAACAGGCTAAACGTTACTTGGGCGTAAGTCATGCTTTTTTGCAGGCTCAGGCGGTGTCTGAGACTGTAAAATCACTTGAGAATCCACATGCCCTAGTTTGCCTCCTTCGGTGGCTATTAGAGACTCGATGAACGCTCCCCCCGTCTCTATGCCAGCCCCGTTGGATATAAGCAGTGGCGCAAATGAGTGGCTTTTCCCTCATTCTCGCCCTGCAGCCGGTAGGTTCTCTAATGTGTTTACTTGTGCACGTTCTATTCCTTTCCCTACTCTCTGTAGGGATAGGAGTTCTGTTGGTAACTGTCAGGATAGCGAGTGTGTTCGGGGTGTTATAAGTATAACTTCTCGCTCCTCTCTACCTGCCAGCTCCGATAGACTTAAGTGCCGGCTAGCGGTTTCGGAGTCGTCTCCTATCCCGCTACCCGCCAGTCAGGAGCTCCTTTGCTCTCAGAGTCCTGCCCGGCGAGATTGCGTTTGCTTTCACTCGCCGTCAAGGAAACGTTCGCGTATACACTCGCCGGTTTCCTCTCCCTCCCGCCACTCGCGGGCGCCCTGAGACTTCGCCCGTTGTTACAGATGTAATTGCGGGGGTGTCTCATGCCGCTCTCGACGGCGAGATTGTACAAAACTATCTCGCCTGCTCTGCCCGGCATCTCCTTAGCAACGCGTCCCCGCTCAGGGTGCAACGTCCGCGTATGCTGATGCCGGGTTCCTCTCTCTCCCGTCACTCGTGGGTTGCTGAGCTTCCTGATACTTCGCCCGTTGTTACAGATGTAACTGCGGCGGCGTCTCATTCTGCTCACAGCGAGAAGATCACGCATCAGGGATCACCGGCTCTCGTCTCTGTTTCGATTCCTGCCCTCCCTGACCGTTCCAGTCTTGCTTACCCTACCCGGCGTCTCCTTGCCAACGCGTCCCCGCTCAGGGTGCAACGTCCGCGTATGCAAATGCCGGGCTCCACTCAGGTTCCTATGAGTGAGAGCACAGGGTCTAACACACAGCAGGATGGCTCAGTGGTTAGCGCAATTGCCACTCAACTGACGGACCCGGGTTCGCCTCCCGAGGCGGCAACTAATTTTTCTTCTGTTTTTTCTCATCCCTTTCCCCTCCTGCCCTCCTTGGGCCGTGTCTCTCCCTTTCGGGTCGAGCTCGGCGGCGGTAAGGGCAGAGAGAGAATTCGAGTCTTTCCTCGCCAACGCCCCCCAACTACCTGCTCTGCCTCTCTCAGAGCATTATTGGGAGTGGCGTCAGCATTGTTCCATGTCACTGTGGCTCGATCGAACAATCAAGAGGGGCTATCTGATTCAGTTCAGATCCGTTCCACCCCCCTTCTCGGGGATAGTGGAGACGGTGATGTCATCGCCGGACAGGGTGTCCGCTCTACTGTCGGAGGTGACAGAGCTGTTGAGCAAAGGGGCGATCTCGGAGGTCCCGGAGGATCTCAAACAGAACGGTTTTTACTCCCGTTACTTCCTGGTTCCCAAGAAGACAGGGGGAGTGAGACCGATCTTGGACTTGCGCAATCTGAATGCGCACGTGGCCAAGCGCCCGTTCCGCATGCTCACCACCAGCCGTCTGCTCGAGGCCTTTCTACCGGGGGACTTTTGCTCGAGCATAGACCTCAAGGATGCCTACTTCCATGTCCCGATCGTTCGCAGGCACAGGAAGTTGGTTCTCTCTCAGGGCGTCCCATTGGGCAGGGTGTCGGAATGCATCCAGGTCTTCACGGACGCATCTCTCCACAGTTGGGGCGGGGTGTGCCTGGGCCAGGCAGTCGGAGGCGTGTGACCTCCCGGCACTCGTCACATCAACCTGCTAGAGCTAGACACGGTCTTATTCGTGCTCATGCATTTCTCGGACCTGGTCGAGGGCCGCAATGTCCTGATTCGCTCGGACAATCGGGCCACGGTAGCTTACATCAATCGTCAGGGTGGAGTCAGGTCTCCTGCTCTCCACCGGGCAGCGACACAGCTCTGGCTATGGGCTTGTGCCCATCTCCGCTCCCTAGCTGCAGCCCACATTCCGGGTCATCTGAATGTGGGCGCGGACATGATGTCTCGGAGCGGCCTCCATCACGACGAATGGCGCCTCCACCCCGACATCGTCTCCCGCATCTGGCTGAGATTTGGGGAAGCTCAGGTGGACCTGTTTGCATCCAGGCGGAACGCACACTGTCGCCTGTGGTTCTCCCTGTCTCAAGCGGATCGCCCCCCTCTGGGGGTGGACGCGTTCGTGCACCAGCCCTGGCCCCGGGGCCTCTTGTACGCGTTCCCTCCGCAACGCTGCATAGCGCGCTTGTTGGCTCGGATCAGGACAGAGAGGCTTCGGGTTATCCTAGTGGCACCCGACCGCCCCTCGGCCATCTGGTATCCGGAGATGATCCAGCTGCTGGTGGACCGTCCCTGGTCAATTCCGCCCAGACAGGACGCGCTATCCCAGGCGGAGGGCTCGATCCTACACCCCCCAGTGCTCTCGGGAGCCCTCAGGGTCTGGCACCTGAGCGGGCCAGGCTCTTGAGTAGGGGTCTGTCCGAAGCCGTGGTGCGCACCATCCAGGGCGCTAGAGCGTCTTCTACATCCAAGTTATATTCCTCTCGCTGGAATATGTTTGTATCATGGTGCACGCAGAGGTCCTCGGACCCTTCGTGTTGTCCTGTGGAGGAGATTCTGTCGTTCCTACAGTATCTTTTTGATATGGATAGGTCTCCTTCGACCATCCGCGGCTACGCATCTGCCATCTCTGCGTGCCATGAGGGTTTTGCTGGAAAGACTGTTTTCAGCCACCCCCTTCTTCGCCGTTTCCTTTCGGGGACGAGTCGTTTACGCCCGGCGGTCAGACTGGGCGCTCCTCAATGGGACCTGGCTAAGGTGCTGGGCGCCCTCTGCGCACCCCCATTGGAGCCTCTACAACAGTGCTCTCTCAAGTTGCTTTCCCTTAAGACGGCCCTGCTTGTTGCTCTGTGCTCCGCAAAACGGGTGAGTGATCTCCGCGCTCTCTCTGTGCGCCCCGGGTGTTTGGCCATCAGAGAGGACTTGGGTTGCGCTACGTTGAGACCTAACCCTTCCTTCGTGCCGAAAAGTATCACTAGTTCTTTTCGGTCGAGGACCATTCAACTACAGGCCTTCTTCCCTCCTCCGCACGCCCGGGAGGAGGACGAGAGGCTTCACCGTTTGTGCCCGGTGCGTGCCCTTGCCTTGTATGTGGAACGCACCAGGTCTATCAGATTGACTCCCCAGTTGTTTGTCTGCTTCGCGAACTCATCGTTGGGTCGTCCGCTTTCCAAACATCGTCTGTCCCATTGGCTTTGTGACTGTATCACTTTAGCCTATGGAGCTTCGGGTTCCGTTGTTCCGGAGGGTCTCCGCGCACACTCCACGCGGGGTGTCGCTGCCTCTTCCGCCCTTTTCCACAGAGTCAGAGTGGAAGACATTTGCACCGCGGCGTCGTGGTCGACGCCGTCAGCGTTTGTCCGTTTTTATTTGATGGACGTGTCTCCGTCTTCCCTCGTTCATTCTGTCCTTGGGGCAGCTGCCCAGGACCTCTGAACTTACTCCTTTTTCTTTTCCGTTTGTATCTTCATGCCCCTCATTTCGTAATGTGTGGTGCATGGAGGTATATTGTTGGGCTTATGCGGGATAGATACGTTTCCCTCTCGTTTGAGTTCAACATCCCTTCTTCCTGCATAGCTTTTATTACGCTATGCTAGGGGATTCCTTCATACGCAATTGGACATCTCTTCCTGACTTTGTCAGTTGTCGGGATGTCCGTCTTGGGGTGATTGGGATCGGATTTTTTTTACTGATCCTTCTTTGGCTTACTGGTGTTCCGGCAGGGAGTACATTTTTCGCTCGCTCCGCCGTGAACCACTAGGAGCTAAAGCCCCTCTAGGGGGCGGAGCTCCACGAAATATAACGTTAGTTACCTATTGTAACTGTGGTTATATGATTGGAGCGGAGCCCCCTAGACCTGTTGCCCTGCCGTCCCATGAGTTATGCTAAATAATTTCGGGAGGACGTTCTCTGGGCTCACAGGTCATATATAGGGGCAGGCGTGCCCTGATTGGCTGATGCATCTTGCATAATGAGTTTTCAGTACGGCCGCTGACGCGGCACGGGTAAACCACTAGGAGCTAAAGCCCCTCTAGGGGGCTCCGCTCCACTCATATAACCACAGTTACAATAGGTAACTAACGGTTATTCCACCAAATATTCCACCAAATATTACTTCCTAAGTTAAACACAATAGTATCAGTTGTTATTTTCAACTAATAAAAACTCTAAATGACAATATTTTTATAAGGAATTTGGGAGTATTGTTGTCAGTAGTTTACAGAATGAAACAAAACTGTTCAAACACATACCTATGAATAGTAAAACCAGAGAAACTGATAATTTTGCAATGTTCTCTTAATCTCTTCCAGAGCTGTGTATATATATATATATATATATATATATATATATATATATATATATATATATATATATATATATATATATATATATATATACAGTGGGGAGAACAAGTATTTGATACACTGCCAATTTTGCAGGTTTTCCTACTTACAAAGCATGCAGAGGTCAGTAATTTTTATCATAGGTACACTTCAACTGTAACATTGTAATTAATTTGCATTATATTGTATGACATAAGTATTTGATCACCTACCAACCAGTAAGAATTGTGGCTCTCACAGACCTGTTGGTTTTTTCTTTAAGAAGCCCTCCTGTTCTCTACTCATTACCTGTATTAACTGCACCTGTTTGAACTCGTTACCTGTATAAAAGACACCTGTCCACACACTCAATCAAACAGACTCTAACCTCTCCACAACGGCCAAGACCAGAGGGCTGTGTAAGGGCATCAGAGGTAAAATTGTAGACCTGCACAAGGCTGGGATGGCGCAATTATTAGAAAATGGAAGAAGTTCAAGATGACGTCAATCTCACCTCGTGGGGCATCAATGATAATGAGGAAGGTGAGGGATCAGCCCAGAACTACCTGGCAGGACCTGGTCAATGACCTGAAGAGAGCTGGGACCACAGTCTCAAAGAAAACCATTAGTAACACACTACACCGTCATGAATTAAAATCCTGCAGCGCACGCAAGGTCCCCCTGCTCAAGCCAGTGCATGTACAGGCCCATCTGAAGTTGACCATCTGGATGATCCAGAGGAGGAATGGGAGAAGGTCATGTGGTCTGATGAGACAAAAATAGAGCTTTTTGGTCTAAACTCCACTCGCCGTGTTTGGAGGAAGAAGAAGGATGAGTACAACCTCAAGAACACCATCCCAACCGTGAAGCATGGAGATGAAAACATCATTCTTTGGGGATGCTTTTCTGCAAAGGGGACAGGACGACTGCACCGTATTGAGGGGAGGATGGATGGGGCCATGTATCGCGAGATCTTGGCCAACAACCTCCTTCCCTCAGTAAGAGCATTGAAGATGGGTCCTGGCTGGGTCTTCCAGCATGACAACGACCCGAAACACACAGCCAGGGCAACTAAGGAGTGGCTCCGTGGGAAGCATCTCAAGGTCCTGGAGTGGCCTAGCCAGTCTCCAGACCTGAACCCAATAGAAAATCTTTGGACGGAGCTGAAAGTCCGTATTGCCCAGCGACATCCCTGAAACCTGAAGGATCTGGAGAAGGTCTGTATGGAGGAGTGGGCCAAAATCCCTGCTGCAGTGTGTGCAAACCTGGTCAAGAACTACAGGAAACGTATGATCTCTGTAATTGCAAACAAAGATTTCTGTACCAAATATTAAGTTCTGCTTTTCTGATGTATCAAATACTGATGTCATGCAATAAAATGCAAATTAATTACTAACAAATCATACAATGTGATTTTCTGGATTTTTGTTTTAGATTCCGTCACTCACAGATGAAGATTACCTATGATAAACATTACAGATTTCTACATGCTTTGTAAGTGGGAAAACCTGCAAAATCGGCAGTGTATGAAATACTTGTTCTCCCCACTGTATAATATGTATATATAATATCAATTATACACATCTATAATATAGGTTATTTTATTGGCACAAATTACTCACAAATCCCAAAGTGACATTACAAAAATATTCTCTTTTCCTACAGTTATTTCCTGGGGCTGTCCTCAACTCATATTATGGTCACTGCATGAATGTGTCAGCTAGACAACAGTAACAGAAACACATATGGCAATTGCATCACTGTCTTTTGTTGTCATGTACTATCAGTGCACGGCAGAACTGATACCCAGTCCTAGGCAGTGGAAATTGTGATGTGTGGGAGGTTGTAGTTTATAGCAGGGACAATGGCTTGTATCTATGGTTACACTGTGACATGGATTGACAGAGAGGGAAAGGTTTCTCATCAACGGATAAAGAGATTGCTTTGATGTCACTGCCATGAATAGGGTTTCAAACCGCACTTCATTATGGGTTGGCCATGTCAGAACTGAGTTTGCCATCTTGTTGTACCTGCTGTACCTCTTTCCGCTCCCTCTCAGCAGCTTAAGAGCATATTAGTTCTACTACCAAGTTGCCTTCCACAACACTAGACCTCGGTTCAAATGTATGTGGTTGAGTGTCTGGTATTTAAAAACCTTTCTCTGTGTATATTGTATTTTCACAGCACCGAACATGTGCATTTGTGTGTTTAAATGTAGTTGTCAAATCTATATTAAATGTATAAAATGTTCTCATAATTCCAGATGTATTTCCAGTAGTCAACCAATTGTCTTTGAAATCTGAACACTTACTCAGACATATTTATAAAAGTAATTTAAACATTAGAAATGTTATTTTAACCCATGTCTTCTTAACGTCATTTTTCTCTAAGGTTTAGTACATTGTATTGATTTGTGCATTAAAACGAACATTGATATAAGCCAGCAGCTTGTTTTCATCTACAATATTCCTCTGCCACTTTTAGAACCAATGTACTTGTAATGATTATTTTAGCCATTTTGCTGTGAATAAAAGCAAGTGTGTCTAGTAGAGCATGAGCATAGCTATTGCTCATGTGTTCAGAGGACCGGGTGTAGGTTTGGGAGATGCCCGCAGGGTATTGACTTAGCTGCAGTATTGACACTTTCTTAGCAGAACAGCTGAGGTATGTAGTCCCCGTCTGGCCAAAGGGAATGGAAGCATTTTACAAGTTAGGTTATATAAAGCAATCGAAACATACCCTAAATACTTATTCTGGCACTTTGAATCATTTTGAATATTTTGATCAAGGAACCAAATACTAATTTTGTTACTGGGTGCTTCCAATGAAATTGCAGTCATAACTACACAAGCTGCTGCCTGATTGACTGGACCTAAAGATATGGAATGTTCATCCAATTGTTTACGATAGGATCAGTGATGACATTCACCTCTAATATTAAGCAAAATGACTATGAAATACCTATCATTTAAACCTTTTAATTTGAAATATTTTAATTGAAACCTTGATTAATTGATATTTCTTTTAAACAGATTGAGCACACACTTCAATTCAGTAGTGAACATGTATAAATTCATACTGGCCCCCTTTGTGAGTTGCAACCCACAAACCTGGTGTTGCAAGCAACATGCTTTATCTTACCGAGCCACATGGGAATCTTGATGTCATTTGTGCAATACAGCAAAGCCTTGTTAAACTTTAATGTAAACAATATATTACCTATTAATTTCAGTAATCCTGTAGGCATACAGTGGATATGAAAAATGCCAGGTTTTTGTGATGTTGAAAGATATCAGTTAGGAGAAGGGTACAAAAGAATTTCCAAAGCATTAGATATACCATGGAACACAGTGAAGACAGTCATCATCAAGTGGAGAAAATATGGCACAACGGAGACATTACCAAGACTGAAGAAAAGACAAGAAGAAGACTGGTCAGGGAGGCTTCCAAGAGGACTTCAGCAACATTAAAGGAACTGCAGGAATTTCTGGCAAGTACTGGCTGTGTGCTACATGTGACAACAATTTCCTGTATTCTTCATATGAATGGGCTATGGGGAGGGTGGCAAGATGGAAGGTTTTTTTTTACAAATAAAAGCATCCAAGCCCGGGTGAAGTTTGCAAAAACAAACATCAAGTCTCCCAAAAGCACGTGGGAAAATGTGTTATGGTCTGATGAAACCAAGGTTGAACTTTTTAGCCATAAATCCAAAAGGTATGTTTGGCGCAAAATCAACACTGCACATCACCCAAAGAACACCATACCCACAGTGAAGCATGGTGGTGGCAGCATCATGCTTTGGGGAATCATGAACAGTTCCAAATACCAAGCAATTTTGGCATAAAACCTTCAGGCGTATGTTAGAAAGATGAAGATGAAGAGGAAGTTCACCTTTCAGCACGACAATGACCCAAAGCACACATCCAAATCCACAAAAGCATGGCTTCACCAGAAGAAGATTAACGTTTTGGAATGGCCCAGCCAGAGCCCAGACCTGAATCCAATTGAACATCTGTGGGGTGATCTGAAGAGGGCTGTGCACAGGAGATCTGACAGATATCCTCGCAATCTGACAGATATGGAGCTCTTTTGCAAAGAAGAATGGGCAAATATTGCCACGTCAAGATGTGTCATGCTAATAGACTCCTACCCAAAAAGAATGAGTGCTGTAATAAAATCAAAAGGTGCTTCAACAAAGTATTTTATTTTTTTTTTCCCGTCAAGGATTTCAGTTTGTTTTTCAATTGAATTGTTCACATTATAGGTCACATTAAAGGTGGAAAAAGTTCTGACATGATTTATCTTTGTCTCACTCTTTTACATCACAAGAACTTGGCATTTAACAGGGGTGTTTAGTCTTTTTATATCCACTGTATGTTCAGGCCTACCATAGAGAGTATGTTATGACTTACTTCTGTTATTAAAACCGAATGTACATTTTTGACCAAAATGTCTCAGCAGACTAATTTCATTAACAAGAATGTTAACGCTAATGTGTTTCGCACTAAAAAACATTTTACTAGTTCTTAAAAATAATCTCAACTTTTCGCATTAAGACATTTTTTTTTAATATAGTGTTGTATAAGAACCACATGATACACTAATATATTGTAATGTGAACAACTCAAATTGTATATGAATCCTAATATCTCTGGCTTTTCATAAGGAGTAGCCTACTGAAAATGACCTAAAATCCATATAAACAATTTGCATGTGTACATGACATTAGTTATTCCTAGATACTTCAGCCATGTTGTATCCAGTTAATTGTATGTAATGACACAAATTTTTAATGTCACAGAAAAAAGTCTGATGAATTTAGGCATATAACACAAAGACATGGAATTGGCCTGAAATGTTGATCAGAAAACGATGTGTTTTTGACACTCAATTTTTGCCATGTTATCACACATGGGAATTACACATTCTCTCCTCTTTCCACACACTCTACAGTATACACTTTTCTCTCCACATACATCCCCCACAAACTCTGTCCACGCAAGAACAAATACACGCACACACACATATTCCCTTTTCTCTTTACACAAACACTCCACCTCTCTCCCACTCAAAAACACACTACTGTCTATCACCACTCAGAAAAACACACATACTCCACTCTCCCCTACTGGCCAACAGATTGAAGAACTTTCTAACATAGCAATATCATCTTAGTCACTAGAAAGACAATATAAACCAACAAGAAAGAAAAACAAGTCTAACAAGTCTAGCTCCACATCCAGGCTGTGGGTAGAAGTGACTGTGTGGAGCCAGGAAGGAGGCTTGAAGAACTATTTATTTACTTGAATTGTACTTGCAAGCTATATTAGTTCTGGCTTGGAAGAAAAAAATTGTGGAGAATCTAATCCCTGTTACCATGCTTTTGTCAGTGGTGGACAACATGGACAATGCAGTCAACATGGGCATGCACTTCATCCTACAAAACTTTGATAATGCAGAACCAAAATGTAATAGCTTAACAGCACAGTATTTCAAAAAGATCACGGCAATAACACAGTATAAAAACAAGCTAGCCTGCTTATGCTGTTTCCCAAAAGCTGTCTTGCAAACATCGTAGCTATAGTAACTATAGCCTTTGCATTTGTTGAATTGACCAGGTCCAAACATGAACAAACATGAAAACAGTATTTCAAACTAAAAGTATTGAAATGAGTACAGCCTGCTACTTAGCTATCTAATTGAAACAGATGATGTAGTTTTTCTTGTTGTTGGGGAGAACATTGTTCCATCCATCATCACCTAGCTTTTTTTCTGGCCAGCTTTCCCAGTTACAAACATGATTTTGTGATAGCTATATGATTGTTAGGGGACAACACTGTTTGTATCCGTCAGCTAGCTTTTTCATTTCTGCCCAGCAGTCTTAGCTACCTTTTGGAAATAGGAGTTTTATCCCTTCCTTCGAGCCTACTGTAGATGGCCTTTCCTGCAACAGGTGTGCAACTGTCCCAGCATATTAACGTATATACAGTACCGATGAATCACTGTGACAAATGCATTACAAACATGTTAAATTAATGAAACAACAAACAATAGGAAAATAGAAATAACACACAAGTCACCGACATAATTATTATAACATTTTATTTAAAGATGCATTCTGGGATTTCTGGATTGTAAAAGTGGCGCTGCATAGCCTAAACAGGTCACTTTTTTTTTTTTTTATGTGCCAATGTGATCCCTTTATAAAAATGTAGGCATGACAGTGATTCCAGATAATACACATAGATAATGCACGTACAAACAACATATTGTACGTATTTGCAAAAACAAAAAACTTCACAAAGGAAGGAAATGTGAATGAGAATACTGGATGAACAACTATTGCTAAACGTTGGATAAGGAGAGCAAAAAAGCTGGCTAAAACATTTTGTAATGCAATTTGTGGATATGAAATACCTTGGGCAGTGGTCTTCAACAAGTCAATTGGAAGCTGCTGGGAATTTGTAGCCCATTTAGGATTAGCGTGCTAAATAATTTTTTACAGGTAGTTACTGCCAGGAATCAGGACACAGGTGCAGGAGCAACAGAGAACTTTTAATAAAAGAAGTAACAAAACTAAAACAGGACATGAACAGGAATCCAAAATAATGAATGACAAGCGATATCAGAGAAGGAGGAACGTAAATAGAGAGAGTGAACAGGAACATTGGTGAGGGCCATAACAACAAACAGGTGTCCGTGCTCCAAATTAGGGAGAACAGGCCTACTGTGCAAAGTTGCTGAAAAATAAAATCTGGGTGGATCTGTTAACGAGAATAACAGCAGTGAAGAACTGTTAATACTGTTCGCCAGGAGTATTCATCTCATCTTCATCTGCTTGTCCGGTATCGGGTCACGGGGGCAGCAGCTCCAGCAGGGGACCCCAAACTTCCCTTTCCCAAACCTCATTTGTCAGCTCTGACTGGGGGTTCCCGAGGCGTTCCCAGGCCATTGTCGAAATATAATCTCTCCACCTAGTCCTGGGCCTACCCCGAGGTCTCCTCCCAGCTGGTTGTGCCTGGAACACCACCCTAGGGAGACATCCTGGGGGCATCCTTATCAGATGGCCGAACCACCTCAACTGGCTCCTTTCGATGCAAAGGAGCAGCGGCTCTACTCCGAGTTCCTCATGGATGGCTGAGCTTCTCACCCTATCCCTAAGGGAGAAGCCAGCCACCCTTCTGAGAAATCCCATTTCCGCCGCTTGTACTCGCGATCTTGTTCTTTCCATGACCCAGCCTTCATGACCATAGGTGAGGGTAGGAACGAAACTTGACCGGTATATCGAGAGCTTTGTCTTCCGGCTCAGCTCTCTTTTCGTCACAACGGTGCGGTAAAGCGAATGCAATACCGCCCCCGTTGCTCCGATTCTCCGGCCAATCTCCTGCTCCATTGTCCCCTCACTAACAAGACCCTGAGATACTTGAACTCCTTTACTTGGGGTAACGCCTCATTCCCTACCCGGAGGAGGCACTCCATCGGTTTCCTGCTGAGAACCATGGCCTCAGATTTAGAGGTGCTAATCCTCATCCCAACCGCTTCGCACTCGGCTGCGAACAGGTCTAGTGAGTGCTGAAGGTCACAGACCAATGATGCCATCAGGACAACATCATCCAGCCCACCGAACTGCAACTCCTCCCCACCCCGACTACGCCTTGATATCCTGTCCATAAAACTTACAAACAGGATTGGTGACAAAGCGCAGCCCTGGCGGAGGCCAACCGCCATCTGGAACGAGTCCGACTTACAACCGAGAACCCGAACATAGCTCTCACTTTGGATGTACAGGGATTGGATAGCCCTCAGAAGGGACCTCCTCACCCCATACTCCCGCAGCACCTCCCACAGTATTTCCCGGGGGACCCAGTCATACGCCTTCTCCAAATCCACAAAACACATTTAGACTGGATGGACATATTCCCAGGCCCCCTCCAGGAGCTGGTCGGTTGTTCCGCGACCAGGACAGAATCTGCACTGTTCCTCTTCAATCTGAGGTTCGACTATCTGCCGAACCCTCCTTTCCAGTACCTTTGAGTAGACTTTCCCAGGGAGGCTGAGAAGTGTGATACCCCTGTTATTGGCACACACCCTCTGGTCCCCCTTTTTGAACAGGGGAACCACCACCCCGGTCCGCCACTCCTTAGGCACTTTCCCCGACTCCCACGCAATGTTGAAGAGGCGTGTCATCCAAGACATCTCCTCCAAACCTAAAGCTTTCAACATTTCTGGACGGATCTCATCAATCCCGGAGCTTTGCCACTGTGGAGTTGTTTGACTACCTCAGTGACTTCTGCCATGGAGAATGACGATGCTTCCCCATCAGCCTCCAGCTCTGCCTCCACTATAGAGGAGCCTCCAGCTCTGCCTCCTCAGTTGAGGTCAACAGTGTTCCATCCTTACTGTACACAGCTTGGATAGTTCCCCATTTTCCCCTCCTGAGGTGGCGGACGGTTTTCCAGAAACACCTTGGTGCCGACCGAAAGTCCTTCTCCATGGCTTCCCCAAACTCCTCCCACACCCGCTGTTTTGCCTCTTTCACAGCAGAGGTCGCAGCCCTTCGGGTCTGTCGGTACACTGCAACCGTCTCCGGAGTCTTCCAGGATAACATATCCCGGAAGGCATCCTTCTTCAGTCGGACGGCTTCCCTGACCACCGGTGTCCACCAGGGTGTTTGAGGGTTACCGCCCCTTGATGCACCTAAGACCTTTAGACCACAGCTCCCCGCCGCAGCTTCGGCAATGGAGGCTTTGAACATCGACCACTCAGGTTCAATGCCCCAACCTCCACAGGGATGCCAGAAAAGCTCCACCGGAGGTGTGAGTTTAAGATCTTTCGGACGGGGGCCTCCTCCAGACGTTCCCAGTTCACCCGCACTACTCGTTTGGGTTTCCCCGGTCTGTCCAGAGTCTTCCCCCACCCCCTGACCCAACTCACCACCAGATGGTGATCGGTTGACAGCTCCGCCCCTCTCTTTACCCGAGTGTCCAAAACATGCGGTCTCAGATCCGATGACACGATCACAAAATCGATCATCGACCTTCGGCCTAGGGTGCTCTGGTACCACATACACTTATGAGCATCCTTATGTTCAAACATGGTGTTCGTGATAGATAATCCATGACTAGCACAGAAATCTAACAACAAACGACCACTCGAATTTAGATCAGGGAGGCCATTCCTCCCTATCACGCCTCTCCAGGTGTCTCCATCATTGCCCACGTGTGCATTGAAGTCGCCCAGCAGAGTTATGGAGTCCCCTACTGGAGTCCCATACAGGACTCCATTCAGGGTCTCCAAGAAGGCCAAGTACTCTGAACTGCTGTTCGGGACATGTGCACAAACAACAGTCAGAGTTCTCTCAATACCTTTTCATGATGGACAATTCAAATATTATATACAGCTCCGCAATACATTCTGTGACTGAATCACAAAGCATTGGAGAGATTCATCTTATGGTACCTGAAATATCTTCTCAAGAACACATCCCCACCATTAGTATTGGTTTTCCGGCACTGTTATGTTTAATAAAAAAGCCTCAGGTTGATTGAATTCCAATTAATTTACTATCATATCCTCTATCTCTCATTAGAATTACATTGACTGGACTTGCATAAAGCTTTTGTAATGGGGAAGCTCACCACGTCCACCACCAATGTTGACTACACCAGAATGCTCACCACACATCAATTAAGGTATGCCTTGTTTACTTTCCAAAAAGTTACATTATTAACTCAACTATCCAGAGGAGGAGGTATTTCAGTTTTCAGCTATCTCACTGTGATGAAGTGAGAATGTATTATCAGTATACATTTATATGCATTTTCTGACTTTTGCCATTCATTTATAATATACCAATACTGTGTGTGCGTGTGTATTTGAGTATGACTGGGCAATGCATTATTATTGTGTTTTAACTTTCAAATGTGTTGTCCTTTTAGACTTCTGAATAAACCCCTTACCACATCTGAAACAAGGACATTTTAAATGATTATGAAAAATGATACATGTATAATAAATAATGTACTGACTATTGTTTTGCCCTTAAAACACTGATGGAATCGGAGATGAGCGTCGCTTCGTGGTCTCACAGCTTTGTTTATTTGTCTGCAACAGAATAACATATTGTCAGGCATTGTGTCTCTGTTCCTCTGCCAGTGGCTTATGGCTTCATGATATCTGGGGTCAGAGCTACCCCTAGGCCTCTTGCCTACGTAATGGCTGGACAATGACCGCATAGTCCAGGTTAGCTCACTGCAGTTTATAAGGTTGGATGGGGAAAGAAATACAGTCATGGTGACATGTTCGTTGAGGCATGACCAGTCAATGGCTCTGTCTCCTATGACCTGCAGAGCTGCTTCTGCTGCTGCCATACTGAATTACTGTACTTGGAATTGGGATCTACTGACATGTCACTGGAAGTAAACATAAAAAAAGGATAAGAAAGCAATATTAATACCTTTGTGTCAATAAAATGCCCTATTGACATTTTGCACGATTTATTTCCTCCTTTCAAATGGCTCATGATTTCTGAAACAAACTGTGTTCCTTTGAATCAGTTCACAAGTCTTGAAACTGTGAGATGAATAGCTGGTTGTTTGGGTCATGATATTCTGTCACCAGAAGGGAAGTCATTTAAAGAATCTGAGTTCATGAGCACATACACGTTATATGGCTTGTCCTCTAGACTACAAAGTTACTACCAAATCGTAGATGCAGAATTCTTGCTGAGGGATTTCCTGGCACCATATGCTGCAGATGGTGAGCTGGTAGCTGCCCTGCCCGTGCCTTGTTTTGTTTCCCCAGCGTCTGAGACATCAACAGATGGAGTGCCATTGAGGTGAGCCCAGTGCTGCTAAGCCGTGTGCACAACCATGTTCACCATCTCCACAACATTACATTTTACCACAATTTGTTTTCATGCCATCACTGAGTACAGGACCACATTTTTTCAGCATGTAGAAAGTTACATTTTCACTGCATCTACACAACAACAGGCCCGGTCTAATAATTTTATGCCTGTAAAGGAAAGGGCGTTCCTAATGCCTTCTGTCTTTCAGGCGTATATCACAGGTGACAGTGGACTGGAATGTGAATTCACTGACATCTATGGAACCTAGCATATTTGCAGGCTCTTTATGATCTCATTGGTCATTTAAATTCAGAACTTGAAGAACCTGAAGGACATAGCCTGCTCCTTTACAGCCCAGGGAGGCGTACAATCAGATGGCAATTAAGATGCCTCTTTTAAGTGAGCCATGAAACTCTATTGTTGAATACAGTCAAGAGAGCACTATTGCTTCTAGAAAAAAAGTCTATATTTCAGGTAATTATCCAGTGTCTGCCATTGTTCTAATTAGTCTGCCATGTTTAGCAAAAGGCATGGGAACGGGGAAGAGTCACTTCAAGGCTGCTAATCGTCACAGTCAAGACTCTATAGGTCCTTTCACCTTCTGCCTGTTCAGCTAATCAGCATAAATTAATCCAGGGCAAACGGCGCCAGGTTGTGATTGTATATGAAAATCAGTGTTCCGTTGCAGAGGACACTCTGCGATAAGAGTCACTCAGAGCAGGAGCAGGGTCACAGAGGCAGTGAGGGGTCTG
Organism: Esox lucius; assembly: GCF_011004845.1. Taxonomy (NCBI): domain Eukaryota; kingdom Metazoa; phylum Chordata; class Actinopteri; order Esociformes; family Esocidae; genus Esox; species Esox lucius. The sequence goes on along the minus strand of NC_047570.1, from coordinate 11,156,817 downwards.
GTCTCATTTGCATATTGTTTTGCAGCAACTAGCAAAGGTTCATGCCACTGGCATCTTGTTTTAAGGTATTTTTTGCATTGGTGCACTTTTCACAGTATCGGGATCTTTAAATGCATTTATTGGTAATTTTCGGACCAGTGTTTATTTTATCTGGTGGTGGTCATTCAGTATATGTTTAATTATTGATATGCTAAGGCTAGGCTGACACTACACGATTTTTTATCATGAATAAGGGACTCTTGATCAGCTCCTGGCACACTTTCCAAATCGTAGGAAATGGGGGTTCACATGGAAAAAAGGACATTGTATTTTTCCAAAAACTCCTCTCGGTTAGTGGGTATAGAAAAGATTCATCCGCCTTTAAAATATTCACATTTTGTTGCTTTGCAGCCTGAAATGAAGACAGACACAGTTTTTGTTTCATTCAGCTGTATTTACTCAGTGCAACTTATAACATCCAAGTGAAAGATATAACACCAACACCAACAAAAAAAACAATCACCTAGTTGGAAAAAGGATCACCCCCTTGTGTCAGTATTTTGTTGAGCCACCTTTTGCTTTAATTACAGCCTTTAGTCTGTTGAGATATGTCTCTACTAACTTTGCACATCTAGACGTTGCAATATTTGACCACTCTTCTTGGCAGAACTGCTCAAGTTCAGTTAAATTTGATGGTGACCTATTGTGGACTGCTGTCTTCAAGTCATTCCACAGATTGTCAATGGGGTTTAAGTCCGGGCTCTGACTAGGCCATGCAAGGACATTCACCTTTTTCTCCTTCAACCACTGTGTGGTCAGTTTTGCTGTGTGCTTTGGGTCATTGTCATGTTGGAAGGTAAATCTTCTTCCCATTGACAACTTTCTGGCAGAGAAGAGCAGATTTTCCTCAAGAATTTGACAGCATTTTGCCCCAGTTCCTGCTGCAGAGAAACAACCCCATAACATGATATTACCACCTCCATGCTTTACTGTTGGAATGGTGTTATTTGGATGGTGAGCTGTATTGGATTTTCGCCAGACATATCGTTTGGCGTTGAGGTCAAATAATTACATTTTAGTTTCATCTGACCATAACACCTTTTTCCACGTGGCCTTAGAATCTTCAAGGTGCGTTTTGGCAAAGCTCAGTCATGACTGCATGTGGCCTTTCTTGAGGAGTGGCTTTATTCTTGCAACCCTCCCATACAAGCCACATTTGTGGAGAATTTGTGATATTGTTGTCACATGCACACAATGACCACTCTTTGTCATGAATTCCTGCAACTGCTTCAGGTGTTTTTTTGGTAGCCTCTCTGACCTCTGTCATCCAGTTTGGAGTGACGTCCTGGCCCAGGGAGGGTCTGTGTTGTACCAAATACCGTCCACTTCTTAATAATAGATTTCACTGTGTTTTAGGCAATGAAAAAACCTTTACGTTTTTTTGGTATCCATCTCCTGTCCACAACTTTATCCTGGAGATCTTCTGACAATGCCTTGCCACCCATAGTTGATTGTTTTCTTCAGTTGCACTACCAAGGACTCATGCTGAGCTAATCAAAATGACCACAGTTGAAAGTCAATTGGCTTTGTGTGCTATGAGAAGGTGATTGACTACACCTGGTTGGGTTTAAAAGTCATTTTTAGGAGGGAGGGTGATTATTTTTCCAACTCAGTGATTCTGTTTTTTAATTTGTAATTTTTTTTTTTCTGACAAGTTGGTATTATATCTTTCACTTGGATGTTATAAGTTGTAAATAAAGCTGAATAAAACAAAGCATGTTTTGGTCCATTTTCATTTCAGGCAGCAAAGCAACAAAATGTGATTATTTTAAAGGGGGGTGATTCTTTTCTGTATTCATGGACAAACGATGCATATGCTTAAACTATGAGTCTGGACCTATACACTAGCATTTGAATTAATGCCTTTTCCTAGCCTATTCACTAGGCAAAAATGTATTGTATTTTTCCCAAAACTCCTCTCGGTGTTAGGCCTTGTGGATCTTTTGTTTAGCAGTTCATCTGGTTCTCTTTTCACTATCCATTAAGTGTAATTGTTCTTTTTATTTGCTTTAATTTTTTTATTTGTAGACCTATGGTTACAGACTCTCGCCACCTCAATACACTCGTATTTTGAGTGTTATTCATTTGCCAAAACAGAGAAAAAAACACATTAAACTAAGTTGAAGATTAATGTAGCATTTTTTTACTTCAGATTAGATAGTGTAGTGAAAATCTGATATCGTGACAGCCCTAGTAGGAAATTACAGCAAACTCTGAGTAAAACATAACACTTCAGCATGTAGTGTACGCACATGCTCAATTTACAAAAACAGCCCTGACTCGTTGATGCATGGACTCCACTAGACCTCTGAAAGTGTGCTTTGGTACCTGGCACCAAGACGTTAGCAGCAGACCCTTTAAGTCCTGTAAGTTGCGAGGTGGGTTGTCAAGGGCGTAGATTTGGTTTGAACATTGGGGGGGTTTAAAGTTGTGTGCCAACAGCCATAAAAAAATCTATTTTCGCCCCTCTTTTAGGTACAAAATGTTGTATAAATCAGAATGTGAATGATATATAAACAAACCCCTCTGTAAAAACCTTGAGAATAAGGATAGGAATACACATGGAAAATTTGGTGAATGTAAGTGCTGCTGAAGTGGAGATTTCTGGCTCAGAGTATGAGAAAAAACCCATTTTGAGAAAACAGCCTTTAAAGATTTGTATTGTAAAAATGCATACTTTTTTGTGGAAAAAACTATTTACAAACATAATATCTTATAAAATCATTAGCAATCAACAATACAAACCATCTAAAAAAACTTCAACACTTATAACACAGCATTTATAGCCTTTAACTGAACAGAATAGCGAAAAGAAAAGGCAAAAACACACTCCGAGCATGTCACGTAATGTGTCTGAACGAATCACGTTGTCAGAAATTGACATCAGCCAATGAGATCCGCTTTTAGAGTAAAATGCCCAATTTTAATTTGACGATTGCTTGCTGATAAAAAGGAAATTAGCATATTTAGACCCGACAGCACTCACCATGAGAGAAAGACCTTTCCAGTGATATATGATATGACAGGGTACAAACAGCGATCGCGCGGAGCAGCAAGTTGATTTAGAACGACAACTTTTGATGAATTTAGGCGAAATCAAGAGACTCAAATAGACTAGAAATGTAGTAAAATAAAGACCTAATGTGTATTTTTGACTTTCTTTACACCACAAGTCTGAAAGAAGTCATGTTATTGAAGACAAATAGCCCCCATAGAGCCCCAAACCTCAACATTGACCAGTGAAAAAAACGATGTTTTTGCCTGCCGTGTCTCGCCTTAAGTACAGAAACCGCCAGTAAATCGTCCATTCATCCAATTCGTTAAAAAGTCAGATTAATTTAGGAAGAAAACAAACACCGATGTGAATACTTTTGTCATTGATAAATACAGACACTATTGAAAAATGAACTAGCAAAACAGACGGCTGATTTGGTAACTTGTTATACTGATAAGTGAGCTATAAGTTAAATACATTGAAATGGAGATTAGCTAGCTAAAATATATCTGGTTTCACTGGTGTGTACTTAGCTATTACACAATGTTCTCATACCTCATTCTCAGTACATGGTTGTTGTTTTTTTACATCCCTCTCTGACCAGCAGTTAAATAAAGTCCGCTGTGCAGCGCTTCTCTTCATTTTTGAACGTTACCCGTCGTCGTGACTCGTGTGCTCTCCACTCGCGTTGTTTTGGAAAAAGTGCGCCTTGGGCGTTACCAATCGGTTCAATGGAGGGGAGTATTATTATTATTATTTTTCCTATTTGATTATGACAAACTCATATTTGAGTAGGAACAATTATTGTTACAAAATATATGAATTCTTCATACTTTTCATTTGATCTACTGTAATTCTCATGTCGAAATATTGGGGGGGTTGTAACTGATGGATTTGAATATTGAGGGGGTTACCTCCCCCCCATCCCCCCCATAAACTACGCCCCTGTGGGTTGTCCATGGTCGATTGGATTGAGATCTGGGGAATTTGGAGGCCAAGTAAATACCTTGAGCTTGTTGTGTTCCTCAAACAATTCCTGAACCATTCTACGTAACCATTCCTGACTGGTCTGCGGCTACGTAGCCCCATACACAACAAACGACGATGCACTGTTTGTTCTGACACCTTTCTATCAGTACCACCATAACATTTTTCAGCAATTTGAACTACAGTAGCTCGTCTGTTGGATCGGACCACACAGGCCAGCCTTCCCTCCCCACGTGCATCAGTGAGCCTTGGCTGCCCATGACCCTGTCGCCGGTTCACCGCTTTTCCTCCCTTGGCCCACATTTGATTGCTACTGACCACTGTAAACCAGGAACACCCCACAATCGCTGTAGTTTTGGAGATGCTCTGACCCAGTCATCTAGCCATCACAATTTGGCCTCCATCAAAGTTGCTCAGATCCTTACGCTTGCCCATTGTTCCTGCTTCTAACACATCAATTTTGAGGACAGAATGTTCACTTGCTACCTAAAATATCCCACCCACTGACAGGTGCCATGATAACGAGATTATCAGTGTTATTCACTTCACCTGTCAGTCATCAGTGATCATAATGTTATGGCTGATCAGTGTACTGTACAGTGAATATGAGGTCAAATTCTGAAAGTCATCCATCACTATCGGAAAGACCCGAGAATACATTTAGGATGCGTGACAAAAGGTTGTTCAGCTGAACAAATCAGGAAATTGCTATAAGAAAATAGCTCAAAGGTTGAAAATGCCCATTTCAGGGCAATTATTTCAAAGTTTAAAGCAACTGGATATGTTAAATATCTTCCTGGAATCCATTTAATGATTTTATTATGCACTTTTACCACATTTTAATATTTATTTTTTCATACGATCAAATGTAGTTTTTTATATACAATGAAATATTTCAGTAAAAACATTTTTTTGTTACAGTCAATACATTTGAGCTCAATTTGTCTCCATAGGTTGCGTGTAAACAGAAAGACCGCCATGCAGAAAAGAACCTCATCTCCACTGTGAAGTAGAGTGGTGGACCTTTGTGGGGCTGTTTTTCTTCCAAAGGCCAAGGACAACTTGTTAGGATACATGGTATCATGGACTCAATCAAGTACCAACAGATATGAAAGGAAAACCTGACTGCCAGGAAGACTAAACTGGGCCGAGGTTGGATCTTCCAGTTGGACATTGGTCAAAAGCACACCTCAAAATCAACACAAAATGGCTCACTGACCACTGAATCAAGGTTTTGCCATGGCCATCCCAAAAACCTGACCTAAACCCCATAGAAAACCTGTGGGATGAGCTAAACAGGACAGTCCACAAGAGTGGACCTCAGAATCTGAAGGATCTGAAGATATTCTGTATGGAGGAATGGTCTCAGATCCCTTGTGATCCAACCTAATTATGCCTTATAGCATCAGAGCTGTTAGGACGGTTGCACAAATTATTATATTAAGGGGTTCCGGAAATTGTGGCACACAGTTATATTTTTTTCTTTCAATTCTTTACTTAAAGGTTATATATTTTTTTAATATTTAAAATTTCTACCTGTATTTCTTTTAAACAAAATGTATTTGTCCAAGTTGTGTCTGCTATTGTGTTCTGGACACATGAGCTTAAGTTTCTTGATCAGGCAGCACTCTCCTAAAATGTAATTAGGCTTAACTGGTGTGTTTGGTCTAACAGTTCAGCCAAATTTTCAATGTATTCTAAGCTTCTTCATGACCCTTAAGGAGAAACTAATCGAATTTCAAACCAATATAATTTCACATAATGAACAACATGAGGTGTTCCAAAACGTCACATGATCTTATGTGAAATGCGAAATCCTGAGGACATTTACTGTAATGAAATGTAATTTTACACATTTGGTGCCTGTTAAGGGGTGTAAAATGAAGTGTATCAACAATAAAACATTAATATTCATCTCTAACCTGACATCCAGGGTTTCTATACAGCAGTCTATTTCTGTTATACTAAGAATTTGGGTACTCGAAACTGGACAAATAATTTAGACAACACTGAATATCTAAATCCATTTTTTGGCATCCAGAGAAGCATGGAAATGTCACCAACATTCCAGTCTATTTACTCTCTGTGTCAAAAAGTTAAAAGTGTAGAATAACAGTCTGAACATTCAAGTTCAAATAAATGTCTTTGGCTGGAAAATGATCTCAGATTCCCACCCCCATTTTTTTCCATATTCGGGAACTGACATTTAGAGCTGTTTTACTTGGAAGAGGTCCTGGTGGAACAACATTCTGTGCATTTTCGACGGGAAACTCCAGCAGCTGACATCTATTAAGAAAATGGTGTTTTAAATGAACAATCCTGTATTGTCAGGTACAATTACACAGACTAGGGGTGAAAGGATAAAAAGAAGTCCCATGCTAGATGCTTTGGCTGCATAGGTTTCACCTCCTTTAATGGTTCAGGAAGTTCAACTGGCAAGAGCGAGTACTCTACGAAACTGTCAGGGTGGACCCATAAAAAGCCTCAGACGTTGTAAGTGAGGACAATGAACCTTTTGATGCATCGAAAGGGAGCATATGGGTCAGGCATGAATACGCTGACTTTCACTACTATCCCTACTGATTTATATACAGTAGCCCTATCAGACTGTCTGGACATATTCATTACGCTTTTTTGACCCCTGTTTTACCACATTCACAGCCTGGGAAACACTGTAAGTTAGACTGTGTTTGAATCGGGATGAGGCCGGGTTAACGGTCTTAAGTGATTCTGGGCTCTGTTGCTCCTGATCACAGGACCTTGTTTTCTCACACTGTTTTATGTAATTACAGTCACAAGGCTTTCAGAAGCCTTTCCATTCATTATGCCAAATGCATTATACTTATGCCCACTCTTCTTAATTGTTAAGGTTGCCCTCTGCATTAGACATTGAATGAGTATTATTCAGACTTTTTCTGAAAACAGTGGCACTCAAAATTATTCACTCCCCTTGGACTTTTTCATTGTAGAATATATTTTTCAGTTGGTCCTTATGGACTTTGTTTATTATATATATACAGGTGCTGGTCATAAAATTTGAATACCTTCAAAAAGATGATTTATTTCAGTAATTCCATTCAAAAGGTTAAACTTGTATAATGCATACATTCATTCCACACACACTGATATATTTCAAGTGTTTATTTCTTTTAATTTTGATGATTATAACTGACAACTAATGAAAAACCCAAATTCAGTATCTCAGAATATTAGAATATTGTGAGAAGGTTCAATATTGAAGACACCTGGTGCCACTCTAATCATCTAATTAACCCAAAACACCTGCAAAGGCCTTTAAATGGTCTCTCAGTCTAGTTCTGTAGGCAACACAATCATGGTAGAAAAAAGTGTACATACAATAGGGATAACCGCACCCTGGAGAGGATTGTGAAACAAAACCCATTCAAAAATGTGGGGGAGATTCACAAAGAGTGGACTACAGCTGGACTCAAGAACCACCACGCACAGACATATGCATGATATGGGTTTCAGCTGTCGCATTCCTTGTGTCAAGCCACTCTTTAACAAGACACAGCGTCAGAAGCGTCTCGCCTGGGCTAAAGACAAAAAGGACTGGACTGCTGCTGAGTTTTGTTCTCTGATGAAAGTAAATTTAGCATTTCCTTTGGAAATCAAGGTCCCAGAGTCTGGAGGAAGAGAGGAGAGGCACAGAATCCACATTGCTTGTTTGGGGTGCCATGTCATCTGCTGGTGTTGGTCCACTGTGTTTTCTGAGGTCCAAGGTCAACCCAGCCGTCAACCAGGATGTTTTAGAGCACTTCATGCTTCCTGCTGCTGACCAACTTTATGGTGATGCAGATTTCATTTTCCAACAGGACTTGGCACCTGCACACAGTGCCAAAGCTACCAGTACCTTGTTTAAGGACCATGGTATCCCTGTCCTTAATTGGCAAGCAAACTCGCCTGACCTTAACCCTATAGAAAATCTATGGGGGTATTGTGAAGAGGAAGATGCGATACGCCAGACCCAACAATGCAGAAGAGCTGAAGGCCACTATCAGAGCAACTTGGGCTCTCATAACACCTGAGCAGTGCCACAGACTGATTGACTCCATGCCACGCCGCATTGCTGCAGTAATTCAGGCAAAAGGAGCCCCAACTAAGTATTGAGTGCTGTACATGCTCATACTTTTCATGTTCATACTTTTCAGTTGGCCAACATATCTAAAAATCATTTTTTTGTATTGGTCTTAAGTAATTTTCTAATTTTCAGGGATACTGAATTTGGGATTTTCATTAGTTGTCAGTTATAATCATCACAATTAAAAGAAATAAACATTTGAAATATATCAGTCTGTGTGTTATGAATGAATCTAATATACAAGTTTCACTTTTTGAATGGAATTACTAATATATATATATATATATATATATATATATATATATATATATGTATATATATATAGTGGCGAACCGTGACTATTGGAGCTAGGCCCTCAATAGCGGGAAAAGTTCTGATGTCATACATACCGTATAGATAGAGAACTCTGATGCATGTGTATACAATGCATGACTTGAGAACTTTGAATACCTATGTAGGAGAAGAAATTCTTTGATGACAGATTCTGACGGTCTTAAGCCATCATATTGTTATGAGATCAATGTTTTGTACATGTATATGTGCAGAGATGTGAAATGTTCCTTACATTACATTTACATTACATTTAGAGATGAAATTGTTGGCAGTAGGTTGTTATGAGCGGTATCCGGTTAAGCTAGCTAAAAAACTTACAGTTTCCTTTAACTGTCTTTCAGTGAGGTTGGGAGTGCAACTTTGGCATATTACTCACCAAGAAAAACGTGTTTTCATTACCATCAGGTATGTCGTATATTTCTATTTCTTTCCTGTATCTATGGAAGAGTGAGGTTGGGAGAGCAACTGTGGCATATTACTTACCAAGACAAACGTGTTTTCATTACCATCAGAATAATCCAACCGAGTCAGCCGTCTTCAGTCATTTATCGAATTACACAACGTAAGAAGCAGAAACCGACCGGTTACACAGATGAAAACAAGAAGTCCACTCACGATTATGATTATCATTTAAAACGAAGTCCATTCTCCTGTCCTTCTTTATGAAATGGGCAATGGAAGGTTCATATAGCTTCTCTTTTCATTTTAAATCAGAAATAAGTTCTTTTTTGATTGAGATCAATGCCAGGGATGACAGTTGAGCCATCGCCATCCTTTTATACACTCACTGCAAACAAGCTAGCCAGCTACCTAAACTCAAGCAGGCTCAAGTGTGAAAACAAGATAATGCTTGCGATTGGCTCTGAATTAGTGATGTAACCTTAGGCCTGAAGCGTCATAAAATTGTCTCACCTATTACAAGACAATTTTTGATTCTACTGTCATTCCAAAATGCTGCTTTAATTGAAGTAAGAGTGAATGACATTGGCTGGTGCCTTCATTTCAAAGCCTGAAGGCCTAGCAAATGAGTTGAGCGCTGCTACATAGTGTCTACCAAGATACAACCAAAGAAAAATTCTGATTGGATATTATTTTCCTCTTAGATTTGAACCCTTCTTTTTCCAACATAAACTGAAGAAATTCAATAGAAATTTAGCAAATTATTAGATCCAAAAATATATATAGATTTGTATATATTCTTAGGCCCTATTATTAGGGCGTAGAGGGGCCCTGACGGATCCCGACTGATGCATGTGCATCACTAAAAGACATGGTAATTTCATCAATGGCATCTTTATTTAAACACTATAAAATCATTTTATAAAATGATCATCTCTTTGGTCTGAGAGCTGTCTGAAAAACTATAACTGTAATTTCAGCATTTTCAATGGAAGGGAGCATTTGGCACACCTTACACCCACATAGTGATTTGATTATATTAAACTGGGCAAGGGGTTGAGCTTTAGGACATTCTATCTGCTCTGTATGTAAATATCTTCAAACAATTTTTTTCTAAGGCCCACATGATCAGACTGAAAATTTCAAATGCCAAAGCAGGCTCAGGGAATTAAATAATTACACTATATTTTGGAATTATGTTCAATAAATTAAAAGACAGTCATTTATTAGACGTACTGTGGTGATTTAAAAATAACATTTAAAAAGACTGAAAAGGAGTATTAAGAACACCTCTCTCTTGGACACAGATCTGCTCAGGGTCCTTGGCGGTTCCCCATGTCATGGCATTAAAAGAGAGCAGAGAGGAGAGGCTACCAGGACCTAATGGAGAATGATTTATTAAATGGTGCTGTCTTTCAGTTGGCCCAGGGCCTGTCTCCTAATCGAGCACCTGGTGCTGCTTGGGAAAGTTAATATGATATAAATTGATACCCAGGCAATGGTGGACTGCACTGGGGAGGCAGTAGAGGGCTAGGCCAGGCTTCCCTTAGAGTGGGGGCCAGATGCTCCGGGAAGCAGGGGGCCACCGAGATAGGGATGGCAAAGAGGTGACAGGAACGCCCCATGCGAGACCTCTGAGGTGGGCCAGGCTCTGATGGCCACAGCTGCTAAGCCTAAATTTTTCAGCCCATGGTGAAAGAACAGTCAGTTTGGAAGAAAGAAACATGAAAAAGCCCAGCTATAAAAGCTCAGCATCCCTGAAGCTGGAGCTGAATGGAAACCAAATCATAATGGATTCTGTTTGTATCATGTGACATACAACTGTCCAAATGACTTCAGTCACCATTTTACTTTCATATCCAAGACAGCTAAGTGAAAAACATATAGGGATTAAACATGTATGCGGAAAACATTTGTTCACCGTTAAATTAGATTCATCACTGTACGTTATTCAACAGCCATATTGTTGTCCTTCACTTGGTAGAGATGGAGCCCTAATTCTCTCATGAGTACTTTTCAGTCAGTGACTTTAAAATGGATGACTGGCTAATGTAAAGATTTTAAAGTTGTAACTGGAAAAAGAAAGCCTGCAGTGGTGATTTCAGTTGATGTGGTAGAATAGCAGGCAGCTGGAGAGCAGGATATGCCTTTACCAGAAACCATTTGTCTCTGAATCGCTCCAAGAAAAATATGAAACATTCTCTTTTTTTGTGAGGTCTTACACAAACACAGTCAGTGAAAGGGTTTGCCTGTTGTCTGCATGTTGAGAGAAGTAACGAGTGAGAGAGAGGGGAGGGAGGGGAAGAAAGAGTCCATTCTTGTGGCCACCCCAGGGGCGTCTCTGTCTTGACAGCTCACTCCTACAAACAAGGCTGTCTGCCAGATCCACTCTAACCACCCATTCCCTTCTCTTCCCTGCAGTCCAGCATATCATGTGTTGAATATGCAAAGCCCCATATTTGCTGACAATTTGAAAGCAGATCAGAAAGATAAAGCGTCAACCGAGTAACAAGTCCTGTCTAACATACAGTATCTCCCGTCCTATACCTTAATATTTTGCCAAATCTAAAATCCAAGTCACACAGCTTAGCCTATGTCTGATAATCTGCTCATGGTATTCCTTGGTGCATGTCTGCATATGATTCTAGTGTCAATATGGTCTTTGTTGGCTTCTGAACAAAGACCTGCATAGATTTCCCATATCCTGTCCAACTGACTTACATTGGATTGCACAAAATATTCTTTCAAATGTGTCATACTTTTCCATAAATTGTCAAATCAATGTCTTCTTTTCTTAAGGTAGTTGTGGTATTCTAGTAGCAAACAGAGATTTATTTTAAAAAGGATCATAGAGCTACCAATATTTTTGGCATAAAATATCTGTGGGTCTTGACACAGATTTCACATGAATTCATGGAAGTGCATAGTACATGTTCCATACACAGAGTAAAGATAACTTGTGTGTCTGGATGTCCGGAAACAAAATCTTTGCACATGATCCACATGTCTTCAATAACAGGCCACTCTTGCACAATCGATACAAATAGTCACAAAACTGCATATGTAGGCACGTTTTCACAAAACATCTCAGGAAAGGTAATCAGAATACATAAAAATAAAAAACAATGCAGAGTAAGTTTTAGCTGCAGTGCAGACAGTGCTCAGACAAAGTTGAGCTGGAAATAAAAGCAACTGCTAAAAGTAAGGTAGTCAGGACAGCTTGAGGTATAGCCAATAAGAAATAGTGATGACACTCATTGAAATGGTTGCAAATGGTGAATAACCACCATCTTAAGAGTGAAGTGTGAATATGACTGTGCATCAAATGTTGATGTAATAAAACATTTTGAATAATGTAAATTATAGATGTTGTGCCACCAATGTGTATATAATGTAAAATGCTGTTATAATTTAAAATATATGATAATCAACTAAAGTATGTATAGTATATTATTATTATTTACTGAAATGTTTGTGGACTTGCTGCACATAATTGCCACACCTGTTTTAGCAGCTATTGCTAAACACGAAAATGAACCAGGCAAGCTTAGTTCTGCCAGCCCATGTTTAGAAGGAATTAATTTGTTTGCCCTGTCAATGTTTGATACACGGTTTCCTATGTGGCAGTCTGTCTTCAACCACAATGCTATTTAAACATTGGGTTTTCTTGCATGTGATACATGTGGAGTGATGTGGTGTCTGTTTACTTCTGTATTGTCAAACCAATTAGTTGAAACTCCACGGTTCTCAGAACTAGTTCCCTACATCTGGCGACATCAAAACCAACAACACAACAGGTATAACAGGGTCACTACACTACATTTAACACGTTAAATTAGAAAGAGTTTACTGTACTGTAGATGGCTAGCTAATAGCTATACAATACCTATAACGAAAACAATGACTCCAGTCACTCCATACCCGGTTTGTTTCTTTAGAAAACAATGACAGTTGAATAGCAAACCACTACGCCATGTGAACTATACCAAGTGAAATACACTATGTAAATTCAAATCAAGAGCAACATGTTCGTTGCCAATGCAGTTCGTCCGTCACAATATAACCATGAAGAGTTTTACTTTAGGCTTACTATAATGTACCTACTGAAGCTTGTAGCCAGCAATGTTTCAGTCTAGCTATACTGTACCTACACTCACCTAAAGAATTATTAGGAACACCATACTAATACTGTGTTTAATCCCCTTTCGCCTAAAGAACTGCCTTAATTCTATGTGGCATTGATTCAACAAGGTGCTGAAAGCATTCTTTAAAAATGTTGGCCCATATTGATAGGATAGCATCTTGCAGTTGATGGAGATTTGTGGGATGCACATTCAGGGCACGAAGCTCCTGTTCCACCACATCCCAAAGATGCTTTATTGGGTTGAGATCTGGTGACTGTGGGGGCCATTTCAGTACAGTGAACTCATTGTCATGTTCAAGAAACCAATTTGAAATGATTCGAGCTTTGTGACATGGTGCATTATCCTGCTGGAAGTAGCCATCAGAGGATGGGTACATGGTGGTCATAAAGGGATGGACATGGTCAGAAACAATGCTCAGGTAGGCCGTGGCATTTAAACGATGCCCAATTGGCACTAAGGGGCCTAAAGTGTGCCAAGAAAACATCCCCCATACCATTACAACACCACCACCAGCCTGCCCAGTGGTAACAAGGCATGATGGATCCATGTTCTCATTCTGTTTACACCAAATTCTGACTCTACCATCTGAATGTCTCAACAGAAATCGAGACTCATCAGACCAGGCAACATTCTTCCAGTCTTCAACTGTCCAATTTTGGTGAGCTCGTGCAAATTGTAGCCTCTTTTTCCTATTTGTAGTGGAGATGAGTGGGGTCTTCTGCTGTTGTAGCCCATCCGCCTCAAGGTTGTGCGTGTTGTGGCTTCACAAATGCTTTGCTGCATACCTCGGTTGTAACGAGTGGTTATTTCAGTCAAAGTTGCTCTTCTATCAGCTTGAATCAGTCGGCCCATTCTCCTCTGACCTCTAGCATCAACAAGGCATTTTCGCCCACAGGACTGCCGCATACTGGATGTTTTTCCCTTTTCACACTATTCTTTGTAAACCCTAGAAATGGTTGTGCGGGAAAATCCCAGTAACTGAGCAGATTGTGAAATACTCAGACCGGCCCGTCTGGCACCAACAACCATGCCACGCTCAAAATTGCTTAAATCACCTTTCTTTCCCATTCTGACATTCAGTTTGGAGTTCAGGAGATTGTCTTGACCAGGACCACACCCCTAAATGCATTGAAGCAACTGCCATGTGATTGGTTGATTACATAATTGCATTCATGAGAAATTGAACAGATGTTCCAAATAATCCTTTAGGTGAGTGTATAATGAAAACAATGACTGCAATCACTCCATGGCTGGTTCGTTTCTTTAGAAAGCAATGATAGTCAAATAGTTAACCACTACACTTTATTAACAAGGATAAATCTGAACATATTGCTCTTGTAAATCTAAATCAAGAGCAATATGTTCATTGTCGGTGCAGTTCGTACATCGCAATAAAACCATTAAATGTTTTACTTTAGGCCTCCTATAATGTAGTTACTGTAGTTTGTAACCGACAACGTTTTTGTCTATTCTGAATAAATCCTAATGCCTAATTTGGAGTCAAACTCTGGTTGACTACATGGCAGTCTGTGTCTCTAACCACTACTCTATTTAACAATGGGCAGTCCGTCAGTCAGATTAGTCAGGCTCTCACTCACTCAGTAAGAGACATTCACTCTTCTTGGCCGGCTCCGCCTATTGATCATTGTAGGAAATAAGATAATACTTTTTTCAGCATTTTAGCCATTAAGGCCAAAAGAATGCCATATTGGATTCAGCGTAATACAAAGGCAGCTAATGGTAACTATGGATAAGAAAGACAACCACATCCCTGGCTTAGAAGTTGCAGCATTAGCCTGGCCAGGGAGGAGAATGCCGGTGTGCCTACAGGAAAGGCTCAAACAGCGAAACGCAGAGCTTTAATTAACAAGTTTGTTCAGCGCCCCTTTGTAACAATATTAACTGCTACATCAACAACCATGTCCATGGCCTAATGCAACACTGGCTGTAAAGCCTGATTTATTTTATAAATTAATAGATGTAAGCTTAGACAGATTTGAGGGAAAGTACATTACTGTTAACAACAGTCTTTAAAACAACTATTGTGGAAGGTGAAAATTGAATGCAGACAGTAGCCTTATAGATGTTTTGTTTGCTGGAGTTACAACCCGCTTTGGTCCCTCCGAACG
Source organism: Esox lucius (assembly GCF_011004845.1). Taxonomy (NCBI): domain Eukaryota; kingdom Metazoa; phylum Chordata; class Actinopteri; order Esociformes; family Esocidae; genus Esox; species Esox lucius. The sequence goes on along the minus strand of NC_047570.1, from coordinate 11,141,688 downwards.
TGGCACTAACCATGCAGACACTGTTTGTAGATATACGTAGATTACAGCCAGCCAGCCAGTTGTTATCTTAGAGAGTCTTTTAACTGCTCTCATTTAGCACTCCTGAATTGTGTGTTGACCCTAGCCACTTTTGGAGCACATTCAAGGACGACACAATCTCCCTCAAAAATAACGTGTTTCTTTTAACGTAAACTCACTCATCTTCAGTTGGATCACTCATTTAGATGGAGATGTTATCAATGACCCCAACAATGCCCTGGTAGGCACTGATTATTATGAAAGCTGCTTGCTTTGTTTGTGCAGGTTATCCAGCAGCTGGGAAGTCAATACATTGACATATGATTTCCATTGAAGTAACTGCAGTGATTGTTTGGAAAAAAGTTGTTCTTACGGATGACTGAGATGGACCGAAGACCTCACAGTTCTAGTGTGCCATTTTCCGTATTGCCAAATAACACAGTGCAAGTTTATTGTTAGAACTCTGCTAACCATAAAACCCCACTGAATTGTCATTACTACATTTCCTTGGGGGAAGCCGATTGCAGGTATATGCAGATTTGAGTACAGGTAGTTACATACAGTATAACTGTGTTGTACTCATTACCAGTTTAGTGAAACAGGGTCCAGATTTAAGTTATGAAAACAATTGTGTAATATATTAACCCACTCAAATATAATTTCCCAGAATGCACTGCCCATTCAAGTGAACTCTAGAGTTACCATCCAGTACTATATTTATAACTGACAGAGACATGGTAATTGAAATCATAAATTTTAAATCGTGTGTGTGTGTTTTAAGACAGATTTTATACATGTTAAACAAGTAACACAATATATATACCATAAAGCCCCAATTTAAGGTCTTGCTTTGAATAGTACAGTGGCCTAAAACTCATATTTGAAAAATCTTGAAAGTCACAGGTTCCACTGAGATTTTGGTAAAACTTGGGAACCTTACCAGAATTATGCAACCTTTCTTGCAAGGCACTGGCTTGCAAATGGATGGGTAATTCCTATTGAATCTAGATTATTTTGACAGCAATAATTTGTATTTAATTAATTTAATTTAAATAGAACATTTTCGCTTGCAAAAGAAAGTTACTAAATAATTGTATTACTTTAGAAAGATGAATGTTTGAAGTAATTAAGAATGAATACATTTAGTGAATCAATGATACAGTACATGCAAAAAATAACCCAACAGGCTTTGGAGAGTTGTAGATCACATTATGTCTTTCAAACAGCACACGAAGACATGTTTAAATTGACTTAACCTGAGCTAGCTTTTGCAAGCGCGATGAAGAAGTAAAACCTTACTCGATGTTTGGCCAATATGCATTGCCCTGTGGAGCTCACAACCGTACATCAGCTTGAACATAGATGTAGGTGGACTGCTTGGCACTATGGAAGAGTGCATTAGAATGCTGCTGAAACTGGAAGTCCCTCAAACCAATATCTTTTTGCTGACTCATCGTCATACAATTCAGTTTTCTCAGCCTCTATTATTTCACAGTAATCTACTAGTTGTCAGCTGACAGCTGGTGAACTGAGCTGTCTTAAATAATTGAAGACTTCAGTTGTATCTTTTGACTCAATGAGCTTCATGAATAGCATTGTTTTTACCATTAGGAGTGTAGTAAAAACTATCTATTCCCAACTGAAATGGTTAATGCTGTAGTTAGTTTTGCTTTGCACACACACTGAAAATAGAAAAGGTGGGTTTTGACACTATAACACTGTAGGAATGTTTTCAGGTAAGATGAATGAATGTATCATTCTGCAAACTGAAATGTTTCTTGATTTGAGTGACTTGGATTTGTCTTTGAACAGAATTACTTTGCGCGCTTAGCCATTTAAATGAAAACAGAATATTTTTCATTTTGTCCAAATAAATTGTGTCACCTTTCTGTTTAAGGTGGTCCAAATGTCTTTAGTATTGGGTTTGAACTTTCTCAAGAGTTCAGTTGAAAGTAAAGACACAAGTCTTATGCCAGAATTGTTTGTGTATGTGTGTTTGCGTGTGAATGTTATGTGTTTGTGACCATAATTTCAGGTTTTGCAGAAATCCATAAACTCAGACCACACTAACGTCATTCAGTCCAGCCACAAATTCATGAGGTTCCTATCAGGTACAGTATGTCCAATTGTGGTTGTTAGCAAAGGCAGATGTAAATCAAACTATCATACCGAATCCCAATGTCTGTAATGTTGATACAAGTATATATCTCATAAAGGAGACCGACAATTTTGCTTTACAATTTCCCAAAGCACTATAGCTTTAAGTGATGGATAAAATGCCTAGTACCCATAATCCACAGTCCTTTCTTCCACTTGCATTGGCTGATGAGTTCTGACAGTGGATCCACCAACCACCAAAGTCATGTCAATGAGTGCACTTCTCTGTAACCAGTTTCATTCAAGGAGAAGAAATCTCTAGCACTGGACCTTTGAAAAGCATGTTCAACCACATAACTGTTCAACTTAAAATGTTCCCTTGCAATTATGGATGCAACAAAAACGGAGAGAGAAATATATATTACCCAGGAAGGCATTTAGAGTGAAGTGGTCAATACATAAAAAGAAGAATGCGGAAGTGTACCCATTCCAAGATACCATAGCCTATTTTCCTTTGAATTGCATAATGCATCAAATTAGTTTTTAAAGACTGGTGCCTGGTGCTTCGAGTCACACAATTTGACCCTCACTACTTAGAAGGCATATGTAGATACACCTATCAGCCATAACATTATGATCACTTACTGCCTGGGATATATCAGGCAACAAGTGAACATTCTGTCCTCAAAGTTGATGTGTTAGAAATAGGAAAAATGGGAAAGCATAAGGATCTGAATGACTTTGACAAGGGCCAAATTGTGATGGCTAGACGACTGGGTCAGAGCATCTCCAAAACTGCAGCCCTTGTCCAGCGACAGGGTCATGGGTTGCCAACGCTCATTGATGCACGTGCGGTGCGAAGGCTGGCCCGTGTAGTCTGCTGCAGCAGATGAGCTACTGTAGCTGAAAAAGTTCATGCTGGTACTGATAGAATGGTGCCAGAACACACAGTGCATCACTGTTTTTTACGTATGGGGTGGCGTAGCCGCAGACCAGTCAGGGTGCCCATGCACCACTGTCCACTGCCGAAAGCGCCAACAATTGGCATGTAAGTATCAGAACTGGACCATGGTGCAATGGAAGAAAGTGGCCTGGTCTGATGAATGTTTTCTTTTACATCACGTGGATGGCTGGGTGTGTGTTCATCACTTACCTGGGAAACACAGGGCACCAGGATTTACTATGAGAAGAAGGCAAGCCAGCAGAGGCAGTGTGATGCTTTGGGCTTTGTTCTGCTTGGAAACCTTGGGTCATGAAGATGTTAATTTGACACACACCACCTACCTAACTATTGATGCAGACCATGTACAGTGGTGAGAACAAGTATTTGATACACTGCCGATTTTGCAGGTTTTCTTACTTAATTCTTTGGGGATGCTTGTCTGCAAACTGGACAGGACGACTTCACCGTATTGAGGGGAGGATAGATGGGGCCATGTATCGCGAGATCTTGGCCAACAACCTCCTTCCCTCAGTATGAGCATTGAAGATGGGTCGTGGCTGGGTCTTTCAGCATGACAATGACCCGAAACACACAGCCAGCACACAGCACACCTTCAGAGGTCTAGTGGTGTCCATGCCTCGATGGGTCAGTTCTGTTTTGGCGGCAAAAGGGGGACCTACACAATATTAGGCAGGTGGTCATAATGTTATGGCTGATCGTGTTTATAGAAATGACCTTTTAAAACATGATAAGAATATGGTCATATATAAACCTGAGTAGGCACAGTGCAGTAGGTCAAAGCATTTAATGTTGTTATTGCTGGGTACAAGTCCCTACAAATGTTGTCTAATGACATTAGATGAAGTGAACAAATGAAGGGTATCTGCTAAAGTTTGTATCCAGATACCCTTCAAATTATACACACAACTGATTATGTGCAGGAGTGTTGACTATTAAAAATAAAAGCCCAACATCGAGGTCATGTCAAAAAGCAAAGTGCCCTTCCCATAAAGCATAGCTTTTTCTTGCATCCCTACTGAGGCAACCATCAACCGAATCCAATAAAATCAACATGTTTTGTCCTAGTGAAAATGTCTCAATTGAAAGTAGAATTGATAAGATACATGCTTTACTGAGTTGGACCCATGTTATGGTGTAAGATTAGGTAGTGGGCCAGGACTGTACTGTGTTGAGAAGGTGTAAAATACCAAAAATATAATTTTGGAGACAAGCTACTGACACTGCTGCTTGTGGCTTGTGAAATAGTGTAGAAGTGATGCTACCAGACTGTAAGCAGTTGAAGCAGATTAGCTATAGGGATGTTGGCTATTAACTGTGAAGTGAATTAACTGTTATTTCGCTTCTGCAAATCTCTTAGGTGCCAAAGTGTCTTTGTCAATGTTTACCGTTTGACGTACTGTGTCATGTTTTCTTTCCAATAATCTTCCAGCTGTGGGAGAAGTACCAAGACTGTCATCCGCTCTATTCTTAGAATAGAATACCGGACAATTTACTCACATAAAGTGTGTAATCCTTTACATGTAACTGCCATGTAGAAGATAATGCCTCAGATATGCCTCAGAAACGGAGGCATAGCATCTGTACAGTCTTTGTATAGTATTGTCAGAGGATAAATCATGCCAATAGACTCTTCTGCAGGAACAGTATTGGAGAGGCATTCACTAGTTGAGGACTTCCCGAAAATAGAATCACAAGTGTACTGAAGTGTAAATTCTGTGTAAAGCTCACATAATATGTTGTTACATTCCACCGAAAATCAAGCTGTTATACTCACAAAAATCAATTGACCTTGGGAGATACTCATGTTTCCTCTTGTTTTCTGGGAAACATTTTGCTTTAGAAAGCAATGTCAGATTTAGAAGCTACAGAAGTCAGTATCCATAAAAGGTGAAGCTGGACATGTTGACACAGATTTTACTTTGCTGTAGAGCAAATACCCATGTTTTTTTTTGCAACATCACAAAACCTTTTGAAATAACATTCTTTTTTTGTTTAACATACACAGTGCTTTCAATTATTATGATTAGAAAAACAGCATTATGTTTTTCAGTTGGAGAACATTGTGAAGTGCCATAGGATGTTTTGACATTGTTGCAAGCACTCCAAGAATGGTTTAGCTTAGTGCGTGAGCTGGGTGGTCCTGGGATGCTTGGATGCACTGTTGGCCTCTTGCATACCTTGTATGACAGTGATGGAGAGCAAGTACAATACCCAACCTGACTTCAGAGTGAACAGAAGATTAGACAGGCCCACCTTGACACTGCAGCCCTGCAGGACTTCTCACAGTGGGGGAAGCAGATGTTGTTCTCCCTAAAGTATGTGAGCCTGTCACTTATGTCACTAGGGTATTGCAAGTAGTCCATTGCTACCTTTTCCTGTCATTCCCACCCACACAATGTTTTAAAGACTTCCAGATAGCACTGTATTTCAGGATGCCAACATAACCTTTGTAGTTCAAAAGCTAATAACTGCTAAGTAAATGTACACATGTTCATCACACTTGTTACAATGTTGTGTTAACATAACCTGTCTAGTGCCATGATTGTCATTGCTTCACAGATCAGCCTACACTGTGCTTCATTTTAAATAGGAAAACAGCTGTTGTGCTAGTTTTAGATATGTACTTGTAGCCTGTGATGTTGTTAAAATGTGTTTTCTTTTTATTCTATTCTCCTTTTGTAAACAGATTCCCTTCTGAAGCTCCTCTTAACTTAATGTAGCAAATCCATATTATGCTGATGATGCTATAAAGACAGCACTGATAATGTTTGCCATGAATTAATTCCAATCAAATGTCTTGATTTTTGCTATGATCCATCCAATATTGAATTAGGTATATCAAATAATGAATTGTGGATCTATATTCTCAGATCGAGTGCTATGCACTGCAGTATCTCCCTTTTATTTTGAGACAAATATCAATATTTTTTCATTGTGAAAAATGCAGCTCTCCAGAGGATCCATGTAGTGTAGATTTGAGTGATAAGTTTTGCTGTTACTACAATAAAATGTTTCCAAAATATGCATTTTACCTTAATTTCTGGACAATGATTATTTTTATATACTGTAGATATATGTCTCAGCTATCACAATGTATCTCAGATAACACATAGGTTTTCTTTCAATGGTGCGAGAGGCCAATCCTGCTTTTCTTGGGCAAAACCATAGCATGCACATGATCAAAATAATCATCACAATGACTATGAATGTTTTCTATAATACTTTCTGGCAGTGAGGAACCACCATCTTGTATCATTTAGTTAATTTTCAATCATTTAAATGGTTCTCTGATTACATTCCTTCAGCTGGGAAGTTGGGATGGAAATAGAGTGGTTAATAGTAAAGAGAAACTAATAGTATAAATCCAAATGTTCCTTTGTTGGTCTCTAGACAGCTTAGCCAGGGCTACCTCTACAGGATCTTGACAGAAGGCATCTGCCATTCAACTGTATTAGAGCAGCATTTCCGAATGACAGTGGAATCAATACATCACAATTTAACCTGAAATGGGTGGGAATGTAGGACTGTTTTGGATGAGGCAAATGACGTGTTAGGACCTCTAGCAGTTAGACAGACACATTATTGTCAGAGAGTGAATAACTCAAATGTTCCTTGTTTGAGCACTTTTTGATATGATTGACATTGGCCGTACCTACATTGGCCGTACCTACAGCAGGTGTACAACAATTATTGTTGGCTAATTTGTTAACACTCCATATTGGTTCTATAACAACATAACTTAACAAACACCTACATCTACTTCTGTAATCATTTGGGCTACCATTGGCTTTTAAAGTAAGCCATCGGATATTAACGTTATATCTGCGCTCTAACCCTATGACGTGCAGTCCAGCACTTGCTACTGTTGTGTCATACTAGTCATACTGTGTTCTGGGATTATTACCACACAGAGAGTAAATCTTAAGTGGCTCCATTCTAAGACATAGGAGGGAATTTTTGAGAAACATACCTCTGTCCCCTCTCCTTGAACTGCCACCTTAACGTGGTGGAGGGGTTTGAGTACCCGAGTGACCCTAGGAGCTATGTTGTCTGGGGCTATATGCCCCTGGTAGGGTCTCCCAAGGCAAACAGGTCCTAGGCGATGGGTCAGACTAAGAGCGGTTCAAAAACCCCTTAATGAAGAAGAAAATTGTGTGTCCTGTGACGTCGCCCGGCATGGCGCAGCCGGGGCCCCACCCTGGAGCCAGGCCCGGGGTTGGGGCTCGTTCGCGAGCGCCTGGTGGCCGGGCCTTTCCCCATGGGGCCCGGCCGGGCCAAGCCCGAACGAGCGACATGGGGCCGCCCTCCCGTGGGCTCACCACCCACAGGAGGGACCATAAGGGGCCGGTGCAGAGAGGATCGGGCGGCAGTCGAAGGCGGGGGCCTAGACAACCCGATCCCCGGACACGGAAACTAGCTCTAGGGACGTGGAATGTCACCTCGCTGGCGGGGAAGGAGCCTGAGATGGTGCGTGAGGTTGAGAGGTTCCGACTAGAGGTAGTCGGGATCACCTCTACGCACGGCTTGGGCTCTGGAACCACACTCCTTGAGAGAGGATGGACTCTTCACCACTCTGGAGTTGCCCATGGTGAGAGGCGGCGGGCTGGTGTGGGTTTGCTTATAGCTCCCCAGCTCTGCCGCCATGTGTTGGAGTTTACCCCGGTGAACGAGAGGGTCGTTTCCCTGCGCCTACGGGTCGGGGATAGGTCTCTCACTGTTGTTTGTGCCTACGGGCCGAACGGCAGTGCAGAGTACCCGACCTTCTTGGAGTCTCTGGGAGGGGTGCTGGAAAGTGCTCCGACTGGGGACTCTATCGTTCTACTGGGGGACTTCAACGCCCACGTGGGCAACGACAGTGACACCTGGAGGGGCGTGATTGGGAGGAACGGCCCCCCTGATCTGAACCCGAGCGGTGTTCAGTTATTGGACTTCTGTGCTAGTCACAGTTTGTCCATAACCAACACCATGTTCAAGCATAAGGGTGTCCATCAGTGCACGTGGCACCAGGACACCCTAGGCCGCAGGTCGATGATCGACTTTGTTGTCGTTTCATCTGACCTGCGGCCATATGTCTTGGACACTCGGGTGAAGAGAGGGGCGGAGCTGTCAACTGATCACCACCTGGTTGTGAGTTGGATCCGATGGCGGGGGAGGAAGCTGGACAGACTCGGCAGGCCCAAGCGTACTGTAAGGGTCTGCTGGGAACGTCTGGCCGAGTCTCCTGTCAGAGAGATCTTTAACTCCCACCTCCGGCAGAGCTTTGACTGGATCCCGAGGGAGGTTGGAGATATTGAGTCCGAGTGGACCATGTTCTCCACCGCCATTGTTGAAGCGGCCGCTCGGAGCTGTGGCCGTAAGGTCTCCGGTGCCTGTCGAGGCGGCAATCCCCGAACCCGGTGGTGGACACCGGAAGTAAGGGATGCTGTCAAGCTGAAGAAGGAGTCCTATCAGGCCTGGTTGGCTTGTGGGACTCCAGAGGCAGCTGACGGGTACCGACAGGCCAAGCGGACTGCAGCCCGGGTGGTTGTGGAGGCAAAAACTCGGGCCTGGGAGGAGTTCGGTGAGGCCATGGAGAAGGACTATCGGCTGGCCTCGAAGAGATTCTGGCAAACCATCCGGCGCCTCAGGAGAGGGAAACAGTGCCCTACCAACGCTGTTTACAGTAGAGGTGGGCAGCTGTTGACCTCAACTGGGGATGTCGTCGGGCGGTGGAAGGAGTACTTCGAGGATCTCCTCAATCCCGCCGTCACGTCTTCCATTGAGGAAGCAGAGGATGAGGGCTCAGAGGTGGACTCGTCCATCACCCGGGCTGAAGTCACCGAGGTGGTTAAGAAACTCCTCGGTGGCAAGGCACCGGGGGTGGATGAGATCCGCCCTGAGTACCTCAAGTCTCTGGATGTTGTGGGGCTGTCTTGGCTGACACGCCTGTGCAACATCGCGTGGCAGTCGGGGACAGTGCCTCTGGGATGGCAGACCGGGGTGGTGGTCCCTCTTTATAAGAAGGGGGACCGGAGGGTGTGTTCCAACTATAGGGGGATCACACTTCTCAGCCTCCCCGGGAAAGTCTATGCCAGGGTTCTGGAGAGGAGAATACGGCCGATAGTAGAACCTCGGATTCAGGAGGAACAGTGTGGTTTTCGTCCAGGCCGTGGAACACTGGACCAGCTCTATACCCTCTACAGGGTGATGGAGGGTTCATGGGAGTTTGCCCAACCAGTCCACATGTGTTTTGTGGATTTGGAGAAGGCATTCGACTGTGTCCCTCGCGGCATCCTGTGGAGAGTGCTTCGGGAATATGGGGTCCTGGGTCCTTTGCTAAGGGCTGTCAGGTCCCTGTACGACCGAAGCAGGAGCTTGGTCCGCATTGCCGGCAGTAAGTCAGACTTGTTCCCTGTGCATGTTGGACTCCGGCAGGGCTGCCCTTTGTCACCGGTTCTGTTCGTAATTTTTATGGACAGAATTTCTAGGCGCAGCCAGGGGCCGGAGGGTGTCAGGTTTGGGGACCACACGATTTCGTCTCTGCTCTTTGCGGATGATGTTGTCGTGTTGGCCCCTTCAAGCCAGGACCTTCAGGATGCACTTGGACGGTTTGCAGCCGAGTGTGAAGCGGTGGGGATGAAAATCAGTACCTCCAAATCCGAGGCCATGGTCCTCAGTCGGAAAAGGGTGGCTTGCCCACTTCAGGTTGGTGGAGAGTGCCTGCCTCAAGTGGAGGAGTTTAAGTATCTAGGGGTCCTGTTCACGAGTGAGGGAAGGATGGAACGGGAGATTGACAGACGGATCGGTGCAGCTTCTGCAGTAATGCGGTCGATGTATCGGTCTGTCGTGGTGAATAAAGAGCTGAGCCGCAAGGCGAAGCTCTCGATTTACCGGTCAATCTACGTTCCTACTCTCACCTATGGTCATGAGCTTTGGGTCATGACCGAAAGGACAAGATCCCGGATACAGGCGGCCGAAATGAGCTTTCTCCGCAGGGTGGCTGGGCGATCCCTTAGAGATAGGGTGAGAAGCTCGGTCACCCGGGAGGAGCTCAGAGTAGAGCCGCTGCTCCTCCACATCGAGAGGGGTCAGCTGAGGTGGCTTGGGCATCTGTTTCGGATGCCTCCGGAACGCCTTCCTGGGAAGGTGTTCCGGTCCCGTCCCACCGGGAAGAGACCCCGGGGAAGACCTAGGACACGCTGGAGGGACTATGTCTCCCGGCTGGCCTGGGAACGCCTCGGTGTCCCCCCGGAAGAGCTGGAGGAAGTGTCTGGGGAGAGGGAAGTCTGGGCATCCCTGCTTAGACTGCTGCCCCCGCGACCCGGCCCCGGATAAGCGGAAGATGATGCGATGCGATGCGATGCGATACCTCTGTCCACAATTACAGCTTTGCCAGCTCGGATAAGAGACAGTTGTGAAACTAATTGTCCAAATACTTTTGGTATCCTTAAAGTAGGGGACTATGTATAATAGGTCCTTTTATTTCCTGATGAATCATACGATGTAGATGAAAATAACCTCACATTAAAGCTGACAGTCTCACCTTTAACACCACCATCATTTCAGTTCAAATCCAAAGTGCTGTAGTCCAGAGCCAAAACAACACAACTTCCGTCACTTAATGTAGGTAAGAATTCAAGTCAAGGTTAGGTTAAGGGTAGAGGGTTAGTTTTTCAGGTATGGAAAGGCAGAAACCCTGGTCAACTGTCTACCTTGTTTGAAATGCAAGCTCAATCGAGTCAACCAATAACATTAATTTCTGCCTTCAGGGATGATCTGCCTTCCGAGGCCTATTTGAACTCCCACGTGCTACCAACCCTTTTTAGGGACAACAAAATAATAATATGGCCCCTTGCGTCAGACTCAGCCAAATGTATGAAATGCACTGACTTATTCCGTAAGTGCTGCTATACTAGAGTAAGTGCCAGTGCCTATGTTCACAACAACATCCATGCCTCAGGCACAATCAAAGTAACTGCAGCCAAAGGCCAAGCTGTAGGCAATGGGCGACCAGGGCAGATGTGCAAGATGTAGATTACACAACACCAATTCTGGTTTAGCATTTGCAAACATAGTTAATTGTAACTGTAAAATGATGCCAGCCTGACAATTATAACATACTTTAACCCCTAATCCTCAACTTCTGAGGAATCCTAAGGTTGAGTATTGTGAGAATGGGATAGTTATCAAATGTACACTCACCTAAAGGATTATTAGGAACACCAAACTAATACTGTGTTTGACCCCCTTTCGCCTTCAGAACTGCCTTAATTCTACGTGGCATTGATTCAACAAGGTGCTGAAAGCATTCTTTAGAAATGTTGGCCCATATTGATAGGATAGCATCTTGCAGTTGATGGAGATTTGTGGGATGCACATCCAGGGCACGAAGCTCCTGTTCTACCACATCCCAAAGATGCTCTATTGGGTTGAGATCTGGTGACTGTGGGGGCCATTTCAGTACAGAAACCAATTTGAAATGATTCGAGCTTTGTGACATGGTGCATTATCCTGCTGGAAGTAGCCATCAGAGGATGGGTACATGGTGGTCATAAAGGGATGGACATGGTCAGAAATAATGCTCAGGTAGGCCGTGGCATTTAAACGATGCCCAATCGGCACAAAGGGGCCTAAAGTGTGCCAAGAAAACATCCCCCACACCATTACACTACCACCACCAGCCTGCACAGTGGTAACAAGGCATGATGGATTCATGTTCTCATTCTGTTTACGCCAAATTCAGACCATCTGAATGTCTCAACAGAAATCGAGACTCATCAGACCAGGCAACATTCTTCCAGTCTTCAACTGTCCAATTTTGGTGAGCTTGTGCAAATTGGAGCCTCTTTTTTCCTATTTGTAGTGGAGATGAGTGGTACCCGGTGGGGTCTTCTGCTGTTGTAGCCCATCCGCCTCAAGGTTGTGCGTGTTGTGGCTTCACAAATGCTTTGCTGCATACCTCGGTTGTAACAAGTGGTTATTTCAGTCAAAGCTGCTCTTCTATCAGCTTGAATCAGTCGGCCCATTCTCCTCTGACCTCTAGCATCAACAAGGCATTTTCACCCACAGGACTGCCGCATACTGGATGTTTTTCCCTTTTCACACGATTCTTTGTAAACCCTAGAAATGGTTGTGCGTGAAAATCCAAATAACTGAGCAGATTGTGAAATCCGCAGACCGGCCCGTCTGGCACCAACAACCATGCCACGCTCAAAATTGCTTAAATCACCTTTCTTTCCCATTCTGACATTCAGTTTGGAGTTCAGGAGATTGTCTTGACCAGGACCACACCCCTAAATGCATTGAAGCAACTGCCATGTGATTGGTTGATTACATAATTGCATTCATGAGAAATTGAACAGGTGTTCCTAATAATCCTTTAGGCGAGTGTATATGTCTAGGCCTTTTATTGGGAGTATTTGCATGTATACATTTTCTTCACTGAAACTGTTCCATTTAAACACTACTCGTCCAATATTTTTAATATTCTAAAACATAACAATGTCTTGTCTTTATTTGAGTCCTTACACGTGAGTATTCCTCTTTAATCTGTTTTAACCGGTAAGATTAATTTTAAATCTTCCTTTAAATTGAATAAGCAGCATTTAAAATTTTAGTTTTTTGCCCTCTCGTAATCAATAAAAATGCATGATAAATGTTGTTTAAGGATACAACACATTTTTATATTTTTCATCTGTTGCTAAAACAACTATGATTTACCAAAGATCGTTGTTTTTAAGATAATTTTCTCCAGCACATTGATTCTTTAAAAAGGTATTATTATTATTATTATAATTCAGTTCTATAAATACTGTAATTAGTTGATTCATTAATGTCCAACTTTTCAAGAGCCAGTGTAGTCCCTTGACTTAAATCCAGCCAGCGGTTTTTGCTACTTATCCGTTCTGCTTTATTCTAGGGGTGTTTTTAAGTTGCAGTGTCTCCCTGTATGTTATGTTTGATCACTCAACTTTTATTTTGGGATCTACCCCTGTAAAAGAGTGAGTGGGAAAGACCAGTCAAACAAGTGCATTTCTGAATGTGTTACCTCTCCCTGTTTACCTTTAAACATTTTGAAAAGGAGGCTTGAGAGCACTTAGGAAACAGGACACAGTAAGTTAGGAAATAACATTGAGAAAATCCATGTCATTTTCTAGTGTTAAATAATTAGTGCTTTGTGATGAATTTGCGTTTTCAGTTAGATTATTACAAAATTAGAGATTTTCGATTATTACTGGGGTACTTGGTAAAATAAATGCTTTACGAAAAAAATTACGAGTGGCGTTGGCTGTGTTCCCAGCCAACCTCTTGATTTCCGTTTGGCACACACTGCAGAATCCAGTTTCCCCCTCAGTCTTCAAAAATAAATCCCATATGATGCTGACAGGGTCCTTTCTTCTAACTCTCTTCAATTCTCTTCCTTGACCACCTGTCTCTCCACCCTCAGCCAACACCTGCATTTTTCCTGACACTGACGTTAGGTTGAATGCTGTAACAACACACAATAAAACTATGAATAAGAGCCCTGTAATGGTAGTGACATTACTGCAGTGCTTATATTTAAACCCTCATTTAGTCACATTACGTTAATACAATCTTACAAACTTTGTTCTTATTTGATAACATTATTATTTAATTAAAGTAAGTCAACATTTAATCTCTGCTCATATAGCTCACCAAAGTACAATGTAATGAAATCTCTAAAAACCTGTCATCTGTTTAGCTAGGCTAGCAGTACTCTGTGGTTAGCTAGCGGGTACTGCATGGGTAGCTAGTAGGTATAGCTGACTACTGTAATATAAGAGCTGTCTGAATCAGTTTAGTCAGATAAGGAATACTTTCAAGTAGAACTACTGAATGAATCAGTAGAAAGAGCTACCTTCTGTCTTGTTGCGTCACACTTGTGTGTACTCTTCCTTCTGTAATCCCTTTGCGGACACGTCTGGTGCCTAAATTGATGGCGTATGTTGCACAGCTGAGACTTAATGGAGACGAATGGATTTGGTTCAGTCAGTTTTCATAATCATGTAATGAGCCCGCTCAGCCATTGAGACCAGTATTCCCTAACTAGCTACTTTATGCTTGTGGCTAAAATATTTCATGGAGAATTTGAAACTTGTCTGCCGAAGTTTGAACAAGGAAGAGAAACTGTGGAAAATGAATCAAATGTTATCTTTGTAATTGTTCTGTATTTGTATGTTAATTCACAAATGTAGACATTAAATATTAAAACAGACATATTTAAAATAAGCATGATTTAGCTGAGTCCCTGGCCTGATTTTGGCTACAACTGTAGTTACTTTCTATCCTAGCTGTTTTTTATGACGCTACTGAGGGGGACCCAATGGAGTTCGCAATGAGATTCAGATGGTTACTACCAGATTATAATACTTAGAGTGGGGAGAACAAGTATTTGATACACTGCCGATTTTGCACGTTTTCCCACTTACAAAGCATGTAGAAGTCTGTAATTTTTATCATAGGTACTCTTCAACTGTGAGAGATGGAATCTAAAACAAAAATCCAGAATATCACATTGTATTGTATGATTTTTAAGTAATTAATTTGCATTTTATTGCATGACATAAGTATTTGATACATCAGAAAAGCAGAACTTCATATTTGGTACAGAAACCTTCGTTTGCAATTACAGAGATCATACATTTCCTGTAAACTGTGGTCCCAGCTCGATTCAGGTCATTGACCAGGTCCTGCCATGTAGTTCTGGGCTGATCCCTCACCTTCCTCATGATCATTGATGCTGAGGTGAGATCTTGCATGGAACCCCAGACTGAGGGAGATTGACCGTCATCTTGAACTTCTTCCATTTTCTAATAATTGGGCCAACAGTTTTTGCCTTCTCACCAAGCTGCTTGCCCATTGTCCTGTAGCCCATCCCAGCCTTGTGCAGGTTTACAATTTTATCCCTGATGTCCTTACACAGCTCTCTGGTCTTGACCATTGTGGAGAGGTTGGAGTCTGTTTGATTGAGTGTGTGGACAGGTGTCTTTTATACAGGTAATGAGTTCAAACAGGTGCAGTTAATACAGGTAATGAGTGGAGAACAGGAGGGATTCTTAAAAAAAAATTAACAGGTCTGTGAGAGTCGGAATTCTTACTGGCTTGTAGGTGATCAAATACTTATGTCATGCAATAAAATGCAAATTAATTATTAAAAAGTCATACATTGTTATTTTCTGGATTTTTGTTTTAGATTCCGTCTCTCACAGTTGAAGTGTACCTATGCTAAAAATTCCAGACCTCTACACACTTTGAATGTAGGAAAACTTGCAAAATCGGCAGTGTATCAAATACTTGTTCTCCCCATTGTAGCTTCAATATTAGGCGTTCAAGTTATTTATTGTGTGGGCTGCTATCTTACTGAAAATATATGGGGTGGAACAATGGCCCGCATAAGCTATAGGTATACCTCCAGTGATGTAATACAGCTGCCCAATGAAACAAAGTGGATAAAAACAGGTTGTATAGGTCTTGAAAAGAAAATTGTGGCCTAAGGGGGTCCTTCTTCACTTAGTTACAGTATTCTTAGGAATATCAGTTGGCTTTATATTCCGTCATAGTATTCCTATATCTTGGGAACATACTGAATCTAAGTTAAGCATAAGGTACATTTTGAAAAAGCAGACTGCTTTGTTTATACAAACCAGTGACTTAAAACAATTAATAGAAACATTTCATTTTACTATTCCAAACAGTGTAATGTCTTAAAACGGTTCCCCAAAAAAGTATTGATTTTGGATGTTTACTTTTTATTCTTTAACCTGTGAAATCCACAGCTCACTGATGAACTCCACTTTATAATGTGGTTTGAGAATGCTATATAAGGGCTAAGCTATTATAGTTTATTACATGCTTGCCAATCGTGTGTAACTGAAAATCAGCTCAAAGCTTTGACCCACAATTGGCCTGCGAATATACTACCACCATTGTCGGATACACCATTGCCACCACTCCACCCTGCATGCTTGCAGGCACACACACCATCCCTTAAAAAGTAAATTGAAGGAAAATTGGCTTAAAGTGCATTATAATAATTTTTTTAGGCTTATTAACTCACCAAATTACACAATTCTGGTACTGTATACTCGCTGGAAAATGCAGAGGAGATGTTATTGGATGGAGAACAGAGGCAAGTTCAACATTCCTTAGCCAATAAGCATCGACACCAGAATTCAAAATGTTGTACCTGTTTGTAGTCCAATGTGATAACTATATAGTTAATAGGCAATGTTAGTATAGAAAGCTGCGGTAGCTGGGAAGCATGCTGTAGCTAGAAAAAAATCTGTGTGGTTGGCAAATGTTTTGGAAAAAACATTATCATAAAATAACTTAATACCTGGTTATTTTTGCTTTCTCTTGTTGGTTATGGGTTTTCTTTCACTGAACTGGTTCCAACCCCTGCTACAGTACAAACCTACCAAATATTAACAGTAGAGTAGAATGAAAAATTCTTAACCATTTTGAGATCCCTGCAGGGGAAAGCTGACTGTTGCCTAGGCAAACTCATTCCGTTTGTGTCAATTTCTCTTCTTTCTGGTATTGATTACCAAGTCAGCTCCACATTGTGTCAATATCTCTGGACATTGTTCTTTACTGGCATCAGACAAAGAAAAAAAGATGCATTTATAAAGCTATAACACCACCACGGGCAAGACATGGCAAGGTGAAAGGTTTGATTATAATGCATGTTTGATGAATAGCCCATAAATAATAATAATTATTAAGTTATTTTAAATATCCTTTGTTTTTATCCATTTGTAGCAGTGTGCAGAAGCTGTAAGAGCGCCGGATGTATGTGGGACAGAGTGTATTTTACTTCACTGCCTCTATTTAGATTTTTTATAATGTTAACTTCATAGAAATCCAGGTATCTATAACTGCATTACCTCATAACAGGAGACCTGAGACTCCTCACATTAGCAGATGTGGTCTAATCTAACTAATTAACAGCCCATCTGCAAGTGGAGTTGGTTTAACTCTCATTGGCCAAAGACTTGTGGGTTACGGCTGGTTAATCATATTACAT
This sequence comes from Esox lucius, assembly GCF_011004845.1. Classification (NCBI taxonomy): domain Eukaryota; kingdom Metazoa; phylum Chordata; class Actinopteri; order Esociformes; family Esocidae; genus Esox; species Esox lucius. The sequence goes on along the minus strand of NC_047570.1, from coordinate 11,124,583 downwards.
GTTTCATCTATTTTGGAAATGTGCGACCTGCCATTCCTTAATTTTTTACCAGAACTGTTACATCTGTCACTGAACCCATTCAACCTATGACTGTATCTGAAACAATCTGTTTGCAAGACGCACAAACAATGACAATCATATCACTGAACGAATGAACAACTTTCTTTCTTTTAAACATATTTATAAATATATTTGTGTTTGTTTATTTAGCACCATGAAGTCACAGCGGACACAGCAATCTTCCTATTCATTTACACCCTCAATAATGTGCAGGGATGCTACGCATATTAATGGGCTTGATTCCACCATTGCCTATCTTCTTTCCACCGTGGCTTCATTCCACTGACGACTCTCAGGAATCTAATAAAGCCTGATTGTCAACATGGCGCTGTTTGTTGTTTTGACTGCAATTAGACTCTCGGGCCCCTGTCTCGATTCTGATGGGAAAAAAATGAGCAGCACACTGGCAGCAGCAAATCATTATGACACAAAGAAATGAAGGTCAAGGGGTTTTAAGGGAAAAGACAATTAAAGTGCTGAGGCGTGGTCTATGAAAAGGTTATATCACAGCATTCTGACTCACCCTTGAGATTATAGAAGATATTGCACAATTTATCTGAAGATACAGTAATAACAATGTCAGTGAAAATGTGTGTAGATGTTTGTATAGGTTACAAGAAAAAAAATAATCGCACCACTCTTTTTACCTCTGTACATAGATAGGATGTTCCACAAAATGGGTTCCTTCTGTGTACCTTTGATATTTGAATGAGTCTGTAAATAAGACACTTTTTGTTGTGTCAATTAGTATCATCAAGTCATCAGTGATGCGTTTTTGTCTGGCCGTCATGGGTTAACTCTGTTGTACAAACAATGAACATCTTTACAATAATGAATAGCATGATGGAAAATGAAGGAAGGCTTAATGTTTTTATGGGTTATATTCAAAATTGTCTTTGACTGAGGTGGTTGAGCTCAACAATCCAACCATGGTTCACTAAATACATTTTTTGGTACCATTTAATTTGATTATTTTTTATATTTAATTTGATAACGTGTTTAACATACAAATTGCATGAACAGCATGTGCTCCATGCTCTTTACCAGTTTAAGAGTAATTGCCTCTCTCCGTCTGAAATCTCAGTAATGTTATCATGAACCTTGTTGAAGGCCCAATGGTAAGAAGGTGAAAGATTTTAACAAGATTGAAAAGAGAAAGATAAAAGAAAACTTTAAGCAGTTAAAAATTCAACTTTTTGTTACAGTTTTGATGGCGTGCTCATTTTAGCAGATCTGGATGTAGCTAAATGCTTATGTGTCGGCTCCTAAACATACTGTACATGGTTACATAAAGTATTTCTAATATAAGACAACATAAAACAATATTGTATTGATGAAAATCTATTCTTCATAAATTTAACAGCAGAATGTAAACCGATACTTCAACTATGTATTGAGCCAAAGGGCCTTCTACCAATGTAATGAAAACTTGTAAAGAAAGAAGACGTGATTCATCAGACCAGGCCACCTTCTTCCATTGCTCCGTGGTCTAATCCTGATGCTCACGTGCCCATTGTAGGCGCTTTCGGCAGTGGACAGGGGTCAGCATGGGCACCCTGACTGGTCTGTGGCTATGCAGCCCCATACGCAACAAACTGTGATGCACTGTGTGTTCTGACACCTTTCTATCAGTACCAGCATTAACTTTTTCAGCAAGTTGAGCTGCACTAGCTCGTCTGTTGGATCGGACCACACGGGCCAGCCTTCACTCCCCAAGTGCATCAATGAACCACTTTTGATAGGTACTGACCACTGCAGACCAGGAACACCCCACAAGGGCTGCAGTTTTGTAGACGCTCTGACAGGTGCCATGGTAACGATCAGTGTTATTCACTTCACCCTTTCAGTGGTCATAATGTTATGGCTGATCAGTGTATATTACTCTTGGTACAATCAAGACATGCAAAATCAGAAACAAAACCACCTCAGACTGGGAAAAATACTGTTATCAGTGATACCTTCAGGTGGTAGAATAAGTACACTATTATCCCAGTTGGAGCACACCATTTCCTCCTGAGTTCCTAGTTGTCATGAGCCCACCATCAGTACTATCTTTGCGTACGTCACGATTCATGAAAAGTCAGGAAACAATCTCAGAGTAATGATAACCAAGGCTTTTAATTACTATATCATGACAAGGCTGAACATGACTAGAAAGCTCAACATAATACAACAACAACCAACCAACAGAATTTGGGAGACATAACAGGGAGGTGATGAGGTGAAAATGAGACACAATTGAGGAGACTAAACAAGACACAGGTGAAATCAATGAACTCGAGGAACGACACAACATTGAACATAGAAATAGAATAAATAAAACCTAAGACACTTAGCAGAGCAATATAACAACTGGCACGGCGTTGCCGCCGTGATACCAGCGATTACAATATAAAACCAAAAGGATGTCTGTAGCCTCACACTAAACTGACCTTAAGGAATACGTACAAGAGCCCTTAGACTTGGCCCCTATTGTTGACCCAGCCAATATAGATTATTTTTGTGATGTGATTTAACAATATAAAAATAACCCAAAACAGTAATCCATTACTATAATTCTAAAGATGGTATTCAGTTTATTCTAACAAAGATTTTTGTTGAAAGACGAGTAAAAAAACAAACAATACTGTATATGTTTCCCAAAAAACAAGGTTGGTTGAATCGTATTCAAAATTATGTACAGATGTAATGACTGCCAAAGGTGCTTTCACTAAGAATTCACTTAGAAGTGCAAAGACACAATCCATAATCCTTATTGTTTATGTTTATAATTGGTCTTTCAGTTTTAACATGTGCAGTAGGTGGTATACACTGGTAGGAAGAAAATCCAATGTAATCCTTTTTTAAATTGAATTTGAAGCAGCAACATGGAATGTTAAAGCAGCAAATATCTGAAGTCTATGAAAAAGGTTCTGAATTTAACATGGCAGATAAAATAATGTATCCCAATTTAAGTGAACAATTTTAAGAGAGACCTTATAGTGGACACCTGCTTTGATTATTTCCTACTACTGATGGCAGCCTTTCTTTCATTGTCTGTATCTCCCACTTTCTTGGCCTTTGAAACAAAAATCTATTTTACTTTAGTAAAGCCTTTGGTTCCAGGCACTGCGTGGCTCTCATGTACAGCTGATAGATAAAGAAGTAGAGTGTTCACCCTCTGTGTCTACCATTGGTTTGTGCCGCAGGCAGCTGAGACAATGGCCATGTCAGGATATTCCTCTAGGAGTTCTGGGGCCTTTACAGTATTCTAAAGCCCCAAATTAAAAGGAACCTAATTCCACAGCCAAAGGAGATCTCTATTGTAGATTGCACTGTCTCAAAGGTGGAGACTCATTTCATTTTTAAACATGTCCTGTTCTCTCAAGTAATAAACATGGAGTTTAAAATTGTTGTCATTTTAATATCTGATAAATGTTCTTATTAGAGTAAAAATGTATCCAGTGGCAAACCGTGACTATTGGAGCTAGGCCTTAAGTTGCTGAAAAGATCTGACCTCATACATATAGATAGAGAACCCGGATGCATGTGTATACACAGCATGACTTGACACATTTCTTTTGCAGACCTATACATCAGAACGGCACATCTGGGAACTTTGGCTCGCAACACGTACCCTCCCTTTTTTGGGGGACAACAAACGACACTCGCCGTAGACATGGTAAAATAGTAGTGTAAAACAACACTAATAGATAACCACCAGAATTAAATTAGTTTATAAATGGCCCAAATTACATTATGTAAATATATATCAAATATTCTGGCCATAGAACGTGCAAGATACATAGAAAAGATTACTTTGGTCCACCTTAAATCATGTCCCTTCAATCTCCCAGCATCAAACTGGTGCAATATCCCCACTCTATGGCCAGAGGTGTCCTACCCGGACATCTTTTCGTAGCTTATTGCGTCTCCAGGAAAGCAAATTACCAGTGAAATAGTTTTTCATTCCTGCTCACCAAATAGTATGCAAGCTAGCAATACGGTAGCACTATGCTCGGAATACTGCGACTTTTCTTGAAACCAGAAATGTCAGTCTTTGGTGGGGGAGAATGGAAGGTATGTAATCCGGATTAATTTGTAATTTATTTTATTGTTCTGCATAACAAGCGTTATTCATTTTAGCCATCTGGTTTGTCTTGTTTACCCTGTGGTAGTCTACGCTGGATGCAGGTTTGTTTTCCCCCATAAAAGGGGTGTGGAGATGAGAGCCTACTCTGGATGACAGAATATTTGATGACAGAATTAAACAGTCCTAAAACACGCCTCGGCTGTGTCTAACAAAACAGCACATGTACATAACACTTGCAAATATCGATAGCAGGAACCATGTTAGAAGAAATTACCATTGTTTCAAAGAAACATTTGCCAAAACAGTCACTCAACTGTTCAACCAGCCAATACTACTCACACTGTTTCAAGACTACGGACATTCAGCCGTCTCACTGTGAACCTCGACGGCTGCATGGTCGTATCCCAAAAAAGTGTGAGAAACCTCGGCGTTACCCTGACCTCTCCTTTGAAGAACATATAAAATATGTTTATTTTCATATTCGAAACATTGCAAAAATCTGAAGCTTTCTATCAAAAACCGATGCAGAAATACTAATCCATGCTTTTGTTACTTCTAGACTAGATTACTACAATGCTCTTCTTTCCAGTTACCCTGAAAAATCAATAAATAAACTTCAATTAGTGCTGCACAAGGCTGCTAGAATCCTAAGTAGAACAAAAAATTGTTTAACACATTACATCTGTACTAGCGTCCTTACACTGGCTGCCTGTTAGGGTTAGAGCTGATTTTAAGGTTTTACTGTTGAAACGGCTTGCTCGTACTTACCTTGCTGAAATGATCCAGCCATACATAACTACACGTAACATACAATCGCAAGATGCAGGCCTTTTAATTGTACCTAGAATTTCTAAACAAACAGACGGAGGCAGGGCCTTTTCTCATAGAGCTCCACTACTGTGGAATGATCTGCCAATTAAGGTTAGAAATGCAAACTCAGGGTCTACTAAAATCTAATCTCAACAGCATAGTTTATGATTAGGTGTAGCCTGGCCCGGGAGTGTGAAGGTGACCAGAAGGCTTGATACTGTCAACCCTTGCTGTCTTGCCAGGTGGGCTCTCATCGCCACTGGGATGCCCTCCCTCCAATGCCTTTCGGGGGATGAGTCACTGGCTTGTTGTTGTCTCTCTGTTGCACACTTGTGCAATTGGGCTGTACTCTGCTGGCAATACTCGGCCCTCATTCAGGGTGGTTGCGGTTGGTGGGTGTCCCTTTGGTTGATGCCTGGCAATGTGGGTGGATTGATTTCCTGCCTGTTGGGCCCTGTCCCGGGCCTCCCCCGGGTAGGGCCACAGTGTCGCTGAACTCCCCCATCTAAGTTCCAAGATCTTACGCTGCTATACTATTGTGCTGGGGGATTGGGTCAGTTCTCCTTCCCCAGTAAGTTCTCCTTCTCCACAATAAATCGTTGTTAATATGAGGAATGTGTTTTAAACTAGGAGGACATTAGGTCCTAGTCCACACCTGTGGAGTACCTGGTTTGGGGTGCGCATTGCTGTCCCTTTCCTTGTCCATCTGGTTATACTTCTGATCTAGTCTAAATTTAAATAGACTCTGGATTTAGCCCACATGCATTTATTAATTATTCCAAATGGACTCTTAACCTTTTCACGCGTGAGTTTCAAATATTCCTTACCGACCCCCCAGCGTGAGTTTTTTTGCACGTGACTTCAGTACTCTGCAGCATTTGAACTCACTCCAGCATTTGAACAGTCACCTTGCTAGGTAAGGAACACTACATGCATTGCATTGCAAGCTTCTCTCGTTGACTCGAATTCTAAGAGCTGCAAAAGTTGGTTGATTTATTACTGTAGCTAGCTGGAAAACGTCAGCTAACCGCTAGCAAACGTCAGCTGCCCGCTAGCTAACAAATCGTGACCAGTTATTCAGTGCAGTGAAAATGAATAAACTATATAAAATGCATACAACAGGGAACGTAACTTCTAGAAAGTTTTTGCAATGGTTTTGATTGGTAGTAGTCGCTAATATAATTCGTTTTTGTGCATTAGTGTTGGCTGTCTGTTGGTACGTAACTAACACTTCTTGTCCCGATTTGAATGCTTTCTACCTGGTTAATATCATAGTATGGTCTTGAAACAATTACAATCAGGAAATAAAGTTATAAACACTGTTTGAGCTAAATGTGAGTAAATAATAGCGCGGTTTTACCAGCCATTGTTACGTTACTTGTAGCTAGGTATGCTAATGGTGCGTTCTAAACATGACGTTCTAATCACACCAGTGTGATCGTACGCTCCAGGGACCACTCTAGATTGATCACACCAGTGTGATCGTACGCGCCAAAGGGTTAATATCCCACCCGGCACAGCCAGAAGAGGACTGGTCACCCCTCTGAGCCTGGGTCCTCTCTAGGTTTCTTCCAAAAATTCAGCCTTCTTATGGAGTTTTTCCTAGCCACTGAAATTCAACACTACTGTTGTTTGCTCCTTGGGGTTTAAGGCCAGGTGTTTCTGTAAACGCACTTTGTGACAACTGCTGTTGTAAAAAGGGCTTTATAAATACATTTGATTGATTGATTGAGTAAATGCTGTAAAAGAGAAAAAAGTTGTGCTGTATTCAGTGTTCTCTCTCCAGCATGTAACAATAAAAAAGCATCATAACATGAAATGTAATGTACCCAGTACTTCTAGTTGCAACTTAATTACCTTTGTTTTTACCACTTAACCAGTCATCAGAAGTTGATATAATATTTTACCCATTGCATTCAACAAAAAGCAAGCTCTAGATGAAAAATAAAGTCCACTCACCATGACAGTTTTCATTTAAACCCGAAGTCCATTCTCTTGTCCTTAATGAAATGGGCAGGTTCATATAACATCTCTTTTGATGTGATTATTTTTTTGACTGAGATCAAAGCCAGGCTGACAGTAGGGCCATCGCCATCGTTACATACACTCACTGCAAAAAGCTAGCCAGCTAGCTAGGCTCATTCATGAGAAAACAACATAAGGCTCGCTATTGGCTCTCAAAAGACTCATTGTTGTCCCTGTCCTAAGTCCTCCTGGTTGTGTTGCACATCAAGATGATATCTGACGATTCCAGCTGCCACTCTGCTGACCATTCTCCCATAAGTTGCCCCTGTCCATCAGGTCATGCTTATGACCTGGATTAGTTTTTATAGACTCTAGACTCAGCCCACATGTATTTAATAATTATTATTACTTGTACTTCTGTTCAAAATGTTCACCCGGCACAGCCAGAAGAGGACTGGTCACCCCTCTAATCCTCTCTAGGTTTCTTAATTTCTGCCCCTTTTAAGTAGTTTTTCCTAGCCACTGTGCTTCAACGCTTGCTCCCAGTTTCAGGGTGGGAGTTTTCTTAAAGCACTGTGTGAAAACTATTGATGTAAAAAGGGCTTTATAAATAAAAGTTTTTTATTTTATTGAATAAGTGATGTATACTTAGGCCATCTAGAGGGCCTTGAGGCATCACACAATTGTCTCTCCTATTATAAGACAATTTGTAATTGGTTGATTCTAAAGTAATTCCAAAATGCTGCTTTAGTTGAAGCCAATGTCAATGACGTTGGCTGGTGCCTTCTATTCGAAGCCTGAGGGCCTAGCCAATGAACGTATTAACCCTTCTTAATCCAGCACAAACTGAAGAAACACAATAGGAAGATTATTACAATTAAGACCAAAAAATGTAATAATCAGTGAAAACAAAATTCCAAGTTATAATAGATAAAAATATACACAGATTTGTATCAATTTTAGGCCCTCTCTGAGGGTGTAGAGGGCCCTGATGGTTCACCACTGAATTACTCTAAAAAGGCTTTTATTTTTTGGACAGTTTTGATGGCATGATGGCATCTATTGTATAAAATATTTGCATCTCGAAAGCACCAAATTGAGATTGTGTATGTATCCTATGTATCGCGAGATCTTGGCCAACAATCTCCTTCCCTCCGTAAGAGCATTGAAGATGGGTCGTGGCTGTGTCTTCCAGGATGACAACGACCCGAAACACACAGCCAGGGCAACTAAGGAGTGGCTCCGTAAGAAGCATCTCAAGGTCCTTGAGTGGCTTAGCGAGTCTTCAGACCTGAACCCAATAGAATATCTTTGGAGGGAGCTGAAAGTCCATATTGCTCAGCGAAACCTGAAGAATCTGGAGAAGGTCTGTATGGAGGAGTGTACAACACTCAATACTTAGTTGGGGCTCCTTTTGCCTGAATTACTGCAGCAATGCGGCGTGGCATGGAGTCAATCAGTCTGTGGCACTGCTCAGGTGTTATGAGAGCCCAAGTTGCTCTGATAGTGGCCTTCAGCTCTTCTGCATTGTTGGGTCTGGCGTATCGCATCTTCCTCTTCACAATACCCCCATAGATTTTCTATAGGGTTAAGGTCAGGCGAGTTTGCTGGCCAATTAAGAACAGGGATACCATGGTCCTAGTAGCTTTGGCACTGTGTGCAGGTGCCAGGTCCTGTTGGAAAATGAAATCTGCATCTTCATAAAGTTGGTCAGCAGCAGGAAGCATGAAGTGCTCTAAAACTTCCTGGGAGACGGCTGCGTTGACCTTGGACCTCAGAAAACACAGTGAACCAACATCAGCAGATGACATGGCACCCCAAATCATAACTGACTGTGGAAACTTTAAACTGGACTTCAAGCAACGTGGATTCTGTGCCTCTCCTCTCTTCCTCCAGACTCTGGGACCTTGATTTCCTAAGGAAATGCTAAATTTACTTTCATCAGAGAACGTAACTCAGCAGCAGTCCAGTCCTTTTTGTCTTTAGCCCAGACGAGACGCTTCTGATGCTGTGTCTTGTTCAAGAGTGGCTTGACACAAGGAATGCGACAGCTGAAACCCATATCTTGCATACGTCTGTCTGTGGTGGTTCTTGAAGCACTGAGTCCAGCTGCAGTCCACTCTTTGTGAATCTCCCCCACATTTTTTAATGAGTTTTGTTTCACAATCCTCTCCAGGGTGTGGTTATCCCTATTACCTGTACGCTTTTTTCTACCACATCTTTTCCTTCCCTTCGCCTATTAATGCGCTTGGACACAGAGTTCTGTGAACAGCCAGCCTCTTTAGCTATGACCTTTTGTGTCTTGCCCTCCTTGTGCAAGGTGTCAAGGGTCGTCTTTTAACAAAAGTCAGCAGTCTTCCCCATGATTGTGTTGCCTACAGAACTAGACAGAGAGACCATTTAAAGGCCTTGGCAGGTGTTTTGGTTTAATAAGCTGATTAGGGTGTGGCACCAGGTGTCTTCAATATTGAACCTTTTCACAATATTCACATTTTCTGAGATACTGAATTTGGGGTTTTCATTAGTTGTCAGTTATAATCATCAAAATTAAAAGAAATAAACACTTGATATATATCAGTCTGTGTGGAATGAATGTATACATTATATTATAATTTTTTATTATATTATACATTTTTGATGATATTCTAATTTTATGACCAGCACCTGTACACACACAAATATACACCAATCCACCATAACATTATGACCACATGACTAATATTGTGTAGGTCCCCCTTTTCCAGACAAAAGACCGTTGACCCATCAAGGCACTAGACCTCTGAAGGTTTGCTGAGGTATCTGACACCATGATGTTAGCATAAGATAATTTTAAGTCCTGTAAGTTCACCATGGATCAGACCTGTTTGTCCAGCACATCCCACAGATTCTCGATTGGACTGAGATCTAGGGAATTTTGGAGGCCATGTCAACACCTTGAACTCGTTGTTGTGTTCCTCAAACCATTCCTGAAAGTTTTTTGCTTTATGGCAGGACTCATTATCCTGCTGAAAGAGGCCAATGCCATCAGGGAATACTGTTGCCATGAAAGCTTGCACGTGGTCTGCAACAATTGGTAGGTGGTACGTATCAAAGTAACATCCACATAAATGGCAGGATCCAAGGTTTCCCAGCAGAACATTGCTCAAAGAATCACACGGGGAAGAAGGCAAGCCAGCAGAGGCATAGTGCAACCTGGTGCCATGTCTTCTCCAGGTAAGCGACGCACACTCCATGTTAATGAAAACGTGATTCATCAGACCAGGCCACCTGCTTCCACTAGTTCTGATGCTCACATGCCCATTGTACGTGCATTCGGCAGTGGACAGGGGTCAGCATGGGCACCCTGACGTGTCTGCAGCTACGCAGCCCCATATGCAACAAACTGTGATGCACTGTGTGATCTGACACCTTTCTATCAGTACCAGCATTAACTTTTTCAGCAATTCAAGTTACAGTAGCTCGTCCATTGGAATAGACCACACAGGCCAGCCTTCGGTCCCCACATGCATCAATGAGCCTTGGCCACCCATGACCCTGACTCTGGTTCACCACTTTTCCTGTCTTGGACCACTTTTGATAGGTACTGACCACTGCAGACCAGGAACACCCCACAAGGGCTGTAGTTTTGGAAATGCTCTGACCCATTCGTCTAGCCATCACAATTTGATCCTTGTCAAAGTTGCTCAGATCCTTAGATTTGCCCATTTTTCCTGCTTCTAACACAAACTTTGAGGACAGTATGTTCACTTGCTGCCTAATATATCCCACCCACTGACTGGATTAAGATCATTTCTGACAGACACTATTTAATGTAATATTACATTTGTAATATGCAAATTATAGTCCAATATCATTGTTCATAAATGTAATACACATCTCCAAAATTTCACCTTACCTTATCACAAGAACAAAAATGGGGGAAAGTTCAAGGTCAAGACAGTATTTCTGCTAATTACCACACATTCAGAACCTTTTATCCAACAGGAGTCATCTGCAGGAGTCGAACACATCCAGATAAACAACCACAAGTGAACTTGCAGGCAGCCGACCTCCCTCAAGGAGTCAGTAAAACACAATAAGAAACGGGAGCCCTGTCGATCATCCATCTTTTCACCCCAGGCAGTGCTGAGCTAATTTGATCCACACATTTTCAGGACCCCAGGCACTGTCAGTATATCCCAATCAGGACACCTGGCCGCAATTACGGTTTGGTACATCAGGGGTTAATTTAAACCTACAATATGAATCTGCTTATCTGTCAATCTGAATGTCAGACAAGAATACTTTTTTGAGCCGGGCAAAATCACAGATTGCAATTTTTATGGTTGTGGCTAGTGTACAGTCACTCTGTGAAATATTTAAAATTACAGAATTTAACATTATCTTAACATGACAAAATGACATGGCGGACACACACATGCACATGCTCCGTTGAGAACATGTAACATCGCAAGCAATCAGGAAGGAAACTCAGTAACTAGCCCAGTGATTAATTTAAATTGGTCTATAAAAGCAAGACATGCTGATGCAACCCACTGACTGCCTTTTGTCCCTACACAGACAAAAGTCATTGGAGAATAACATTGCTCTCTGATTTTAAGTGAAGAGGAACCCATCAACCACCTATGTCCTGGCATGGACATTTGTAACTGAAGAGAGACATTGCTCTTCGACCAGCCATTGTCCATATAAGGGAGGGGGTAACTAAAAGTGTCCCTACTTTTGTTAACAACAGAGAACCCAGATAAATGGAGAGCGACCTTGCTCTCGTTAATCTCAATGGACTACCGATCTTCCTTTGTCCAGACTTGGACACATTGTGAATAGCTGGAAAATGACATTGTTCTTTGAGCAAATACTGAATATTTGAACAGTATGAACCAAAACTCAGATGGGATGAAGAAAATCCCCAGAGTATAATTGATTAACTGTTTCTCTTTGTGGAGCTAATCATTTCCTGTTTGTACCAAGGTCAAACTATTAGGACCCAAGAAGTCAGTGTAGTTTCCCTATTAATTCTGTTCCCATACATTGACAACCGCATGATAAGTAAGTACTGTAAGAACATTTGCATCATTGCATAAAATTATCTTGTGTAATTATTTTCAGTGTTAAGTGCATTTAATGCATGCCTACAATTTTTTTTATCCCTTTCCCTTTGTGTAAAATTAATTAATATCACATTGCCCTTCATTCATTCACTTGCTCACCATGTGTTTGTAATACATCTTCTTTTTGTTATAATATCATATATCTATCCCAGAAATTGTGAACTACCAACCCAAAGCACCTATCAGTATGAAGAATTGCATTTGCCATGGACTGCTGTTTGGTGAAAGGCTGAAATATAACTAATTTACTTGAACAAAACGATTTATTACTGCGTAACAAATTCCTCCTACAAGCAATGTCCAGCTCTTCCGCTTTGCTTTGAGCTTATGATACGTCTTTAGTTATATGATATTTGTGGTATTGAAATATGTCTTTGTAATGATAGTGACTGTAATAGTTGTGACTGTGACTGATTATGCATTAACAAGCAGGTAAAAATTATTTGTTGATGAATTGAATAGGACGATGAATATGTAAAAGTTGGTTTGGTGTATTTAGCTTGAAATGTTCAAGACTGACTGTTGGTAATATTTTATGTATGTGTATTTAGTTACAGTTGACATATTTAAAGAAATTGAAGTTAGGATTGCCTAAACGTGGGAATTTGAAAACAGTTGGCTAACCTATGGAAATTCAGCAAATTTGTAGATATTTAATGTGCTCCTTGAAAGTTTATGAACCCTACAGGTATTACTTTTTGTGTAAAATATATATATATTAAACTCATTAAACCCCAATTCATAATAAATACATTCCAAAATAAAGGACACAAACAAAGATATATGATATATGGTAATTGTTAATTTCACAAAAACTTTGTGTGTATAAAAATGTCAACCATTTAATTCAATAGCTTTTGGCACCCCTTGGCAGCAATAACTTGTAGTAAACGTCTCATGTAGCCACTAATGAGTACTCAGACAATATTTCTCCAGAATTTCCCAGTATATCTCAGAATTTTTGGAGGAAAGCAGACCCAGATCTTGACATTCCAACCATCATGGTTTTCTGGTGGGGTGTGGTTCTTTTAGTCAATTTTTGATGCTTCTGTCTAGAAAATGGTCTTCCAGACACCTTAACTTTTGTCCAGGTGATTTCTGGCAATGTTTAAACTGGCAGTTTGATATTTTTAACAGAAGAGGCTTCTTCCTAGCAACCCTCATATTAATCCCATTTCAATTCCATCTTCTTATTGTTGAAGCATGCACGGTATCCTAAAATACAGCAAGAAAGTTCTACAAAACTCCGGATGTTATGCTTGGGTTGGCATTTACCTGATTTATTAATTTTGTCATGGCTCCTGAGGATATTTTGGAAGGTCTTCCATTTCAAAGTTGAGTTACTGTCATGTTAAATGCTCTCCAATGGTAAATGATTCTCACAGTGGACTGATGAATTCATATAGTTGTACACTTTCCCCAGACAGAAGTGATGTCACTACCCTCTTCCTCTTCCTCTTAGAAAACATTTCCTCTCCTTATGGTATTTTGCATTCACCGTTTGGTTTTGCACACCAAACTGACCATCTTTCTTATCTTTATCAGAGTGCCACCCCAAACACATTCCTAAAGATCTGTTCTTTAATTAGTTAATTTGGTACTCAAATATTTACCCACCCTATTCTATATACTTATTTAGATGTCTTGTGCCCTGTCACAAAATTGTCATTGCGCAGGAGGACGCTGTGTTATTCGGTGTATTTGATAAATGAACTTGAACTAAACTTGAATTATTTGATTTTCCCAATCCAACATGGTGTTCATTTATTTTTGCACATTCACTAATAACATTTTTATTTTAGTTTTTGTACAACAGGTGTGATTTGGAATTGGTTACTATAAACCTGTAATGTCAGATAAAAATGGTTCTGATTAAATAAAGACAACAAATATCAACGATTACACAATTTCAAACACATACGTTCAAGCAGCGCTCTATGTAATAATATTTGGTAAAAAAAATCTAAATATTAAAGTTGGGATGGCCTGTGTGTTTTGGTTTGGTTCATAATCGAGATCTTCACAGCTATATCAGAATCGATTTTTTTATAATCCAATCTGGTATCCAACTGGAAAGATCCTGCAGATCATCCAAAAATGTGAACCGATTTTGATTAATACTAATTTGCTTTCAACTGCTTGTAATCAAATAGATATGTGCAATATGAGCTTGGGTCCTCTCTAGGTTTCTTTCTAAATTTTGGCATTCTTAGGGAGTTTTTCCAAGCCACTAAAATTCAACACTACTGTTGTTTGCTCCTTGGGGTTTAAGGCCAGGTGTTTTGTAAAAGCACTTTGTGACATCTGCTGATGTAAAAAGGGCTTTATAAATACATCAGATTGAGTGAATTTGAATATCAAAAACATATTTTAAGCAAACCGTTAAGTTGAAGTAGTCTAAACCTCAAAAAGCTGGTGTTGATCTTGCAGCTTAAAAAGTGTTAAGGAAGACATACTGTAAGTGTAGGTTTTGCCCCTTGGAGCTCATCCAAAACAATGTTGACAGATGTACTTGTTTGGGCACTAAAACTGGTGGAGTAACAAGAAGTATGTAAGAATTCTAAAGTTGCATTTGATTTAGCAAATCCATCAAATGAAGAAGTAGAAGAAGCAGAACAGTCAGCAACAAAGTATATCAAACAACTTTCCATTTAATTGATTCCTTTGCTTTTTTTAATAATTGGAATTTACAAAAAGTGTTTCCTCCGTGGCGTGGACATGCCCACTTCTGTTGCATCATTGTCAAACCAATGCCGCCAAAGAAGGCTTGCAGGTTCTGGAACCTTCTACAGGCAGCCAGCAGAGCTAGTCCTGCCCCTGCACAGTCACCTCCCATTAAGACTTGGCAAGCAAGGAATTTAAGGGCTCCCAAAGAGAAGTTGGGGTCTCACTGCTCCTCAGCTCCAGCGATGTGGTAGCACAGGAGGGACAAAGGAAGGACAGAGATGAAGTGGCGCTCACCAAGACTACGAGTTCCGGAGAACATTACTCCCAAACCATCACCAAGAGGCCTACCCGGAGATGGCTGCGCCTCCCTAGCAAAGTGTTTTGTTTTCTGTTTGTGTTTACAACATCACCTCCTCTCCTACCACGTCTATTTCCTTTAATAAAATGACCTCCAGCACCTTGAACACCTCAAATGTGTTCGTTCCCTGTGCCTCTCCTGGTTACACCACCAATGACAATGGGTGTATTTCTTCAGCCAGCACTGGGGGAAGGTGCTATAATTACAACAAGACAGATTCTCCTGCCTTTCCAGCGTCAACGCGGGCTGCATGTTTGATGCACCAGTTTGGCACTAGCCTTATGGAAATACAATTGTACATTTGTTGCATGGCACTAAATGACAATATTTATTATATTCTTTCATTACTAAATGATATATTACAGCTTTGCATTATCATGCTGATAGCTTGTTTTTTATGTCCTAATAAACCTCTGAAAGCCGTTTGGGTAATGCACTTGAAGGTATGTAGACACATGCCTGACAGTGAGGTTGCAGTGTGGTGCTGTTGCTAGGCCCAGGGGCACACACTGGGGAAAGGCAAGGATGGCAATAATTATTTTCACACACATGGGGGCACATTTTTTAGACAGTGCATTGATTCATAGTTTTTCACAATTGTTAACACACTAAAACAGGTTCTGTGAATAATATAAAGAAAAACATTTGGCTAAATTCCAGAAGGAATATCATTTACCCCAACTAAAAAGTAGTATTCACCTGTTTTCACACAAATCTCTTATCCATTCACACTGTTTTGCAAAACTCTATAGAACTGTCTTTGTGAAGCGCTCTTGTCACCATGTTGTCATATATAAAGCACTGCAGTTCAATAACCAAACTCTTTTCCAACACTCTCAACTAACAGTTGTTGAGGTGTAAACACTAACAAGCATAATTGCCGTAGCCAACGAGAAATCAGGAGGTTGGCAGGATTAAAAAGGGCCACAGGTAAGCGTAACTGTGTTTTTAAACACTGGATGACATCATTAAAGAGAGAGTTATAATTAAAAGGAAACTGTAAAGATGTCTGACTATTATGCCAACCTCTGTGTTTTCTATATGCATTACCACATAGAATAGCACTGGAATATTACAAGAACTGTAGAATTGAGTGACACCAGTTAACATTGTTAGACCATATATAATTTCTGGGGCCCAAGGAGTCATTGTGAACAAAATTAAGAGACCGCTCCTATTTCCTCTTAAATCAGCATCTCTATATGTATGGCTGCCATTCCATTCCAGTGTCTGTTAAATTTCAACACAGGCACACCTCATTTTACATAATGAGGTAGTGATTAAGTGATTAATAAATCAATCAAATGTATTTGTAAAGCCATTTTTACATCAGCAGTTGTCACAAAGGGCTTTTACAAAACACCTGGCCTTAACCCCCAAGGAGCAAACAACAGTAGTGTTGAATTTCAGTGGCTAGGAAAATACTCCCTAAGAAGGCCAAAATTTAGGAAGAAACCTAGAGAGGACCCAGGCTCAGAGGGGTGACCAGTCCTCTTCTGGCTGTGCCGGGTGAACATATTAAGAGCACAATTTTAATAATTAATAAATGCATGTGGACTGAGTCTAGAGTCTATTTAAACTTAGTCCAGGTCGGAAGCATGACCAGATGGACAAGGAAAGGGAAAACACGAGGGGGGGGGGGGGGGTAGCACAGTGGCAGCTGAAATCGTCAGGTATCATCTTGATATGCAACACAACCAGGAGGACTTAGGAGAGGGACAGCAACGGGTCTTTCAAGCCAGGTACTCCGCAGGTTTGGGCCAGGACATCATGTCCTCCTAAGTTCAAAATGAGACTGGGAAAATTCTGAAAATGCATTCCTAATATTAACAACGATTTATAGTGGAGAAGGAGACTGAACTGACCCTACTCCCCTAGCACAATAATATAGCAGCGTAAGACCTTGGGACAGAGACAGGGGGGTCCGGCAACACTGTGGCCCTATCTGGGGGAGGTCCTGGACAGGGCCCAACAGGCAGGAAATCAATCCACCCACATTGCCAAGCATCAACCAAAGGGACACCCACCAACCGCAACCACCCTGTATGAGGACAGAGTATTGCCAGCAAAGTATAGCCCAATTGCACAAGTGACTCAGAGAGACAACAACAAGCCAGTGACTCTGCCCCCGAAAGGCATTGGAGGGAGGGCATCCCAGTGTGGATGAGAGCCCACCTGGCAAGACAGCAAGGGTGGACAGTATCAAGCCTTCTGGTCACCTTCACGCCCTTGGGTCAGGCTACACCTAATCATATACCGTGCTGTCGAGATGAGTCTTTAGTAGACACTTGAAAGTTTGCACTGAGTTTGCATTTCTAACCTTAGTTGGCAAATCATTCCACTACCTGAACCAAATCTAATTTAACAAGAAAAAGTGTAAAAACCACAGCTGTGGTCATCAGTATCCTCTTGCAATAGAACCAGCTGGTTGGCAAAAACAGTGGAAGTATTACTTCAAAGGTAATTTGAATAAAAAAATAACTATTCAGAATGACAAAATAGTTGAAAAGAAAAGCTTTGAGTGAGGAAAGAAGGGTTCAATTCTGGCTTTACTGGCAGAGGGATACAGTGAGCGTCAGTTTGCTTCAATCCTGAACATTTCAAAGACTGGTTCATAAGAACAAGGTCAAGCAACAGACATTGGGGACAACAAAACTACACACTGACAGAGGGCAAAAACAACCATCAACTAATTTGAATTTCACTCAACAACCGTAGGATGATATCAAATGACCTACAAAAAGAATGGCAAACAGTAGCTGGGGGGGGTAGTGCACAGCGAGGACGGTTCGAAACAGGCTCCTAGGGGCAGGGCTGAAATCGTGCAAAGCCAGAAAAAAGCCCTTCATCAATGAGAAGCAAAGAAGAGCCAGGCTGGTGTTTGCAAAAGACCATAAGAACTGGACCATAGAGGAATGGAGTAAGGTCATCTTCTCTGACGAGTCAGATTTTCAGCTTTGCCCAACACCTGGTCATCTAATGGTTAGACAGAGACCTGGAGAGGTCTACAAGCCACAGTGTTTCGGGCAGATTTGTCTTTGTGAACGATGCATGAATCAAGCCAAATACAAGGTTATCCTGGAGGAACACCTGCTTCCTTCTGCTCTGACAATGTTCCCCAACTCTGAGAATTGTTTTTTTTCCAGCAGGACAATGCTTAATGCCACACAGCCAGGTCAATCAAGGTGTGGATGGAGGACCACCAGATCAAGACCCTGTCATGTCCAGCCCAATCTCCAGACCTGAACCCCATTGAAAACCTCTGGAATATGATCAAGTGGAAGATGGATGATCACAAGCCATCAAACAAAGCTGAGCAACTTAAATTTTTATGCAAGGAATGGCATGAAGTCACCCAACAGCATTGTGACAGACTGGTGCAGAGCATGCCAAGACACATGAAAGCTGTGATTAAAAACCAGGGTTATTCCACCAATTATTGATTTCTGAACTCTCCTTAAGATAAAACATTATCATTTAAATGTTGAAAAATGTATATTAATTAGTTTTCTTTGCATTATTTGAGGTCTGAAAACAATGCATATGTTTTGTGTTTTTTTTTTTTCCAGATATTATTTTCTACAAATAAATAGTCTAAATGACAGTATTTTTATTTTGAATTTTAATGTTGTCAGTTTATCGAATAAAACAAAACTGTTAACTTTACTCAAACCAATACCTATGAATAGTAAAACCAGAGAAACTGATAATTTTGCAGTGGTCTAAATTATTTTCCAGAGCTGTATATAGGTTTAAAGATATCTAGTCAAGAAGAATAAATTAAGACAATGGCATTTTTCAAGTTCAGAAAATTCAGCCTGAGAAGTCTATGAAAGTCTGTGTCCCAGGTCAGATACAGAATGCTGAGACAGAATAAGCATTTATATTCATGACCGCGTTGCCACTTAACCCCTTCCAGATTTATGTGCATCAACAATCTATATTCTGATTTCCTTGGATAGGTCTTTTTTTATGCTTTTATTTGAGTATTTGATTTTATGGAATTGTATTGTTATTTATTTTTATTTTTCTTTATAAAGAACATTGAATTGGTTCCATGTATGAATTGTGCTATATAAATAAACTTGGTTGCTTTTGATTGTGGCATAATTAGTATACCTTTATTTCAACACAAACTGAGACCAAGGTCTCTTTTACAGCTGGGCCCTGCATATACATTTTTACACATACAGTTTAAAAAACAAACAGAAATAAAACACAGAAAACAGACAAAACAAGATGATCAGAAATAGCAGAAGACAAAATGCAATGCTTCAAAACAGGTGTTATTCTCTTAGATGCTACAGGTTTTAGTGGATATTGGGCAAGCGAGGACTGTGGGGTCCCTTAGATGTAATCCAATCCTGAACAGACTACCAGTCCCTGCCACTGAGAGAAATCCCCACAGCATGTTGCTGCCAACACCGTGCTTCACAGTAGGAATAGTGTTCACAGCATAATGTGCGGTGTTAGGATATTTTGGGTTTCTATTTCTGGAACATGAACATGAACATTGATTCATTAATATATTTTTATAAAGTTTATAACATATAAAACATTTGGTGTGTACTAGTTTTTGATGCTTTTGTGTGAGTTTTTAAAATAAAGTTTAATTAATATGCCTGATAATTGTGTAAAATGTTTAATTTTGTGTGAGATATTTG
This sequence comes from Esox lucius, assembly GCF_011004845.1. Classification (NCBI taxonomy): domain Eukaryota; kingdom Metazoa; phylum Chordata; class Actinopteri; order Esociformes; family Esocidae; genus Esox; species Esox lucius. The sequence goes on along the minus strand of NC_047570.1, from coordinate 11,104,876 downwards.
TGGTTTGGTCAGTAGGGTGTAAGTTTCGAGAGGTATGTTTATAATTGTGATTTAATGCAGTGTTAGCAGTTGTGATGAAATGTAATTTAAAATCCATTTAAACTAAATATTGTTACACTTTAAAAAGACAAAGTACTTTACATTAAAAAAAATATATATTAGTTCAGGACATTTTTATGAAGCATTTAAAAAAAACATGGATATGTTGAAAGACATTTTTGTACAATTGACTTTACTTTGCATACTTGACATTAATTAATTCAGAACGCACCTCAGTGAATGGGTTTGATGTAAAATATAGACCAACATACAAAAGAGAACATGAGACACGCTGAAAACATTTGTTCTTGATATATGAAAGCAGATGCAACTTCCAACAACCAGGTTTGGATTCAGTTGTTTAAAAACACTCAGAAAGTAAATATAGATAGAGTATGTCTACACATATCTTTTTTTCAGCCCGAATACAGCAACAAACTGACAGTAATTGCATTGCAGAAACATTTAATTGTTTTGGGATCAATACATATTAGGAAGTATGTCATCTTATAGGAAATATATTTTAGAATTCTTTGACTTTGTTTTAGTCACAGAGATCATTGTCAACCAAACCATCCGAACAGCAGTCTGTTGAGCTATCAATAGACCTAATCTAAACTGTTATTCCTATACATAGGGTGTTGGGTAGGCTATGTTACACTGACAAGTTACTAATTCTGCCAGTAAAAAAACTGACAGTTTTAAATGTTTTTTACTTCTTTTGAGGTACCGTCAATAACAGCCCTTCTGGCTTCCTGTGGTCATGCTCAGTTTGTTTTGAATGAAACATTTAACTCTGCTGTAATGCAAGTCATGTGCCAATTAACCTGTTTGTTTTGTAGCTGATTACATTATCCTTTACTGGCTTACATTTTCAATTTTTCCAGAGAATATGTGGAAACACTAAATTGTGAGAAAGCATTGACCAACCCCCCAGCTAGCAGCCCTGTCCCAGTCAGGGAAAGGATTTGTGTAGCTCTTTCAATTGAGCAACTACGAAAAATACACCTCACTTACAGCACTGTAGGAACATGTTCTTGACTCTTTGGTAATGACATTGATTCGGGTGATGCAATTTCTATTTGTGATGCACCGTTCTGTCATGCTGTGTAATAGTGGTACATCCATGATGGTTTCAGTCACCATGTATTCTTGTTTCACTTTGACCTCTCTACTTTCCCAGTACAATAGCCTAAGTAACTCATTCAACTGTAAAATCCAACAATTTTCTGTTAAAATATATGTACGCCTTGTGGTGTATGTGTGCATGCACTGGCATAAGGCAGTTATGATGGGCCCCACTGTACGCTATTATGATGGCACACACACACAAACACAGCACAGCTTTTAGTTTAACATGAGTTATCTTTGAATACTGGTGTATTTCTGAGGTGGCAAACAAGGGCCCATTCTCTGCCCTCCACACTGTTAGAGGGCCCGCGCCCTCCACAGGCCCCCCAACCCCACGGGCTCCAGTGCGACCGCACTGTCTATATTTACGCCTCTGTGTGTGTGTGTACGCGTACACTCTTCATGACTAGTAACTACCATGCACTAGGGCCTATCATAATAGTGTGCACTGGGTGGCATTGTAACTGCCTTATGCAAGTGATCTATGCTTATTTCGAAGAGGTGGGACTGTTCTGTAAATCTCACTTGGACATGATCGTTAGTCTCTCCCCACATTCGAATCTGACATTTTCTGAGGTTTCATGAATGAGGGCCACTGTATCTATTCATTTTCCTTCCAACATGTTTTCATGGACCAGTCATGAAAATGAATACAGTATGCATGTGACTACACTAACTCGCTAACTCAAGTCAACAAAATATTTTGGGTGTAAGTTACTTTAAAAAACGCAACTCGTCAATAGGGACTGTACATATTACTACCCATCTTACATTTTAAATATACTATATGTCTTTAATGTGGTTGTTTACAGAGTTACTATGTCTTTAGAGTCACTTTCTTACATTTCACAATGTACTTATGCATTAGTTTAGTTAATTAGCCAGAGAAATAGGACAAATCTCTATGAATGCATAATAGCAATTATTACCTGATTATATTCAACTCAGTATGATATAATAAGTAATTTGAAGCCTCATTAAGTCATTCAAACTATCAGATATGGAGATGTGAAATCCATTGAATTTAGTTAATCAAGTAACTGATTAGTTCTCTATCATAGTAGTTTCACTTTTTCATTTCTGTTGTGTTATATTTTCCCATAACACAGTGGATTTCATTACAAGGGAAGTTCCGTGGAAGGTGACACATCAGGCAGAGTTAATCACTGTGTCAGTGAAATGACTACAAGTGAACATTTTTAAATGATAGGCTTCACAAGGAGAGATGGACCTCAAGGCAGTAGTGAAGCCCTTATCCGTGGGTTGACTGTGAGCCTGTGAGAGGGAGTCGGTTTCTCTGCAGTTTCCCATTCTCTCGCATGTCCTCATCTTGTCGGGGACTTTAAGCACGCCTCTTTTTGTGGGGAAGAGAGCAGATGCAGCGATACAGTTACATTGCATTTTGCAATTTATTCACATTGGTATTAGACTCAATTTTATTTTTCCTTAATATTTTCTTAATGCAACAGTTTAATAGCAAAGTGATTAGATATTGTGCAACACTTCCCGCAATTGAACGTTGTTAATTTGGTCAATTTAGATGTACAGTATCGATGCATCATAGTGCCCCTTCAGTCTTCCTCCTGCTACCTGGAAAAAATACCCCACACAAAAGCCAGAAATACATTTTCTACTAATACATTCATCTACTGCTACATGATTAAAAGTCAAGGTAAGTTAGATATCATCGCTGTTGGATGCAACCTTCTCTAAAAAGGCAACTTTTCTCTGAGAGTGAAAAAAAGTAGTTTAATTTTAACATTAATGAACACAGCATCATGAAAGCTCATGATTTTCCAATATTCTGGATCTGATATTTATAATCTGAATAAATCATTATTTTACCAAACAAATCTTGTCAGTCTCCTTACTTCGTTCTCTATGTGAGGTCTGTACTATAGACCTCCTTCCGAGGACGACTCCACCTAAGGGGAGGATATATCCACTGTCATTGAGGCCCTGGACCAATACGTTGACGAGATGCTTGAGATCGGAGCCATCCGTCACCAGCAGCGGCCAGCTTCTTCTTTATAGGGAAAAAGGACAGCGGACTACGCCCATGCATCGATTACAGGGCAATCAATGACATTCCCCCATTCAGCAAACAACTGATCAGATACATTCCTTCAATGCTTAATATGAGCCAATAACTATTTTGCATGAATCCAGTATCTGTCGTGCATATATTGTCTTTCTAATTTCCTGCATGCTGTGATAACCATTTTGTTTCAGGGCACCACTAACTGCGTGCATGTCGCCGACTCTGGATCCTGCAAAAGAGCCCCAGACCATCACACTTCCTCCTCCACTGAGGAGGCGTCACACACTAAGGAACCATTCTTTCGCCAACTGGACCACATACAAATACCTTGCATGATTTCAATTTTGATTAACCTGTCCATAACACCTTCTTCCAATCTCTAGTAGTCCACTGGCAGTGCTTTGTGCACCAGGGAAGTATTATTTTCTTATTTTTCCATCTTAGCAATGGCTATTTTGCTAACACTAGACGTGTCAAACCTGTAATTTGAAGTATTCTCTTCACACTTGAAACTGAGACTTGCTTACTTCAACCAGTGTTAAGCTGTGCATAAAGCTGTTGTCCTGTGAACGGCCTGTCACGCAAATAGTTGACTCTCAGAAACGTGTTTTCTGATTCTGTTGAGTCTTTTGGTTGGCCAGACCTCTTCCTGGAAGAGTTTCCTCTAGTTTCCAAGTAAGTTTTATAGGTAATAATTATCTGTCTATCTTCCTTTGGTAATTGCCTTTTTCTTGCCATTATGATAGAAATTTGCAATACTTTCCAAAGAGAGGGTGTAATAACACAGTCTGTTCCAAAACTGATTTATATGTTTTTTGAAACTCTGAAATGTAATTTTTATTTTTATCAAACTCTGGCAGTTTACCATTATACAATTTCAGGTTCTTCACTGTTTAGCGTTATTGTTTAGTGTTCTTATGTTTCATGTCTGGAAAGATTCTTGAAAGCTGGAAGCTTAAACTTTGAGTTATGCATCTGTGTTCTAATCTGTCTACCACACATCATTACAAAAGTATATATATGTGTATAACTGAAATCAAATCAAATTATATTTAGCAATTTAAGGAGATATAAACTGAGAATACAGAGAGTTCAGGCTGGAGGACAGTACAGTCAGGTAGATTATGGGGGAGGATAATGAAGCAGGTTGTGATTATATCAACACAATGTTTCCAATGGGCTAATAATAACATCTAATTGAATTTAGTTGACAACAAGGCTGTGTAGTCCTTTGCTTGTGCTAAAATAATTCAGCTGAGGTTTTACTTCAGCTGAATGCTCAGATTGAGAGATTGGACACTATTTATCTCCTAACCCAAGGGTTAGGAGATAACCCAGGGGTCAACTGTTACCCTACAAGGTCCAGAGCCTGCTGGTTTTCTGTTCTACCTCATCATTAATGTCACCCACCTGGTGTCCCAGGTCTAAATGAGTCCCTAATTAGACGGTTGTAATGATTAAGTGTAGTGGAAATGACTTCAAGGTCCAGAGTTGAGGTTGAGGGCTGTAACCTGTACCTTTTGATCACCACACTTCCTGACATTCACCACACACATCATTTTTGTAATATTTTTTAAATACTCTGTATTCCATTTCAATCCGTAGAAATGAAGGGTGCTGATTACCTGTTCTATAACAAAATGAATACTAGTATTTTTAGATTTTTGTTTTGGTTAGTGAAAATGTATTAAACCTTTGCATTCATCAATCCTTCAAAATGTAATAAATAAACATACCAACATGAATCCAAACTTCGGGTTTCATTCTGGATTCCAGTGCAGGTTTTCCCACTTACAAAGCATGTAGAAGTCTATAATTTGTATCATATGTAATCTTCAACTGTCAGTGACGGAATCTAAAACCAAAATCCAGAAAATCACACTGTATGATTTTTAAGTAATTAATTTGCATTTTATTGCATGACATAAGTATTTGATACATCAGAAAAGCAGAACTTAATATTTGGTACAGAAACCTTTGTTTCCAATTACAGATATCATACGTTTCCTGTAGTTCTTGACCAGGGATTTTGGCCCACCCCTCCATACAGACCTTCTCCAGATCCTTCAGGTTTCGGGGCTGTCGCTGGGCCATCCATCCTCCCCTCAATACGGTACAGTCGTCCTGTCCCCTTTGCAGAAAAGCATCCCCAAAGAATGATGTTTCCACCTCCATGCTTCACGGTTGGGATGGTGTTCTTGGGGTTGTACTCATCCTTCTTCTTCCTCCAAACACGGCGAGTGGAGTTTAGACCAAAAAGCTCTATTTTGTCTCATCAGACCACATTACCTTCTCCCATTCCTCCTCTGGATCATCCAGATGGTCATTGGCAAATTTCAGATGGGCCTGGACATGTGCTGGCTTGAGCAGGGGGACCTTGCGTGCGCTGCAGGATTTTAATCCATGACGGCGTAGTGTGTTACTAATAGTTTTCTTTGAGACTGTGGTCCCAGCTCTCTTCAGGTCATTGGCCAGGTCCTGCTGTGTAGTTCTGGGCTGATCCCTCACCTTCCTCATGATCATTGATACTGAGGTGAGATCTTGCATGGAGCCCCAGACCGAGGGAGATTGACTGTCATCTTGAACTTCTTCCAGTTTCTAATAATTGGGCCAACAGTTTTTGCCTTCTCACCAAGCTGCTTGCCTATTGTCCTGTAGCCCATCCCAGCTTTGTGCAGGTCTACAATTTTATCCCTGATGTCCTTACACAGCTCTCTGGTCTTGGCCATTGTGGAGAGGTTGGAGTCTGTTTGATTGAGTGTGTGGACATGTGTCTTTTATACAGGTAACGAGTTCAAACAGGTGCAGTTAACCTTTTCACACGTGAGTTTCAAATATTCCTTACCGACCCCCCAGCGTGAGTTTTTTGCGCGTGACTTCAGTACTCACTACAGCATTTGAACTCACTCCAGCATTTGAACAGTCACCTTGCTAGGTAAGGAACACTACATGCATTGCATTGCAAGCTTCTCTCGTTGACTCGAATTCTAAAGCTTCGTTCACACCAGACACGGCAATCTTTATGCGTCCCGGTGGAAGTCCATTCATTTCAATAGAAAGCAATCCGCACCGCTGCGTCTAATCTACCGTACTCGGCCAGATTTGGTTGCGGTACGGCAGGTGTGTCGCATGAGTTGAAATTTTCCAACTTGTGCGGTGCTTTTCCGTACGGTATCAGAAACGGAAGTTGATGTACCACCGAAGAAGAGCTAATATGTAGCTTTCAATTACGGGTTTATTGGACCGCAAAAATAGATTTGACAGCTCATTCATTATTTGTAATAGCCTACCAGATCAAAGTTTGAAACGCTAAATATTTGAGCGAGACATATCCTAGACCTGATTGGTTAAATCATATTTGAGGGAAAATATATATATATACAGCCTGGATGACGTTTTCATTTCATCTACTACAATGAAACATAAACTGAGAAAGCTTCTGCTCATGCTTGCATGGCTACACTTTTCCACGCAGCATTTTTAACATTTAGGTCTCGGTAAACGTCCGAGGTAGTATCATACAAACAAGGGTGGCTAGACACTAGCAAAATGAGGTTCTCCTCCGTCTTTGCGATACTGGTTATGAAGATGCGGAAGATTGATTGCGTTTTTTGCGTAGATTGATTGCGATGTTTGCGGTAAATTACCGTACGGTAATTTTATGCCGTGTCTGGTGTGAACGAGGCTTAACAGCTGCAAAAGTTGGTTGATTTATAACTGTAGCTAGCTAGAAAACGTCAGCTAACTGCTAGCAAACGTCAGCTGCCCGCTAGCTAACAAATCGTGACCAGTAATTCAGTGCAGTGAAAATGAATAAACTATATAAAATGCATACAACGGGTAACGTAACTTCTAGAAAGTTTTTGCATTGGTTTTGATCGGTAGTAGTCGCTAATATAATTCGTTTTTGTGTATTATTGTTGGCTGTCTGTTGGTACGTAAGTAACACTTCCTGTCCCGATTTGAATGCTTTCTACCTGGTTAATATCATAGTATGGTCTTGAAACAAATACAATCAGGAAATAAAGTTATAAACACTGTTTGAGCTAAATGTGAGTAAATAGCGCGGTTTTACCAGCCATTGTTACGTTACTAGCTAGGCATGCTAATGGTGCGTTCTAAACATGACGTTCTAATCAGACCAGTGTGATCGTACGCTTCAGGGACTACTCTAGATTGATCACACCGGTGTGATCGTACACGCCAAAGGGTTAATACAGGTAATGAGTGGAGAACAGGAGGGCTTCTTAAAGAAAAACTAACAGGTCTGTGAGAGCCGGAATTCTTAATGGTTGGTAGGTGATCAAATACTTATGTCATTCAATAAAATGCAAATAAATTATAAAAAGATCATACAATGTGATTTTCTGGATTTTTGTTCTACACGCTTTGTAAGTAGGAAAACCTGCAGAATCAGCAGTGTATTAAATACAGTGTGGAGAACTTGCTTCAACCTATCCGTACATTTTGGCTTTGTACCTTGAGGGTGAAGATCAATTAAATCTTGTTTGACATACTTTGTCCCAGAGATATTCTAACAATTTTTACATCAAATGCTCTTCCACACCCCACAATTGGTCTTGTCTATGATGCTTCCCCTTGGACTACAAGCAATGAAATATAACATTTTTGTCACTGTCTTGTAGTCAATAAAAAAAAAAAAAAATGCCCACCTACTCCACAGCTCCGCTATACCCCGCCCGTCTTCATCAACTTGGTCTGAAATTTTTATTTACCTCACTTCTGTTCGAATCTCTGAGCCGACATGGTAAACAAATCTTCTGATGTGACACTGAGCAAAGCAATAAACCACAACTGTTTCAAGTTCTGGCTAACCAGCATGGATTTGCAAAAAAAACCTGCGCGTGTGTACAATACACATTTGTACTAATGTGAAACAGGAAAACTGTACTGTAACAGACAACGTTTATTGATCATATAAATCTCCAGTTCTTCCTATTGAATTATAACATTCAAGTATTCATTCTTGTGCAATTATAGGCAGGGAAATATGTTTAGATTCATGAGAAATCTTACTGATCTTTAAGAAAGATATCAAATGCTCTATTATTTTCCCACAGTATAATGTATCCACCTGTCAGGAAAGGATGATATATTTGTAGAATTTAATAATGAACACAAGTCTTTCTGATGTAATATCCTACTACTATATAAACCTTCGATCTGGCTATTTATCCACAAGTAATTGGAATACACTAACGTGTCCCAGGAGATAAAAAAAAACAATAACAAAGATATTACGGTAGCACTTTTCATAAATAACTGATTTCCCCATTGGCCATTTCTGATGTCCATAAAATAAAAGTAGGAAATGCATGTTGATATGACTGTGTTCTGCAGATGCTTAGGAAATTGACTATATAAAGAAATACCTAGTTCACTACACTTTCAACTTCCCTTCGGCTTTGGTATAGACATGATACCTAGATAACATGTCTTAACATCTGTTATGAAACTGATTCGTTATATGTTTATTCCAGAAGTGATCAAAATTCTACATTCCAAATTTTATTTTGCTCTTATTTGTTGTGCTGCTTTTGGTAATACTTACTGCCAGCCACTGTACATCATGTGTAGAAATCCATAATGTGTATTCAAAACAGCTGTGAAACACACAATTTGTATATCATAAACACACATTTTATGAGAAAAATGTATTCTTTATTGAAATAATATAATTTAATTGTTGGTAATAATTTACTTTGAAAATGCAAACTATATATTTGCCAGGCTGACCGTGGAAATGTCAGGATTTGAGGAGGCTGTAGGACACAGCCGCAGTGGTGGTGGAACAAACAGATATTTATTACCAAAAGCTTGACACGACATGGCGACCATAACATGTGACAAAGACACACAAAACACACAAGGGCAGGAGGAACTTAAATAGGGACATAGCGATGGGGCAAAAAAGGCTAAACTGACATGGCACAGGCCATGGCTGGCCATTACAAGAAAGCTTAAAGAAGAAAAAAAACACATGTAGAGCTGAAGTAAACAAATTGTAATACACAAGGTAGACTGTCCAACTGTTTGATATTGCATTTTCAAACAAATGTAAGAAACCTCCAGAGTGGTAGGTTGCCCAACAGCTAAGGAGTTTAAGCCAAAAGGAGGTTGGTTCATTCCATAAGTTGAGGGCTAGATGAAAGGGCAGAATTTATCTGATGACAGAGGTCTGATGGGTTTACATCCTCAATATATTCCTCAATATATATAGATTTGGGCCATTAAACAAGGCCCTTAACGCTATAACCGCTCTGCATCCATAGATGTTGCACTGCAGCTTGACCCGGTGCGTGTGTACAGACTGGGGGTGTAAGGTTGAACAGAGCAGAAGACACTTTTCTGTTAAAAAATTAGCATTGTCACATATGGAAAAATTAGCATTGTATTTGTCCTCAATAATTTTGTTTATACTCACATTTTTATGAAACTTCTGGAACTAGAAAATCCCAAAGCATACTGATAGTGATGGTTTAGTAAGCTCTATCCAATCCTTTAGTCACTGAAACTGATCCTTTTTTTAGGTGCATGGCATGCTGGGTATTCAGTTGTGGGTCTCTAGGTCATTTCGCAATGGTTGCATTGGCTTTCATTACGAGCCTAATATGAGACTGTTGCCTTGCTTACTTTGAAATAGAAACTTCATGCAGATGGCAAATCTATGTTGAGACAAGGTGTAATGTGGGATTTATTTGTAAATCCTCCTTTATCTTTAAAGAGTTGCCAATTTCCAGACATTAAGAAAAATCTAAATGGTGGGGTTTAAGTTTCAGTCTGGATGTGGACACGGTATTTTGAGAGGGGAACCCAATCCCAAGCTGCATGCCTGGGTTTATTTAGCTATCCTTAGTAAGCCCAGCACAGGCAGTCAGACAATAAATGTCAAAAGGGGGCTGTGTTTCATCCCAGCCTCCTACAGCCCAACTGTCTATGGACAATATAGAGGTGACATTTATTATTGCAAGCAGGGGTTCTGATCCCACTTTTTAAAGACACCTCACTGGATCCCGGTCCCTGTGCAACGCTCTTAAATTACAGTTGTATTTAACCCAAAACGTATTTCCTCTTAATGGCCATAAGTGGAGAGCAAAAGAGTCATTATCCTACTTGATGTCTCAATTTCCTAGAAACGATCAGTACTATTAACGTTAAAACATAATTTTCAATGCTGCCCTCCCTGTCTTTGCCGTCATTTTCTTTGCAAACTAACTATGCGTTGCATGACTTATATTTCTTATGTGACAATGGAACTATAAAATAAATACAAAAACAAAGCCTAAAGCACTGGCCAAAGTGGGTTTACTTATAGCTATAAAAACATACTATTCATTTTCTTATAGTCTTGTGTTCACTAGACCAACTGAAAACAGAACAATGGGTCACTGGATGACAGTGTGTTCAGTGGTTTTCCCCAGGTTGGGTTGCGTTGATTTTCTTATGTGTCACTTTATTTCTATGCAGTACAGACAGAAATGGAAGTTGGACCCATACCAAGACTTGCACGCTTGTATCTAATTCTCAATCCATTGCTTGTTCGAAGTCAGTGATGGGCACAAAATGGAATGGGAGGACTGGTTAGCAACAGGTTAGTAAACCCAAAATACTCTCTCCACTTAGCATTTTCTCTGCCAAGAGAGAAACCATTCACACCATGATGATTCAAAATGTTGTGAGAACATTTCAATCTCTTGAAATGCAAATCTTCCATTTACACCCATGTTTTATATTGTGTACTAAAGTCAGAGTGCATTCTGTAGATGTCAAATGGAGATTTTTGGAGGATATTTGTCCAATCATTTGAGATTGAATATATCTTAATTCTGTTCTATCCTGCCAGTATTAGTGGCAGTTAGGTTGATGGAAAAGTATGTGTGTTGCTTATCTGAGCTTGCAGCAACTTTGATTCAGTGTAATGGGGGAGACTCTCTCGTCACAATTTTTCAAGTAGGTCACAAACTCTCTCTCTGAGGGCCCAGGAAATAATCCCAATCCCTATTTATGCTAAAAGCTAATGTAAAATGAAGAAAAAAGACTTTCCTATTTTTTATTCAATTTTTCACCTGGTAGAAATAGAGCAGTGAAAAATATATAAAGTAAATTACATCAAATGCACTGTTTTCATTTAATTTGTCAAATACCTTCACATGCGGTGATCACACCTTTAGGACTGATTACCACCTCCTCCATCATTACCAACCACTCAAATACAGTAAAGTGCTGACTCAAGGTACTGCATGTTCGGACTCAAGCTACTGCATGTGAGGACTGTAGGAAATCACAGCGAGAAGCACTTTGGTTTGTTGTCTGACTTGACTGTATGAAAGACTTAAAAAGACATGGTCCATCTTATGGCTAAGCTTTACAGTGGTTTTGGTTGTAACTATTACTGGTTGTCTGTATGTAAGCATCTATGAAGAGTCACATTGGCGGCAAACAAGCAGTCGAAGGACCATAACCCCATCATAAAACTGCTTTAGAATCATAAAGCTGAAACATTTGATGGGTTCTCTTTAAGGTAGATAAAGGCGAGCTAAATATGGTCAGGGCTGTCTCACCATGTTCTTCAAGTTATTGATTTTCCATATGTCTGTAGCTGACGATTAAGACCCCTCAGAGCTAGTGCCCCCAAGCTAACATCAGCTGTGTCCATCAAAGATGCTGTGTTATAGGAATTGATTGTCCTTTGGACATGTCTGTTGGCCTTGCTCCCTCCCTCCCTCATTCACTCTCTGTCTCCTTGACCCATATAAGATGATATCATTTATAGAGCACTAGAAGGCTTGGGCTTTATCATTTAATTATGCTCAAGCACACTTTCCTACAATTATTGGTTTACAAAAAACATATTTAAATCAGCCAGTCAAATATCCTCTTGGGAAAGCTGCTTTACTATGTATTATATCTTACATTTCTTAAATAGTTATTGAAAGTCTGATGCCCATATTTTCCCATTGTTCATTATGTTAATATTCTGTTCATTTGTTTAAGTAATATTTCTCACTGAATAAATCATGCGCTGCTAGGAATGTAATGCAATAAATGACTCTGAGGTAAAACATGAGTGAGCGTCAAATTATTATATTGCACAACTTTTTATAAAAACAAGAATTAATTGATTTGCTGTGTGAAGTACTATTCTATTCACCAAGCAGAATTATACTGCAGAAAAATGAGAAGCAAAACTATGCCTTTCTAAATTATTCATAAGGCATTATTCTATGAACGTATTGCTAAGTACACTCTCTTCCTGACTGGCTTCACCTTGCCCCGCTCAGAAGCCAGTTGATGTGATCCATTTCAGTCATGTGAGTGCATTGCTGCAGAATACGTTATACTGTAGCACATCAACACAGACATCTTAGTTAAAAGGGTGGAGAATTGGGCAGAAAGCTTTGGCTGTGAGTGATCAGGTTTCCTTTTAAAGAGCTGCGGGAACAGAAGTGTTACAATCAGCGGGAACAATCACAGCAACATTCCGGGAAAGACGAATTTGAGGGGAAGGGTATCGGGCAGGCCAGTCCATTTCATCCATCTTGGATGATGTGTACAGGAAAAGGAGTTCTTTCCTAATGTGCTTATATCCTCTCTCCCACTGTAGTGGATCTTGTGCCAGACCATTCAAAGTAATCCATCTTGTGATAGAAAGGTAATGTGTCCTTAAGTGATTTTTCCAGTGATACAATTAGATCTTATTTTTAAACATTAGATCAGTCTTTATATTTTTATATGAATTGGTTTGACTGACGGCCATGTGAGGTAGGGTGATAAGTATGTCCAAAGAAGTCCTTTGCTCTCAACTTAATTGTAATTTGTGTTGAATTGTGTGCGCATGTGTTAAGGTCCTAGGAAACAAAGATCAGATCACATACTTTTGGGTAAAGTGAGGCCTATTTGAATTGAATTGGACAAACCCCACATGATGTAAAGTTTTAATTTAACTTAGAGTGACAGCAAATATATTTTAATTCAGTGCAATTTAAATACATTCTACTTATAACATGAGTTTTATTCACTGTTCATACTTCAGATAACAAAAAAAGCACTTTCTATAAACAATGTTCATCTACTTTTTAAATCTTAGAATAGCCATGCTTCGGCTCATAGAGAGCTGTATATTCTTTTAGTAGACAAATGTTTGAGCATGGGCATCAGTATGACAGCTTCCACCTTTTCAAAATAGTCACCTGGATGCCACTTCTAAATGTATTACCTGATTCCACCTTTTCACATAGTCTTCATTTTTTTCTATATTTTAGGACACACTGGGACTGGAAACAATTATGTGATACAAAGATGCATTTGGCCTTTAGGTAACTCCCATGTTTATAAACACTTCTAATTATGTAAAAGCAACTAAACCAAATTGATATCTGACATATTTAGTTTACTGTGTTGTGACAACAACAAACAATATCAGAATGATATTGGGAACTTCAAGGACATGTAAAAATAAATAATTGCAGTATAATGAAGTATGGAAACCTTACTCACCAAACTAGTTTGCAGTAGGTATAAGATAATGACAAATGATTGTCTTACAAAGCAATGATTTGTGCCTTATATAGATTTCAGCATCCCTGAGGACAACAGAAGTGTTCCTGTGAGTCATCCTGGTCCTTTAAGTGGTCATGAGAGCTATTAGCTCAAACCGTACAAAAGCTAAAGTTAAATTGTGGGATAGAATGCACCCTGTACGTGCCAACCAATAATGTGATTACTTGTATAACTGCATGCCTATGAAGGAAGTGTAAAGCAATTAATCGAACTTCATCATGAATATGCCACAAAACGACAGGGATTCCTCTGGGTTTGATCATCACCTGGGTTTTGAGAATCACTGCACTAGAAGTCTCCCACTGAATTCCAAAATGCATATCCGAGCCTATTGTATCTGCACAATTCCCATCCAACAACCACAAGACCAGATATTTTAAAAGAATAAAATCAATACCCAATATTACTGAGATCACAGGTCGACCACATCTGATCCAAAATAAATGTCAGTAAAACTATACCGAATACTTTTTGTTTTTAGCTTGGCCATCCCTGATTGAACATTTATATAAAAAAAACTCATGCATCTCTCTCCAAAATGCGTTCTCTGTTCTCCACTAATTTATGTGCTTTAATTTATTTCTTAAATAGCCTATTGCTTGAACACACATTACCTGGCCGATGCACAAAGATCCATAAAAGCACATTTGGGATGTCTGTTAGCAGGTTAGTAATAATCCTAACACCCCTCAAGAGCTCTGAAGCTTCTGACATTTTCACCACCTCACGCAGAAAGTCAACCATGTTTAATACTGTATTCACTGAAATTGCAAATGATTCATCTTTCCAATTTCTTCACAACTGTCTTATATAAACCTAATCACCACGCCTTGTATAAGGAAAAAGAATCTGATTGCATAGCTCCAGTAAAAATAACATGAAATAGGCTACCTGAACCTGAATTTTGCAAGTTCACAAGTAAAGCATGAACCAGACAAGGAAAGTTCGACGTGAGCGAGATTAACCCTCTGAGGACGGATTAGGCGGTAGCGCCCACGCCCGGGGTGTATTTGCATAACAATTACGTAGTATTACATATTTTCAAAACGGTTTGTAATAGAGAGATTCTGTTTACTTTGCTGTTTCAACGAGAGTCCGATGAAAACGCAGATGCGCTTTGTGTTTACTTGGCATATTTCCTTGTTGTTGTCATCCTGTCCAAATGAAACCAAAACCTTGTGCACCTGACCAATGGATGGGCTGTTGAGTGACAGCATCCAATGGAAGGCTGTTGCCATGCAGAATAGTTTATTTTACCCAATCTGGGGAAGGTATCTGTTGCGTATTTGATCCAATCATAAGGTTGCTGGGTGGGACGTAAGTTTTGTTTTCTTCATTTGCTCATTCTGACTGTAGAAGAGGTTGTAGCAGTATGTCAGCTTAGCTAGCATGCTAACTTAGCATTAGCGAACGTTTTAGCATTGTGTCCTTGCTTAACGCTAACTTGTTGAAAAGACAAAGAAAGGATTTGTGTTTTCAACAGTTTTATAAGTATTATTATTAGTATAAAATGGCAAAACGTAAAAACACTTTTACTAAATGTAGCCATAGTCCGTTATGGTTATCAAACGTTGGATAGCTGAGTTACCAGACAACAAAGGACGAATGCTAACAACAGGCTAATGTTAACGCAAGTACAGTCTGGTAAGTAACATCTAATAACCTATTTATCATGAAATAATGTAATACAAATGTGATCATTATAGATAGTCTGCTTTGCGTATTTGGAATGGGAGATCTGTTCCACATGGCTGTGTGTGGTCTGAATTCAATCATATAGAAAATAATTATGGGTGTCATAATCATATTGTCCTGTATGCACATAAGGTGAATTATTATTTAATTGTTCTGTTCACTTTTATTGTGATACAATGCATATTTGTGTAAGAAAAAGGGTTTGAAAAGTGTTTTTGGAATGTTTTTGGGTTGAGGTACCGGGGTGGTTGATTTCAATGAAAAATTGTGTCAAAAACTTGTTGGACAAAAGGCAAATTATTTCATTTTTCTGTTCACATTCATTGTGAAGCCTTTTCTTACACAAATGTGCATTGTGTTTGCACAGAACATTTGTATTGGGAGTATCACTCCATATGGGTGTGTTATGGTCAGAATTCAATGATATATATAAAAAATCTGATTTTGCTTATGAAATTATTTACTTAATTGTGCATTTTTCCCTAAAACACTACCTTATAAGAACATTAACATGCAAGCTTATATTAGCTGAGGTAATTTGGAATAATCTGATGCCAAATACACAATGTTCGATTCACATTACATATTGTTTATTAGCCAAAATATAAAAGTAGAGACACCCAAAAATTTTAAGCGTAGTACTCAGAGGGTTAATGCTAAAAGAATCAATCCTGCACTAACTACAATTACATAGAAAATGTGAATGGTATAGGATGTTTATTATATCAGTCCATACATTGTAAGAATATTTTCTTCTTAATTTCAGTGAGTATTTCACATAAATTATTATGATAAATAATTGTATAATTCCGGCTAGATCCCGCGGCAAGTGTTTGACCTACGAGGGGTAGGTCGGTACACAACACCATGCTCATCATGTCTTTTCAGGATCAGGGTCCCAATACAACTGGGTTAGGCAGCCAGGGAAGACATGTCTTATGGACCTGTGGCAATATAAACATATCAGTATATGGGTATTTTCTTCATTTTATTTTCAGTTGACAGAGGTTTAATGTTAAAGTTGTGAATGTTTATGTAGTTAGCTTGAGATACGCTTTATTTTGGGATCTTGGAAGCTGTGTTATGGTGATTGATTTTATCTACTGAATAATATCATGTATACGTGCCTCATGAAGATAGCACTTGTTGATGCGATGATCAAAACAGGTAGGCTGAATCATTGAATGATGAAACCATATACCATAGGCATGACATCACCTAACATTTTACTTATCTTTTTGCGTTGCTAACCAGTTTATAAAAGCAAAATATTTCTATGGGGGTTCCGTAATGCGTTGTGCCTATGAGCAACTCTTAGCCATGGTATATTAGCTACATATCAACCCCCCTCATGCCTTATTTCTTAAACTCGATACGCCACCATCTGCCGAGTACTGTGGAGGTTCGGGACCTTGGAGAGTGTATGCCCAGAGAGCGTTGGAGAGGCAGGCGCGACTGCCTTCCAGAACATGCGGGAGGGAGTTAGGAGAACCAGCCCAAAATAAAGACGGGGAGAGAAAGAAAGGAATGAACATGGTGTGTGTTATGTTTTGTCTCCTACAGACTGCTGACACGAACGCCGACCTCACCCCTCATCCACCGGACGTCAGCAGCCACTCACCACCACGTTCACCACCAAGTTCACCACCATATTCACCACCACGTCCACCACCACATTTTTTTGAGGTTCCATTGTGTTTGTTTGATTTTTATTATTTCACTTGTTTTCCTTCAATAAAACGCCCTCAGGCCTACATGCTCCCTCCCTGTCCTATGTCTTCGCTGTGCTCCCATAACAGTATGCACGATATGGGGGGGGGGGGTGCTTTAATTTGGACAGAGTGGAAAACTCTACTTTTTGTAACAGGCCAACAGCGTTGTTACTCAAGTCCGATGTTGACATATTTGGCTGTTTTTGCAACATTCACCAATGTTACTTTTCAGGTTGAGAAGGCTACACTTACATAAGCAGACAGTTTAGCTAACATGAAGAATTTGTGGTTGTAGGTGGTTTTAGCTGTTTTGCAGTGGATTGGTGATGATTAGGGTTGACATCTAAACAAACATGTACACATGAAAATAATAGCCTAAATGTAAGTTCATTTTCCTAGGGGTCATTCAGGTGATTCACAATACTTCCCATGTGTTTTCATTACATTTCAATTGTTTGGATAGAGTTCCATTAACTTTTTCTCCACATCTGTAATTTACACCACATTTAAAACATGTATAATGGATTGACAGTAATACAACTTAAATGGCATCTTCGAGTTAGAGATTACATTTCTCTCCCTGCTACATCTCAAAGGTATTTACTAAAAAACTAATCCCATAATGTAGCTTGACATTTCAACTTCTCATTGTGCCTCTGAAGTATATATTTTACTTTATATTGTGAAATTGCGGGATGTGGCCTTTTCTGTTTTGGCAAACAAACAGAAAACTAAGGTTACTCTTTGTCATGGCTCATCTTAGCAAAATCAGACGATGACAGCAGTCCCAGCAGGGTCAGACAGCTAGGGGAGATAAGTCATGGAGCTGAGGTGAATTTTGCAATCTAACACAGTAATTTCTAATAACATAAACACGAACATGATTTTAAAGTATGTAGCTGCAAAGAAATTCCTTCAAAATAAAGATATCTTAAATATATTTTGGTCAGATCTGCATCAAAATGTGAAGTTCTAGCTGTTTTGCTGTCTAGAAGAATTGATCATATATGTAGTTGTTTAGAAAAGCAGAAAAAGAACATTAGGTAGCAAAAACATTCAGGGAGCATACCCCAGAATGCTGACACTCACATGCTGTGTCCCTATAACTTCTAAAACCAGCTCCATCCTTGCTTATAATTAGTTGGGTTTTACAGTTAGGTCCAAAATACAGTGTTTTAGCAAGCTCGCTACTTACATTATAATATCCATTTCAGAACAGGCTAGGAAATCAGTGAAATTCCGAGGCAAACCAGTCTCTATCTCTGTTAGTGCACAAAACTCGCAAGTTGCTAGAAAAATCTGTTGTTTAAGAATGTTAATACTATACACAATTATCTTAGCTAGTATCTAGATTAAATATGAGCTAAATTAGTCAGACAACTGACATTGGCCAGAACAAGGCCTGCAAGCCTAGCTATCTAACAACTACACTTCCATTTATAATGTCTATATAGAGTACAAGCCAAAAGTTTGGACACAACTCATTTAAGAGTGTTTTTTTTTTGTTGCTATTTCCACATTATAGAATAATAGTAAATATAGCAAAAAAATGAAATAACCTATTTGAAAACATTTATACATTAATACATTTACACTTTTGATTCTTCAAAGTAGCCTAAAATGATATTCCATGGCAGCCATGCTAGTTGAGTGTGCCTTGAATTCTGAATAAATCCTAGTGTCACCAGGAAAACACCCTCACACCATCACGTCCTATTCCAGGCTTCACGATAGGAAACACACAAGCGGAGATCAACCATTCACCCACTCTGTCTCACAATGACATGGCGGTTGAAACTAGAACTCTCAAATTTAGACCACATCCGAAGACAGATTTCCACTGGTCTAATGTCCTTCTCTCATATGTCATGTCCCAATTAAATCTCTTCTTATTGTTGACCTTGGTTTCTTTGCAGCAATTCAACCATTAAGGTCTAAATCATGCAGTCTCCTCTAAACAGTTGATGTTGAAATGTGTCTGTTATTTCTGAAGCTGGCAACTCTAATTCACTTTTCCTAGTCAGCACAAATAACTTTGGGTCTTCTTTTCCTGTGGCTGTCCTCATGAGGTGCTAGTTTCATCACAGGGGTTGATAGTTTTTCAGACTGTACTTGAAAAACAAAGTTCTTGAAATATTGTGGATTGACTGACATTATGTCATCAAGTAATGATGAGCTGTCATTTCTCTTTGTTTGTTTGAACTGTTTGTGCCATAATATGGACTACCACAGTACAAACATAATGATGGGATTCTGTATACCAACCCTACTCTGTCACAACACAGCTGATTGGCTCCAGCATATTAATTCTACAAATTAACTTTTAAAAAGGCACGCCTCTTAAATGAAAAGCATTTCAGGTGAGTACCTCATGACACTGGCTGACAGAATGCAAAAAGTGGGCAAAGCTGTCATCAAGGCAAAGGGTGGGAACTTTGAAGAACATATAATATGACATTTTCAGTATTTTGATTTGTTTAACACTTTCTGGTTCTTACATTATTCCATATGGGTAATTTCATAGTTTTGAGGTCTTCAACATCATTATACAATGTGGACTGGTAAAGTGTATAAACCTCTCTTCGGTTTTTTGTGTATTGCCAACATACAATATACTCTATTAACATTATATACGCCTACTGTATACAGTGGGGAGAACAAGTATTTGATACACTGCCGATTTTGCAGGTTTTTCCACTTACAAATCATGTAGAAGTCCCCTCCCCTCAATACAGTGCAGTCGTCCTGTCCCTTTTGCAGAAAAGCATCCCCAAAGAATGATGTTTCCACCTCCATGCTTCACGGTTGGGATGGTGTTCTTGGGGTTGTGCTCATCCCTCTTCTTCCTCCAAACACAGTGAGTGGAGTTTAGATCAAAAAGCTATATTTTTGTCTCATCAGACCACATGACCTTTTCCCATTCCTCCTCTGCATCATCCAGATGGTCATTGGCAAACTTCAGATGGGCCTGGACATGCGCTGGCTGTATTATCTGTATTAACTGCACCTGTTTGAACTCGTTACCTGTATAAAAGACACCGGTCCACACACTCAATCAAACAGACTCCAACCTCTCCACAATGGCCAAGACCAGAGAGCTGTGTAAGGACATCAGGGATAGAATTGTAGACCTGCACAAGGCTGGGATGGGCTACAGGACAATAGGCAAGCAGCTTGGTGAGAAGGCAGCAACTGTTGGCGCAATTATTCGAAAATGGAAGAAATTCAAGATGATGGTCAATCTCCCTCTGTCTGGGGCTCCATGCAAGATCACACCTCGTGTGGCATCAATGATCATGAGGAAGGTGAGGGATCAGCCCAGAACTACACGGTAGGACCTGGTCAATGACCTGAAGAGAGCTGGGACCACAGTCTCAAAGAAAACTATTAGTAACACACTACGCCTTCATGGATTAGAATCCTGCAGCACACACAAGGTCCCCCTACCAATGACCACCTGGATGATCCAGCGGAGGAATGGAAGAAGGTCATGTGGTCTGATGAGACAAAAATAGAGCTTTTTGATCTAAACTCCACTCACCGTGTTTGGAGGAAGAAGAAGGATGAGTACAACCTCAAGAACACCATCCCAACCGTGAAGCATGGAGATGGAAACATCGTTCTTCGGGACAGGACGACTGCACTGTATTGAGGGGAGGATGGATTGGGCCATGTATCGCGAGATCTTGGCCAACAACCTCCTTCCCTCAGTAAGAGCATTGAAGATGGGTCGTGGCTGTGTCTTCCAGCATGACAACGACCCGAAACACACAGCCAGGGCAACCAAGGAGTGGCTCCGTAACAAGCATCTCAAGGTCCTGGAGTGGCCTAGCCAGTCTCCAGACCTGAACCCAATAGAACATCTTTGGAGGGAGCTGAAAGTCAGTATTGCCCAGCGACAGCCCCGAAACCTGAAGGATCTGGAGAAGGTCTGTATGGAGGAGCGGGCCAAAATCCCTGCTGCAGTGTGTGCAAACCTGGTCAAGAACTACAGGAAACATGTGATATCTGTAATTGCAAACAAAGGTTTCTGTGCCAAATATTAAGTTTTGCTTTTCTGATGTATCAAATACTTATGTCATGCAATAAAATGCAAATTAATTACTTTAAAATGTGATTTTCTGGATTTTTGTTTTAGATTCCGTAACTCACAGTTGAAGAGTACCTAAGATAAAAATGACAGACTTCTACATGCTTTGTAAGTGGGAAAACCTGCAAAATTGGCATTGTATCAAATACTTGTTCTCCCCACTGTACATTCAATTGTAATTAAATTCAAAGTGTAAAATGTGTACATCTAAATTCAAATTTGAGTGCTGAATAAAGCACAACCTCAGGAAAAAGAAAACAATCCCCACTATCTGTAAACTCATACACTGATGTGTGCTTAAATTCCATCAGTCTTGTACTAGGCAAGAAGTAACCCATAGCTCACTGGCTTCCTTTTTGTTCCCCCAGATAAATATTGTTTAGTCCGGAAGTGGGAGAGGGCGTACATCAATGGAGATTAAATTGAACTCTATGAAATAGTCGTTTGCAGTCCAAGCACTTATTTTATTGGAGTGAAAGCACATCTGTGTTGACTTCCTCAGACTCAAGGCCTCAGGCAGGTTTTCCGGCAGTAGCCTTAGCCGCTCTCCAGGGCCCATTCCAGAGGCAGCAGACAGTGGGCGGTGGACAACGTTGTTCTCTGTAAAATTTGGTTTTGGCACGTCTGTGATCCTGTAATGCTCCCTGGGCCCACACTGGATGTCCAGACGTAGAGCTCAGGAAATGTTATGTTTAACAGTGCCCTTGATTAGCGTACACAACAGAGATACCATGCGGTACTACTAGATTGTAATTTACGTATCTATTGTCAACTTGAAAAGGCTCAAAATGCAGTTCTGATGCAAAACTTGAGGCTAATGCATACACTAATTAAGACAATATCATAAAGGACAGGTACATGTCTGATACTGTGCAACACATACTCTTGCAGATTACAGATTACACCTATCTACATTCAGTGGGGAGAACAAGTATTTGACACACTGCCGATTTTGCAGGTTTTCCTACTTACAAAGCATGTAGAGGTCTGTAATTTTTATCATAGGTGCACTTCAACTGTGAGAGACGGAATCTAAAAATCCAGAAAATCACATTGTATGATTTTTAAATAATTCATTTGTATTTTATTGCATGACATAAGTATTTGATCACCTACCAACCAGTAAGAATTGCGGCTCTCACAGACAAGTTAGTTTTTCTTTAAGAAGCCCTCTTGTTCTCCACTCATTACCTGTATTAACTGCACCTGTTTGAACTTGTTTCCTGTATTAAAGACACCTGTCCACACACTAAATCAAACTGACTCTAACCTCTCCACATTGGCCAAGACCAGAGATCTGTGTTAGGACATCAGGGATAAAATTGTAGACCTACACAAGGCTGGGATGGGCTACAGGACAATAAGCAAGCAGCTTGGTGAGAAGGCAACAACTGTTGGCCCAATTAGAAAATGGAAGAAATTCAAGATGACGGTCAATCTCCCTCGGTCTGGGGCTACATGCAAAATCTTACCTCGTGGGGCATCAATGATCATGAGGAAGGTAAGGGATCAGCCCAGAAATACACGGCAGGACCTGGTCAATGACCTGAAGAGAGCTTGGACCACAGTCTCAAAGAAAACCACTTAAAAATCATACAATGTGATTTTCTGGATTTTTGTTTCAGATTCCATCACTCACAGTTAAAAGGGACCTATGATACAAGATTACAGACCCCTACATGCTTTGTAAGTGGTAAAACCTGCAAAATCGGCAGTGTCTCAAATACTTGTTCTCCCCACTGTAGGTTAGAGCGGTTGTGAGATCAGACCTAATTTCATTATAATATGTTCATTATATCAGAATTTGCTTTCCTTTTAGTGCAAACATTTCACCTGTATAATGTTATAACTTGTGTTAAGCCATGGTCGAGTGGTCAAATACCTGTCTCCCCCCTTCACCTCGGTTTCTCCTCTGATTCCCACTGTCAGTGAAAGCTTTGGGGGGAAAAAAATACAAATAAAGATAAATCCCATACCAAGAACTGTTGTTTTGTATTTGTGTTTCAGCTTTTATCGTAGTATGATGAATACAAATGTTTCAGTGGTCATAGCATTAACAGGAAAAATACATCGGCACAAACAAGCGGGAATCGCAAAGTGAAATGAAAGAAATCAATCCAGAGAGATTTAGGTGACAAGTGGATTTCGTATCCCTCAAACACAGGAAATTGATTGCTGAAAAGGAGAGATCTTTAGGTGGGCGGGGTATGCACTTTTTCTAGTAATGTCAATTAGATGTGTGTGAGTTTCCCTGGTAAGAGACAGAAGTGTGTGGATTGCAGGTTACATTCACATTCCATGCTTGCCACTGAATCACCATAGTACAAGTACAACATTGATTTTGTGCTTAAAATTTCATGGAAGTTTGTATCTGAGAAAACAATCTCTTTATCGAAAAAGGCCCTGAAGTTTTCAGCAATCTTCAAAGTATTTGGCAGCATGACTCCCTGGTCCCCTGCGATTCTCTCAACCTCCACCCTCTTTATTGCTATCTCTGAAGTATTCAGGCTCCAAAGATAATTTAATAGCTGAGGTCAAAGCTATCAGGGACTCCAAACATCTATAGGCCCTACCTCATCTGATCTGGGTGAGATGGAGACATGCTAGGGAGTCATGGAGAAGAATACCTAAGTAGAACTAACTGAAAGAGCAAAGCCAAGCTCAGTCAAATAATCCACAGTGCCAACAGTCAATCTGGATTTATTTTTTTATTTTTCTCTACATTATAAAATAATGCAAAGGCTCATATGCACAAATTCAGCTTTTGCCCTCAAGGACATAATACATTGTCAATTGACATGATTTTAGACCATTCAATTTGCTTTGTTCCATTTGGTTTCCCAAATGTACATGTTAGATATTCGCTCATAAAATTGTACGCTAACAGACCATCACAATCCATTAGAGTGTTGAGGTTTTCCTCAGCAAAACATGTTGGCAATTACAACAGTGATATTTGACAGGTAGGAAGAGCCTTTTCATATGTATTATGGAAGGAATGGAAGTATGTTCTCTCTGACCCAGCTGCAGGGCTTACACTATGCCCAACCACCGTGCTGAATTAAATGTAACAAACATCTTTTCACCTCGCTAACTAGCCGTATGCGTTGTTTTAATGAATGCAGCTCCGGCTACCTGTCTTAATGGGGTTTCTGCTACATTGCATGCTTTCTTGTGGCTAAATGACAGTTGTTGGGTATGGCTGGTTTTCGGAGGCCTAAATGTATATCCATTTTGTGTTGTCAACGTAGTGTTCAACCGAAACTCTAAATATCCTGTGTGTAGCTCACTTATAGAGGTAGGCAAACTTTCACTCTGCTATCATTGGATTGCATTACAGTACATGCCATCAATGGCTACCTTTTTGCCACTCTCCCATTTAGGCCACTTTGTAAATTGTGCTATTGTTGCAGTATACCCAATGTCTCCCAGCTCACCCATGGAAGAATGCAACTCCATTAGAGTTGCCATAGGCCTCTTGGTGGCCTGCCTGACCAATGCCCTTCTTGCCCGGATACTCTGTTTTAGAGGACAGACTGTTCTAGACCGATTCCCATTTTCGCCATATTATCTCCATTTCTTGATAATGGATTTTACTGTGATCCCAGGGATATTCAATGCCTTGGAAACATTCTCATATCCTGCCCCTGGTTGATTCTTGTGAAGAACGTCTTATTCTGGATTTGCTTTGAATGTTCTTTTGCGTTCATGATGTCATTTTTGTTAGGAATTGTACTAACCAACTGTGGGATCCCCCAGACACAGGTATATTTAGCCTGAAGTCATGTAAACAGCCTTGACGGCACACAGGTAGACACAGGTCCACTAATTACATGACTTCCAAAGACACCAGATTGAAAAGGGGTTGAATAGTTATGCAATCAATGTTCTGTTTTGATTGAATAGCTATTTGTTTTGTTTTTGTAATTACTGCACTGCAGTGACGTGGCCGGTTGTAGGCTATACTCACTTCCTAGTGTCACAAATATGACAGAAATGTAGCCCATAGTTGAATTATACTCTACTTATTGAAATGTAAGCTGTGTAGTCTCTAAGGATATTTGATAGCTTAGTAGTGCTCATCCGGTCAAGCTGATCTGTGCATTGATTTAAAATGCCCCCTCAGGGCTTTTATTCTGGAAACAGGCATTTTCTAGGCATTTTTGCAGTAGCCTCCATATTTTTTTTAATTAGTTTGGGAACTTCTGGAAATGTAAGTCTTTGGCTGTCTTTCTGAATACCCACAGAGGCAGCACGACTTAAAGGCATGTCTAACCTGTGGATTAGGACTCAAACATTTGTCTAACTTCCGCTTCAGAGGGTTGTCAAGGGGAACTATACTTCACACAGATCCTTTGTCATTGACATGCCTGTTAATATTAATGAGTTGTACGGTTACACACTCTTAAATGAATGATCTGTAGGAAGTGTTTTTTTTTTGTTTTTTTTTAAGTAATACTGGAGTCACTATTTTCACATCACTGCTGGGTAAAATTAGTTCAACATATAAGTAATTGCCTCCAAAAAATATGAAAGAATCATAAATCAATTACATTCCTTCAAAGTACACTCTCTCATATCCTTCACTATGCCGTGCAAATCTCAGTGTAACAACATGGTTCAGTGGCCAACATTTCCATGAAAAGTAAGCATGCATGAAAACTGAAGGCATGCTTTTTCCCACATCCCGTGCCTAGATCTTAGCTCGAGGGGTTAATACACTCTTGTGGCAGGATTAGGACTCACTTTCTAAAGCA
This sequence comes from Esox lucius, assembly GCF_011004845.1. Classification (NCBI taxonomy): domain Eukaryota; kingdom Metazoa; phylum Chordata; class Actinopteri; order Esociformes; family Esocidae; genus Esox; species Esox lucius. The sequence continues at coordinate 11,078,830 of NC_047570.1, read as the reverse complement.
GCAGGGCAAATCAAATGATTTAATGTGCTGACGTTGGCGTCCCCTACACCCTCTGTCTCCTGGTCGTCTTCCATCTCCGTTTTGTATCCTTGCCTGCTTCATCTTCTTTCCTTCTGCTCCTTGTACTGGCCTCAACCCCAAGCTTCTCCCTGGGATCCCTCAAAGGCCTCCCCGAGACGAGGTCCCATTAGGAGACAGGTGTGTAGGGGCCCGGGTGGCCCAGCTGTTTCTGTTGGGGCTGTTGGTGTAACGTTGATTATTTTGGGGTGTGGGTGTGTTTGTGCCACGATTGCGAGTACAAGTACCAGTATTGGTGTATGGGATAAGTTAATTTAGGTTTATGTACATTTAGTTCTAGAATTCCAAAGGGGACAAATGCAGATCATCATTTGGCAATCTTTTTATCAACAGTTTTAAGTCTTGGAGATAGAAGCTATGCAGGGTTTTATCGGTTAAAGTCTTGAGGCACTGCTACTGCATGCCATGCCCACCATTAGAAAGAACAGTGTATGACTTAAGTGGGTGGACATGGTTCATTGACTATATTTAGTTACTTCCTGTGACACCGCCCGGTGTCGTTCCACGTTATCGCAGGCGGTTCCATATCAAACGGTGAGGCAACCTCTCAGCAGTGCAGCTGTTTCCTTGTTGGAGATCTGACGGCCCCTGACAAAAATGATCAGGCTTGTATGAGGGTTGGTCCCTAACATGCTTGCTTTACTGCTGCAGTGGTGTGTGTGTGGACAGTGTTAGTTTATTTGTGTTGTCGGTCAGTGTGAATGGAGTCGTGCTCGTTCCTTTGCTTTTTTGGCAGATCTCATTCAGCTCTTTCATGTTGTTGATGTTAAGGAAGGGATTGTCGTCCTGGTACCATGCTGCCAATTCTTTTCTCCGCTTCTGTTTATGCTGCCTCACGCTCAGTCGTCCTTCTTGCAGGATGCGGGTGAACAACGAGTACAGGACCAGGATTAAGCACATACCCATAAGGCACCCCATGTTAATAGTAAGCACAGCAGATTCTCCCACCCCCACCACGGGGGTGCCGCCCATCAGGAAGGCCTGTGATGAGTTCAAGAGCGAGGTGTACAGTCTCACGGTCTGGAGCTTTTTTCGAGGGAAGGTGACCTGTAATCAAAGGGCGGCATTTTAACTAGGGATGCTCCGATGTCGCCTTACGTCGTATCCATAATCAGATCCATTTGTCACACGTGATACTCAGAATTGTTCATGCTCGTTATCTGAAAAACAACAGAAGTACCCTTTTGGTAAAGCCTATACCTCAACTGTGCTGTATTGCACCACCAATCAGAGCCCTAACTAGAGCAATTTAGATGTTTCTTCATACACATTCGATAGTGCTCAAAACTTCTAAATGATCGAGATAGGATAAACGGCAAATCACCTGCTGTAATAACCTTGTCTTGTGTAAAAACATTTTCATAGAAGAAATGCATTAATTGCCAGCTAGTTCCCCGTCTCACCGCAGGTTATTTTACTTAGGAGAGGGGCAAATATGTTTCTTCTGACACCTAGCCTACGCTTGAACATTTGTACAATCAACATTTACTTTTACATATTTCATTAAAATCAAATATGTTTTTTAAGAAAACATGTATGCTAACCAATGTTAACAATTGGAGAGAAGTTGCACCCTGAGAAGAGTGTAGAATTGGTAGCCGCTTTACCTTTTTCTTTCCTTTCCAAAAAAGTTGAAAAAGAAAGTTTGCCGTGAGGGACAGAAGCGTTCAACTTGCAGAGGTCTCTTTAAAATTTTAACCTCTCTGATCCTCACTTAAAACCTTCCTTTTCAACTTTTTTGGAAAGGAAAGAAAAAGTTGCAGTTAGTGGTCTCTTAATTTTTTCTGGAGCTGTATTTCTTGACTGACAGATCATAAAAATGCCATACGAAACATACTATGTACAGAAAAATATAGAACTATTTAGCAAGTTTAACCTGTATTTCTCTATTCAACATGCTTTTTCGAAGAGTGACAAATTAACAGTAAGCTCTCAGAGCAGAGCGACATGTGGAATTAGTGAAATTCCATTTACATACTTTTCACATAACCTATTTTAATCTTTGTAAAATGATTACATGTCATGTATGCCCCTTTTATTGACGGCCTATGACTCCCTCCATTGTATCATTAGCAGTCTGAGTGGGAAGTCATTATTTGCAGAACCTGGTCTATGATTTATCCCGGCACCACCATGAATGTTCAGTGAGAAGATTATTTACAGTGAGTGTCACTGAGGGAGAACTTCTCTAGGTGAACGAGAGTGTTTGCAGCTTATTAGAATCCAGTTGTGGAAGCGGGTTCAACATCTCAGTAGTTGCCCGTGTCAGATAATTCAGAGCTCAGATTTCCGCATTCCGAGTGTGAATGCGGAATTATCCGATCATGAATAATGACATAAAATAATCGTATCATAATTGTATCCAGCAAAAATCTCATATCCATAAGCCACTCTTTTTATCTGAGTACTTGGCACAACCCACATTCTCAAGTTAACACATACGTGGTTCAGACAAAATATCATGGAGTAAATAGATTCTGCTGACTTTTCAGGCATCTCTATGGCCTCTCATGTAAATATAGTGGTGAAACTTGAGGAAGCACATGAACTACTATGTTATTCAAACAATTTAGTAGCGTTCCAATTGAAACTTGAGAATATAATTACATTAGTGTCAGGTAAGTCATAAACCAAGTTATTTGACTCTATTGCTATTGTTATTATCAGGATATGGAAACCATAAAGCCAGATCCTCAATACCTATTCAAAACCCTGATTTCTAGGAAGAAATCATGAGTGGTGGATTTTTCATAATGGTTTGTACCCATAAGTCTTAGTAATCTGTTTACATAGCTTTTAAGTGTGTCTTACTGGAAGTCCTGTTTTAGTACACTTATGTAGGCTTATTTTAAACCGCAAGGCAGATAGTATTTATTTAGAGTACTCCTAGATATCTAAATGCATTTCATTGTCCAGCAGGGGGTGAAAACTTCTATTTTGATTAGTTAAAAGGTGCATTGGTAAAGTTGCAGTTAAAACACGCAGTAAAGATATGAAAGGTTTAGGATGGGATTCACATTTCGGGTCAAATGCAATGCAGCTTTGCTAGACCATCTTCCCACATTTGCAGACAACATTCCCGGGGAACTCTGCATGTGGATGTTTATATGGCTGTTCAGTCAGAAATGCACTTTAGAAAAGTCATTCTTGTAATCAAAGATCGGATTCAATCCTTGATTGAGAGGTGTTTTTTCATCATCAACAGTCACTGGCTTTGCAGAGGCAAATATGGGCAGTAAACAGTGTTATCATAAAACAAATGCTACAAATGTGTTTATTGCTCTAATTTCTCTAAGGCTGAGAAAACACAGACACCCTCTGTCAGACTTTACGGTAAGTCCCTGGATCATCAGAGTAGAAGAGCCAGTGTTTGTTCAGTGTGCATTTCAGAGCTAGGTGATGATCTGTAAATAAAGAGGGGGTCACCATGGCCCCCCTCATGTTTTGGGGTCAATCTGGAAACAATTTCAACCTATTAGCACATAACAGCCTCATAAGGGAATATGGTGTAATGTTGTTTATGTTGCCCCCTTCCTGACACTCTGCACATAATAATACCCTGGAAACAAACAACAAAATGAGCATAAAATCCTCTCAGACTGGCCATGTAGTTGGGGTGATATAGAAAACGGTCTTCTACACCTCATTGGTATGCAATTGGATGAAGATGGAAGCTATACAAACACTTTTTTGCGGTACACAGATAAGAGGTTGCAGCCCCACTCCCACACACACGTCAATTGATGAATGAGTGAGAGAACCAGGGGAGACAGTTCACCTTCCCAAAGCTTCGTTTCAAGGAGACTTTTGATGATTGTTGTCAACTACGGCTAACCAGATTAAATCACAAATAAAATACGGCTAACCAGCACCTTGATGTCCAAGCTAGCTTTACCCTTCTAGAGGACCATGTTACATCTGTCTCACATTAAGATTAAGGCTGGCTAGTTATATAGCAATAATGGAGCCGTTGTGAGCTATTTCTGGTGCTTCAGGAGAGTGTGGAAAGAACGGTTAGAAGCCACTCAATCATTGTCTGTCAAATGGCAGAGTGGGTAAGAAAGACTGAATACTGGACACAGCCCCCCTACCATCCAACCATGAGCCAATCAAGATCCTACAGCATCAACAGGAAAATAATGATGGTTCAAAGTAATGAGTGTTAGATCACTTTGATGGAGATTTTGTCATGTGAAATGGATGGTTTTGGAAACAAAATAAGAAGTAATGATTACATTGCTATGGTTATGTTGGGATTATAACAGTAAAATAAACCCTTCATTTTAGCAGATGTTGAGATCAATGTCCTGCTAGCATATGGAAACAAATAGGAATATACAGTGTATGCAGTTAATAAGCAAGGCGGGGATATTACTCATTTGTTTGGCTCATTCCCTTGGCCATCATTTGGGATCCAGCCAGCTGGTGATGTGATGAGAGGTCTCCTGTGATCATAAGCTCAGCTGTGATGACAGACATAGCCACTGCCTCAGCCCGAATGTTGTCACAAAACACACTTCTCCTAGTATCCAAGAAACAAAGCATTTATTGATATTAAATGCTGCCCCCTATCATACAGTTAACCTAGTGTTTTTCAGACCATGTGCAGTGTGAAAAAACATGAAGCCTTATAGATAGTATCTTTAATAACTGTGCAAATAACACAGTAATAGCAGTTACGGTAGTAACAACAAAGTAGTTAGATGGGTATTAATTGATTATTTAACTAAATGGAAATGTGGTGGTGGCAGAATGAGATATTATTGAACAGAATTGCAACAAGTAATGTATAGTTGTACATTGACTTGCTGATTTAAATTTTACATCTGAAACGGCAGATGTTTGTACAAATATTTCAGTATGACACATGATAGTCACCACAACATCACCATTGGTATATTTAACTACATGTGTCACTACTAGCATGCAATACCTTAAAGTATACATTAATACAACATAAAATTATAATGTGTCCTGTCTAATCAATTTTACTACATAGGATGTTCTTATCTTTAAAATGTACCCAGAAACATGCAACTAGATTAAAACACATTTGCATTTACTATGCACTTAACTGTAACAGTCTTAACATAATGTGCACTTGGGAGCAACCACATAATACAAAGGTAATTTCTTTGTAGTTAGTATACAATGGCAATTTCAGAAAACTGGTAGGAGAAATTAAGACTAGAAACATTTAATTATAAATATAAATATAAACTTTAAAATATAATCCCCCAAGTTCAGACTCAAATGAATAAGTATTTGTAAAATGTAATGTAAAAAAACAGCATTTCCCCATTTTCAGGAGCTAGTTTAGCTAGCTAGTTAGCTAGCTGAGCGCTGGCACATTGTCAAAAAGTAAAATAGTAAACGTATCTCAAAGTAGTAAATGTATCTTCATAAAACTTTTCAAACAATGAGTTAATAATTGTATTTTATTATTTGGTAGTGATGTGCATTCCGCCACTTTTCAGTGAGCTGGCTCATTCGCCTCAGCTCACCAAAAACAACTAATTTGGCTCCCAAATGTGTCAAGTCAAATAGTTTGCGATAGTTTGACTATGATTGATGTCAAAACAATTCTAATTTAATTATTAAATGAAGTAATAATCTACTTTAAAATGCTTTTGTTATGAAAAATAATGCTATTAAACATTTGCATTTACAATCTAAACAACATATTAATAGAACATTGCACCATATCAAAGAAAATTTTAATTAACTGCTGCAAAACTGCAGCATCCCACTTAAAACATTAAACCGGTCCCCTTTCACTCTTTTTATTGCCATGTTATAACCAGCAGCACACAGCTATTTTATGAGAGATTTGCATTCAGAAATGCAACCTGCCTCACTTTCGAGGGGCTGATGTGGTTTCAGTAATTATGTCTTGTTTTCCAGAAGACGGATGTGGCCACTATGGATAGTCTCCCTGTCATGACCTTAGTAAGTCCTCGTTAGACGGATCCTGGTTCTTCCACCAGCTCAAAGGATTTGCAGATCTTTGGAGGCGGGTCTCCTCCAAATAGGATCAGACCTCCATTATGGGACCTGCTGAGGGATTCCTTCATGCTGCATCCCCAGTTGATCTCTCGTCAAACAGCATCCAAACAGCAGACGTTTGTGGCACTACTGCTGGTGCTTCTGTTCCATCTACTCCCTCCTCTTCCTGTGGCCCTGTTGTCTGAGCCTGCTGACTGCTGGGGCTGTCCCTCCCTGCTACTGAGGTTAGTCTTTGAAGAGCCGCGGCATAGGGTGTCCATCAGCTCTGTCACATGTATTTAGGCCTATTTTATTTTATTTATTTCGTTCTTCTAATTAGTTAATTATATCAATTTAATATTTATTATTTACAATATTTCTATAAATAGATTTGGCTCCTCTGATATGCGAGCTGGCTCCCAACATTCACCTACAAGAGCCAACTCGTTTGCGAACGACTCATCGCTACTACTTTGAGAGTGCAGCCAAACTAGAAGCCACCACTAAGTAGGATAGTAGTCAACAGGTTTAAGTTTGCCTGTCTAACACCTGATTTGAAGTCCGGCTGTCTTCAGAGTCTGGAAAGGGTGTTCTGATGTTGTCAAAAAGTAGCATTGTTAATGAAGGGAATGCTCAATGCTGATTGGACATCCCCATTTTGAATTTAAGAAATTATGATATTTGGTTTAATAATGAGAAATCAAAAACATGCAGGTTTTTTGAGTAAATATTGCGGTTACAATAGGCTTCTGTCCAGATGAGTGAGACACTTCTCCCTGCCCTGTGAGTCATGTTGGTCGCATCAGCCAGGGTAGGTTTTAGCATGGACAAATGGATACACGTTTAATATTTCTAAGGTTGGATCCACATGTAGGAGATCCACACGTCTGAAGGTTGTGTGGTTCCAAACTGTGCATGTGCTGGCTGTATGACAGGTGCTAGCTTACTGCCCCCAACAGCCAATTATTATTGTAAATAAAATACCTGTTGATTTCACTACTGGAGTTCTCAGCTCTCAGAATGCACAACAATAAGCAAGTACAAATCATCAAATTTTGTTTGCAGCTGGTAATGACTAATGATGAATTTGAGGATAATACTTTTAACTTTGATGACTGCTACCGGTTTGCCTGCCCCACTAAAAATGTGACCATGGCTTCTAGCTGAAATGCCTGTTGATGCCTTAATGGGTATGGATCTGCATACTACAGACATTCTTTTTAATTCCTAAAGTTAACTGATTGCAACCTATTAAACCCACTGGAACCAGAGGACATCTATCCAACAAGTCATGCCTCATTCATATACGAAGTATTTCATTACAATTTACATCCTCCATCGAAATGAAAGAAATCCAGCACAAGGTAATGGAGTGCTTAAATTTGATGTGTAAAGGACATTGGTCTAGCGAAGTATTCATTAGGGAAATCATCAGAATATAATTTTTTTTGTAGCATTTATTAGCATGTACCAAATTAATTTCTTCTCATTGCACAATATAATTTAATAGAAATAGAAATATAACTGAGAGTATATTACATGTACACACATTACTTCCAGTACCTAAGCCACAACTTGTGGTTGAGACATTCCTGCGTAATACTAATGGGGAAACAACATTTGCCAAACAATGTTGCAGTGTTAAGAAAATGTATGACAATGTTTACTAACAATTTATTCAGTATCCCCCATTTTCCCTTCTTGTGTCTGTTTGGTAGTTGTGAACTAAATCCATGGCACAGGCATCATCAACAATGTATATGATAATGTTTTTGAACATACATATTTTTGTTAATGAAACATCCCTACAAATTATCTAGCTACATAGTACCATGTAATTATTTTTTAAATGTTAAAAGAAGGAAACATGAAAAGGGATCTGGCTTTTGCATATCCAAAACATGTATAATATTAATCTCATTAATATTCAAATATGTCAGATAATTCAAGTCATATGGAGAAACATCAAATTAATCTATATTTGATTTAAAAGAAAAAGAAAAAAATAATAATATAATAATAATATATATATATATATAATATATATATATATATATATATATAACAATGGTTTAACCTGGGCAAGCATGGTTGCCCATAAGTAAAATTATTAGTAGGTCAATTCAAACCATCTGCTACACATGGAAGATAATAGATCAGAAAAAAAAACATGACATTCATTATTCTAAATAAATAAGAAGACAGCATGTACAAAATAAGTAATAATAATTACAAGACTCTGATAGCAATGTAGAAAATATTTGGAGAGAACATTACCATTAAGCTCTTTACCATTATAAAAATAGTTCAAAATGCATGATTACCAGATATCACTGTGTTGAATCTCATCATCATCATGTGTCAAATGTACTTAAAAGGATGTGTTGTCATTAGCTAACCTTAGCAACTACACTCAAATATACAGTAGATATCAATGATTCATAATAGTGGCTATCCACTGTATTTATCTGGTCTCAAAAAGTTGGAGTTTATGGTTGAATAGCACAAGGGGGAAAGTCAGTTAGCACAACAATGGCAGAGAGAAGCATTGCAATTTGACACTGCTTTGAGACGTTTCACTGGCAGGTTGGTTGAATAGTTATGATGCCGCTGTATGCTGAGTTATTATATTTCAAATCTATGCAGAATTTACAAGGAAAAATTCCCTATAATGTATTAATTGTTCCCACTTTTGTTTTGTAAACTAGTATGTTTTTAGTACAGTTATACCTGTGTTACAAAGTAATTGGGACAACTTAAGATAAAGCACTAACCAAGAGGGACGTACTGACTAACTAATCCTTTTTCCTCATTCCCTACCAGGAAACCCAACTCTACCACAACTGATTGCTGCAGGAACAGCAGCAGCATCACAGCCTGGGATCACAGCTCTGCTCTGGGCACAGGCTCCTGATCATGTTGACCATGGGAAGTCGGCTTACTGGGGGGTGCCCGTCTGTCGCTGGCTGTCTCATTATTTATTTATTTAGATGTTTAGCATGCTCACTGGGATGCATGTTTTCACAGAGTTTCATGTAAATAGGCCACTGGGAAAACGCTACGGTGAGTTGAAACTACAAGCATGCCATCATTTCCTGAAAAATGATCCTGACAGGGTGATAATTAAATGCTGCAGTGATTGGAAATATATCCACACGCCGTATCATTTTAATGCTAAAGCCTTAATTCGCACCGATAGCGACTGTAGGCCTAATTGGATTTTGATTGGACATTAATGAAGATGCACATCCTGGGAGACGGATGCGACAAGTCGTTTGTTTTGGGGTGCGTCTGCAGACCATTTCACAACACAGACAGGGTATTTAACACCTCCTGCAGATCCTTCATAAACAAAAAGGATCCACAGAAAATGTATTTCTTCATTGACATACTCGACACCACACTTACATGCATGGATTTTTTAAGTAAAATCCATAATCAGCATCTTGGGAGCAACCAAGAGGCAATTTGTAGCCAACTTTGTAATATTACAAACTCCAGAAATGCTGCTAATATCCGATTACCAGTTGTTTTTTTTCCGAAACCTTGCTTGTGGAGATTTGTTTGTGTGTACACATCTCCACTCCTGACATATCTCAAGGATTAATTAAGTCCATGAACATCTTATTAATAAATCAATTCCAAGAATAAATTGGAAGTGGTTTTAGATTATGCTGAAAAGTCCTTTTCCTGCTTCTCTGTGGCTGGGCTGTGCTGGCTGGGATGTATAAAATGAGGTCAGATGATATGTGTTTTTCCTCCTCGCTCCATTTTTCTTAATGTAGAGGAATGTTAATTAGAAGCAGGCCTGGGCTGGAGCAGTTCCTCCACCTTGTACAGCACTCTTTTATGCTTTGCCCTGATCTCTGTCCTTCACAGGGAACCTCTGAACCCATCCAGCACCCTCTCTGTATCTAAGTGTGAAAGACCTACAGAGAGAGCAGATGAGGACGATCAAGTTGAAAGGGAAAGAGAGGTCGAGGTAGACAAAGAGCCAAGGTGGACAAAGAGGTTGAGGTAGAAAGAGAGCAGGAAAGAGACAAAACAAAACAATGTTATTTGTTTGGAATTTTTACTGTTAAAATACATGTTGCTAGTGGAGATGCCACACAGCTCTGAAAGACTGTTTGGATCTTTACTGAACAAAATGTGTTAATAGTTCATGTTTACTCTCAACATCAATGGCCATGTGAAGATAGCCTCTTTAGCAAAAGCTTTATTGAGTTTTACTTTATGGCCTGCTTATTTTTATAAAACACTGGCATTCTGACCTTCATCCTAATCCTCAAGATTAGCTGAAGATTTTATCTTTGTGGGGGCATTGATCTGTTTTTCTGAGCAAGAAAGAGTTAAATTATATGCTTTCACTTGGTGAGTGATCTTGAGTCAGAGCTGGCCCTAATATAAGCATATCTTGTTCTATCCAAAGAGTGGCGTGCAGCTGTGAACAATTAGGATCTCAAGGAGGACAGGGAGAGTGAATTTGCATTTGTATAGCTTGTGCCTGCTGCAAATGTCAGCTCTCTTACTGCTACAAAAATCAGCATATTATTTTGGGTGGAGATGGATTCATGCCTCCATTAAATGCTAATATCGGCAATGTGACCCGCAAATTTGGTTCTTGAATGAGGGGGATCAGACGGAATGGAAATGTCTGCTCTGCTGAGGAATGCACAAAGCTATTTTGCTTAGTGTTGATTTTACTTCACGAGACTGCACAGCAACATGCAATGCCAAATAATGGAATGAGCTGTCTTTTGCCACTGTCCAGAAGGAAATGGTTTCAGATGTGGCGACACTTTAGTGACTGACTGAACAATGACACAAAACAAATTTTCTGGTCCCCCAGTTATAATTATTGTTTGGCGTTCACATTAGGACATAGCTGAATTTTGGTTTCACGTAACTGCTTGAACAACGACAGAATAAGCCTAACTGAAGAAGCTTAAGACATCCTAATCATCTGCTTGTCAGGTAATAAAGAGGCCATTTCTCTGAACCACTTATGACAAATTCTTAATTGAAACTTTTATAATTTTCTTTTGAGTATCGAGAGACCTCTTTGAAACCCTAAAATTGTTCTTCCAATGTAAACAGAAAATGTACTCTCAGTGAGACAGAAACTCCTGTACATTATGTGAAAGGTCCACTTTTAGTAACAAAGGAACATACAGTGGATATAAAAAGTCTACAAGCACCTTTTGTTTTATTACAGCACTCAGTCTTTTTGGGTAGGAGTCTATTAGCATGGCACATCTTGAAATGGCAATATTTGCCCACTCTTCTTTGCAAAAGCGCTCCAAATCTGTCAGATTGCGAGGACATCTCCTGTGCACAGTCCTCTTCAGATCACCCCACAGATGTTCAATTGGATTCAGTTTGGGGGTCTGGCTGGGCCATTCCAAAATGTTAATCTTCTTCTTGTACCCTTCTCCTGACTGATTTCTTTCAACAGTGAGATCCCTCTGATGCTTAGGAAGCTCTCTGCGGACCAGGGCTTTTGCTCTGAGATGCAACTAAGAAAATGTCAGGAAAATCCTACTAGAACAGCTGAACTTTATTTGTGATTAATCAGAGTCACTATAAATGATGGCAGGTGTGTGATGACTTCTATTTAACATGAGTTTGAATGTGATTGGTTAATTTTAAACACAGCCACATCCCCAGTTATAAGAGGGTGTGCACACTTATGCAACCAGGTTGTTGTAAGGTTTTTATTTTTCATGTTCCCCCTCGAAGATTTATTTTAAGGTTTGTTTTTCAATTGAATTGTTCACATTATAGGTCACATTAAAAGTGGAAAAAGTTCTGACATGACTTATTTTTGCCAATGGTCCCAGGAAAAAAGTTGCACTTGTTTGCATTGTTCCATCATGGCCAAAAGTGTTTTCCAACATATCAGAGTTGTGTCAGTGTTTTCAAAAGTGTGAAAAGCTGCATGAAAAGTCTGTATTGGTGAAATGTTATTTCCCAAAAAAGGAAATTGGCATGGTACCAACTCAGTCCTGATCGACAGACCAAATAAAGGATGATGTTCCATCTTCACATGCTTATCTGCCCCGATTTCTACACTGCCCTCTAGGAGATTATACCTTCAAACCCCAAAATATATAAATTGCACAATGAGCTAAATCATCCAGCAAGTTAATTAAAACTGGGTGGGCCAATGGCAGAGGCCTAATCGTGCACCACAGTCGACAATGACATATTTTAAGAGATCACCAAAGGGCTTTGAAGTTCCACTGTTGTAGTTGTACATCTGTTTACATCATGAAGGGTTGGGGTTTTCTGTTTTGCCAAGTCATCTCCCGGCGTTGTCCTACTATAACTGTATCTCATTATGTTGTACTGATCTTTGTCCCATACACCAAGATTAGACTCACAGATTGAGAACGTACCAAGTAATTTTTTTCTTTGAGCTGGCCTCATCTGTATGCTTCAAGTGTAAGAGGGAGAGGGAGTGGGAAAGACAGAGAAAGTGAGAGAGAAATAGAGGCAGCCCTAGCTTCAGCTTCACTAGAGTGCCGTTTTTGTGATGAATGCTAATTAGCTGCTCGTGTTTGGTGCCGATAGCATGATTTCCACTTGACTCCTTCAGTCTTCAGGGAGGGAACAGAGTTGGTACCTGGAGGCAATAAAGCAAACCCCAGCTTCAAAAAGTTATTGAGAAATCGTTTGAGCGAGGCTGCCGTTTCTTCATTATCGTTCTCATCACGCAGTTCAGATGATTATGACTCTCACGGCATCTTCTGTCTATTCCTTACAGTTGAATTTATTTTGTTGGAAATTTATGCTAATGTCTAATTACTGGTTTGGCTTAATCACTTTTGAAATAGCTTGTGTTGCCTGCAAACATTTCTAAATAGGTTTTTTTCACTGCTACCTTGAAATGAAAATCGTAATTACACTAGTAACCTATAAATGAAACATTAAATGACAGAGCAGGTGGTGCGAGAAAGTGGGGAGAAATATAAATAATGCTCCCTTTAATGTTTTTTTTTTTTAGCAAAGATTTAGTGTCAGATACAGTACAACAGTACACAACAGCTTTGTGAACTTAGTGTTTAAACTTAGTATTTAGACTATAGCACTAAATCAACCTTCAATTGATATTACGTGATTTGTAGGACCCTGACTGCTGAATAATGGTGATTTATGAAGTACTTGAGAGACTCCCGTCATCACTGTCTGACAGATCAAGGTCAGGCCTCCAACAGTTGACTGTTTTGACCACTCTGAAGTAGATGGACATTTAATCACAGGATTTTGTTACATTGAGGTGAATCCATAAACTAATTCAGGTTCTTTAGATTTTTGTGTTTAAAAAGCTGAAAATAGGCCTTGTAACTCTCTTGGCTCCCACAGATGTAGAGACTAATCAAATTTGGTTTTATTATTTTCAGGAGACTCAGAGCATCCCACTCATTAGATTCCTATTTGTAGCTGTTTCCCTCTTGAGACATTTTCAAAATGGTCTCTGTAGAATTAGATACACATTGTGTGCATGCAAAGATATGGTGCCAAATTGAGGAAGAAATACATTTATTTGCAAATAACTTAACTCTCCATGTAGCATTACCTCAGCCCCCAGAATATGTTATATTACTTTAGAAGGAGATTGCATTATTCGTCTTAAAAGGTGACATATCAAACTGGTGAAATGTTCATATTTCATGTCTCAGATAAATCAGTCTGAACTAGTCTGAATTGATTTGAATGAAATTACTACCTTCACATCAAATTATATTCAAATTCAGCTTTCTGTGGGAAATTACCAGTTGACCCAACACTGGTGGGAAAAACTGTTCCAGGTGCCACTTCTGAATCTTGATTAAGTGTTCAACTGAGATCTGGTGACTGAGACATGGCATACTGTGAAACATCAGCAAACTGAGATGTCTTTGTTAGTGAAGCTCCTGCCAAACATCCCCAACATTCATCCCTCTCACAGAGATCTCTTCTTCTAGCCTTGATACCAAACATATTGGACAACTGGGCATGCCCAGTAATTTCATACAAGACCCTACATCCTGTAAGCAGGATGGGATTTTAATTCCAAGAAGCAGTTGCTTTCAAAATACTTCCAGTATATCTCTTTCCACATCACACTCAGTAGAGTGAATGTTTAGTTTTGCATGTGAAATGGGCCGACACAAAGCCAGCGCATGGAGCAAGATGAAAATTCCCCCATGCAGAATATTAGTAACGCGAGGGTTACCAGGGAAACCTCACCGGGATGTTAATTGCTGGTTCACTGCTTTGGTGTCTTCTATTAGGTGTTGTATTATTTGTTCCTTAATGATTGGTTGAGAAAGGTAAGAGGACATGAATATGAGATTGATCTAGAAAAACAGCTATAGGCTCAATCCAGATTTTTTTTTATGATGACAGAGGCATAATAGGATTCTCTGCCACCTTTCTTGTGCATGAAAGCACAAAATGTGCATAAAAGCTTAGAATTAGGTTTTTGTCTCTCGTTTTTCCTTCATGTGTCTTTGTCAAGGGATAGTGCAGCATTCTGGCATGGCCCAGATCAATGTCCACAGCCTGTTTCCCCCCAAAACTACTCTTCAGCTCAATGCAGTTCACCAAAAGCCTCCTCACCACAGTATCTGTTACAGAGATTTAACTTAAACAGCCTTTGAGCATAAGCTTTTTTCAGGATTGTTCACTGCTACTTCAGATCCAAGTGCCACAACCTAGTCTGAATAGGAGTAGTGGAACTTGCCATGTCATAGCTAAATGAGTTGGCAGCTGTTTAATGCCTATTTCAGCTAACAGGAAGTAGTGATTCCACTGCAGCGTGCCAATGGCCATAGGGGTGGTGTAAAATGCAGCGGTGCACTTTTTTTTGTGGTAAAACCCTCTATTACTCCTTCCTAAATGAAAACGCCCATAGTTTGTGATGCTAGGTTTGGTGGAACATTCTGTGGATTCAAATTAGACTGACCCTGCATCATTTTGTAAGTCACAGTAAATGGTCTAACATAGGGGATATGAATCATCATAATTGTTAACTGATCCCAAGGATATCAGCCCACCATTATACAGTAACAGAATATGGACTTTCCTTAAAACGTATTTAATTAGCAATTTGCATGGTAACATATGGAATTGTTTCACAGTAATCATATGGTGGATCATGATGGATTTAGATGGACCTATTTGATGTTGAGTTGAAGGACCTTTGTATGTATGGCACTCATACTGTTACCATAACTACAACAGATCTTAACTGATGACAGAGAGTCAGGATATCTGTTTAATGTCCCATCTGACAGATGGGACCCTATGCAGGAAATATTTCATTCACTGCCCTGGGGCATTGGGATTTTATCTTTAGACCAGAGGGACAAGTGTCCCCTTCAGGCCTTCCAACACTACTTCATGCATCATCTGGTCCAACATCAAGGGGCCAAACAAAACCAACTCTGTTTAGCTTTAGAGACAAGCTTGCAGAGATATGCATGGCCTTAAACCAATTTACACCAAAAAAATTACACCCATAATTTTGGCCTGGATTTAATGCACAATTGGGCCAAAAGAATGTGGACACCATCACACTATATGAGCTTGTTGGACATCCCATTCTAAAACTATGGGCATTAATAAGGAGTTGCCACCTCCCTTTTTACAGCTGTAACAGACGGCAGTTTTCTAGGAAGGCTTTCCACAAGATTTTGGAGCGTCATTGGATTTGTGCCCATTCAGCCAAAATAGTTTTTTTGAGGTCAGTTATTGATGTTGGACAAAGGCCTGGCTCGCAATCACTGTTCCAGTTCATCCCAAAGGTCTTCAACGGAGTTGAGGTCAGGGCTCTGTGCAGGCTCCTGGAGTTCCCCTACACCATCCTCATCGAATCAGGTCTTTATGGACCCCAATTTCTGCACAGGGGCACAGCCATGCTGGAACAGGAAATGGCCTTCCCCAAACTGTTGCCACAAAGTTGGAAGCACTCGTCTAAAATGTCTTTGTATCATTAACATGTAACATTAAGATGACCCTTCACTGGAGCAAATTGGCCTAGCACAAACCCTGAAACACAGCCCCAGACCATTATCCCTCCTCTACCAAACTTTACAGTAGGCGTTCTCCTGGCTTCTGCCACACCCAGAAACGTCATTCAGTCTGCCAGATAATGAAGCATGATTAATCACTCCAGAGAACGTTTCCACTGCTCCAGAGTCTAGAAGCGGTATGCTTTACATCACTCCAGCTGACGTTTGGCATTGCACATGTTGATGTAAGGCTTGCATACAGCTGCTCGGGCATTTATTCCTATTTTGTGAAGCTCCCAATGCACAGGTATTGTGGTGATGTTGCTTCCCTAGGCAGTTTGGAACTCTTTGGTGAGTGATGCAACCGATGATAGTCCATTTTTACAAGCTCTGTAGGTTTACCAGTTTGTGGCTGGGCTGTTGTTGCTACTAGATTCTACTTTCTGGAGTACAATGATGCCATGACTCAGATTCATTGGACGACATGAGGAAATCCCAGACTTTGATACTGTTCAAAACATTCTGGCAAAATTTAGGCATTCCATTGCAGCGCCAATGGTAGAAAGAAAACACTAGCTCCTCTTCTATAAAACAACTGTCCACGGATTATATTTACAAGTAAAGGACAACCATGGCAGTTATGATAGCAACAATGAAAGATGCATAGATTCTTGGAGTAATAAACACCTTGAGTGTGAACGGTAGCAAAAAGTCATGTTTTAAAAAAGGTCAACAGACTAAACCCATACAACAAAGGAATTTGTATATAATCAGAGGATATATACATTTTTCAGTCTGCTACAAAACATTCCTACATGTATACGGGTAAGTATAATGTTTGCTAACTAGCTACAGATAATTCCTTTTCAAAAAGTTGTCCACGTCGTTTGTGTTGCTTGTCATCTAGCTATAGCTACTGATGTTACTGTAAACGTTAGTTAGCTAGGTAACAACATTAACTTACCAGCTAGCTCACATTTCCTGGTTTCTAGCTTGTGTGTGATTATGCTTAGCTAATGTTTGCATAGTCTTCACAAAACTGAGTATGTCACTTAGATTGATAAGCTACCTGATTGACTGGTTATTCATCCAGGTGTGTGTGTTTATGCCTAATCTGTAACCCTATAATTGGCTCAGTGGCTGTTCACCTGCACTCAAACTATCTGCACTTACATTGCTGCTCCTATTTATTATGAATCCTGCTGCTAAGCTACTTTAACTTTAACGTTTATACCTGATGTATTAAGTCCATGTGAACATTTTTATTTGATTTGGTTTGATAAAGTATGTGTTTATTAGAGACCAACAAGATCAATTTAGCAAGGCCAGAGTGTCTACATTTGAATACTTAAATAGCTGGGTGGGGTTAATGCCTAAGAGGGCAGCATATCTTTCCCACAACTTCCTTAAACAGTATTGTTTTATTTACCATTACAAAGCTCCAAATCTGGACCTTTATAAAATGTAAAATTTTGCGATAAGCTCCCATTCAGGAATTCTGTCACAAATGTGCTTGTACATGCTGAATAAGTGTCACACCAATGCCAGTTATCAGATACACAGCCCCATCAGATGCACAGCTGCCTCCCACTGGCTCTGCTGCAACAACATCGAAGCTGGGGAAAAAAGAGAAAGACAGCCAGGAGAAGAGTGGTGAGAGCCGGCTGATACTACAACTGCCTGGGCCCATTCTCCCAAAACCAACACCTCAAGACTGTGCCAGATCTCTCCACAGGTTTTAATAGGATATAGATTTAGACTAATTGCTGGCCAATGAAAAAACATTCTTAAGTGTGTTTTGACATGTAGGTCATTATCTTGGTGGAAGACCCAGGACCTTTGACGAAGACCCAGCTTTCTGACACTGGATTCAACATGTCGCTCCAGAATGCCTTGACATTATCTTGATTTCATGATTCCATACACGTTCAAGGCATCTAATGCCAGAGACTGCAAAGCAATCCCAAAACATCACTGAACCTTCTCAATGACTGACTGTTGGAAAGCTGTTCTTTTTTTGAAGGCTTTGTCTAATTTTCTGTAAACATACAGTAGAATCATCTCCCAAAAAACTACAATCTCTCCACAGGCTATTGTCCCAAGAGGGCTGTGGAATGTTCTATTATTCAAAAAGCTTTGCTGCGATCTTCCATCAAGCTTCTTTTATGACCACGCCCATGAAATTTGCTGAAATGGCACAGGCCTTAAACTTCTGGATGAGATTATGTATGGTGCAATCATTAATGACTCTGGAGATGGACTTGAAGTCTTTGAACAATTCTCAGACTAATCAATTTTTTCTTTTTTTTCCCATTCTTATTGCTCTACATGCAGTGACACAAAACAAGAGAATGAGTAATTTTCTCAAGCTGGTTGAATGGGTTCTTTTCAAATTGCAGGCACCACAGATGAGAAGTTAATTCTAATGTAAAGGAGAATCACCTGTTTGAGATCAAATTATTAATTGGATGAATTATTATTATTTAATATTAGTGAGTGACAATAATACTGTCCCTGCCCTTTTAGGATTTATTCAAAATAAGCTAAGATTTATTTTTGTTCAAATCAAAACCAATGAAATTCATATGTCGATACCTAAATATTTCTAATTTCCAAGTCCAAGGGTCCAAGGGTACCAAACTCTTTTGGCCACATATTGTTCTAGGCTAATTTATTTGCTAGCTTAAAACTGAAGATAACATAATGACAGAATTAATTTTTAGTATTTTGTTAATGATAAAGCCATAACAAACCATACAGACTTAAAATCTGGTGGAAACTTTTATAAAACATTGGATCTTCAAATCAAATGTAGTTGATCCGTAATATAACTGCCATTGCCCAATTCCAACATCTCCAGCTCACACAGCAGTTTATTTGTTACGATACATACAGTGGGGAGAACAAATATTTGATACACTGCCGATTTTGCAGGTTTTCCTACTTACAAAGCATGTAGGAGTCTGTCATTTTTTATCATAGGTACACTTCAACTGTGAGAGACGGAATCTAAAACAAAAATCCATAAAATCACAATGTATGATTTTTAAATAATTAATTTGCATTTTCTTGCATGACATAAGTATTTGATCACCTACCAACCAGTAAGAATTCCGGCTCTCACAGACAAGTTTTTCTTTAAGAAGCCCTCCTGTTCTCCACTCATTACCTGTATTAACTGCACCTGTTTGAACTTGTTACCTGTATAAAAGACACCTGTCCACACACTCAATCAAAAAGACTCCAACCTCTCCACAATGGCCAAGACCAGAGAGCTGTGTAAGGACATCAGGGATAAAATTGTAGACGTGCACAAGACTGGGAGGGGCTACAGGACAATAGGCAAGCAGCTTGGTGAAAAGGCAACAACTGTTGGTGCAATTATTAGAAAATGGAAGAAGTTCAAGATGAAGGTCAATCTCCCTGTCTGTCTGGGGCTCCATGCAAGATCTCACCTTGTGGGGCATCAATGATCATGAGGAAGGTGAGGGTTCAGCCCAGAACTACACGGCAGGACCTGGTCAATGACCTGAAGAGAGCTGGGACCACAGTCTAAAAAAAAATATTAGTAACACACTATGCTGTCATGGATTAAAATCCTGCAGCGCACACAAGGTCCCCCATGCTCAAGCCAGCGCATGTCCAGGCCCGTCTTAAGTTTGCCAATGACCATCTGGATGATCCAGAGAAGGAATGGAGCTTTTTGGTCTAAACTCCACTTGCCGTGTTTGGTGGAAGAAGAAGGATGAGTACAACCCCAAGAACACCATCCCAATCGTGAAGCATGGAGGTCAAAACATCATTCTTTGGGGATGCTTTTCTGCAAAGGGGACAGGACGACTGCACCGTATTTCAGGGGAGGATGGATGGGGCCATGTATCGCGAGATTTTGGCCAACAACCTCCTTCCCTCAGTAAGAGCATTGAAGATGGGTCGTGGCTGGGTCTTCCAGCATGACAACAACCCGAAACACACAGCCAGGGCAACAAAGGAGTGGCTCCATAAGAAGCATCTCAAGGTCCTGGAGTGGCCTAGGCAGTCTCCAGACCTGAACCCAATAGAAAATCTTTGGAGGGAGCTGAAAGTCCGTATTGCCCAGCGCCCCGAAACCTGAAGGATCTGGAGAAGGTCTGTATGGAGGAGTGGGCCAAAATCCCTGCTGCAGTGTGTGCAAACCTGGTCAAGAACTACAGGAAACCTATTATCTCTGTAAATGCAAACAAAGGTTTCTGTACCGAATATTAAGTTCTGCTTATCTGATATATCAAATACTTATGTCATGCAATAAAATGCAAATTAATTATTTAAAAATCATACAATGGGATTTTCTGGTTTTTTGTTTTAGATTCCGTCACTCACTGTTGAAGAGAACCTATGATACAAATTACAGACTTCTACATGTAAATGGGGAATGGTGGGCATTTCTGTCACATTAAAAAGTGAATTAATTTTTTTTGTCAAGCACAGAAATGTAATATGGTACAGTGAAAGTATGTCTACGTTGTGCCACAGTTTGATAAATCCCCATGATTTGTTTTGCACGTAAACTGTAGAATCAGTTGATAAATGAAGCCGCAGTAGCAAATTTTAAGTATTTTTAAAAAGCTTTTGTGAGCCATGTAAACCAGATTTACCTAGGCATGATGCTCAGTCTGTCTTATTTGATGCCTGCATTATGCATTCTGCCCTACCGATGCAGACATTAACAACCTAATTACTTCCATGTGCAGATGTTTTGAAGTCTGGTATCAATCTCTGCTGTTTTCTTGGATTAGGATGCGGATAAACCTTCTCATTCGCTTTACGCAGTAATTGCACCCAACTGCCTTGAGCTGAACCAATTAACTCCCCATCAAAAGTGAATGGGGAGTTGGCGAGTGGCGAGAAGGTGGCAGTCTTTAGACTTTAAAGCCATAATGTTCTGCACTAGGTTTATAGGTGATCATGGTTCAGCTGCTTGTATTCGACAGCTGGCTGAGAGACCATACAGTAAGATACATCTTAAAAGAGTGCCTTCTCTTTCAGACAGGCGCTGTGGTGCTCTGTTACTGAAATAGATTTACAGGCTTTAATAAAAACAATTTGTGGTCAAACTCCGGGACTGTGGCCCCAGATTACTTACAAGGAAGAGGCCATAGGCTCTTATTTCATCAGCTCTACAAAGGAACCTCAGACATCCTTGGAGTGCAGAGTTGCTCCCATTTCTTGGGTTTTTATGGTTGGGTTACTCTTGGGATTTGACATTTTAAACTAGTTTTTTTTTTTTGTCTGCAACTAGGAGATTTTTAAACTTAATTTATTACAGTAGACACTGTTTGTTTTTTTACACTAGTAACTACTAACTACTTCAGTTGTTCTTTTCCTGAATGGGGATTGGGCCTCAGTGTCCTTTAGTGGATAATAAATCTGTGAAACCCTAACTTCACTCCATCTACTTCCTCTACCCAAGTAGGTGTTACCAATGGTTAAGATTGTATTGCTACAAAGAAGGATCCTTTTTTAGATTGAACAGGCTTCCTTCTAGAAATCCCAAATCATTATTTTAGACAGTGTCGTGGCAAAATAGCTAAGCCCATGCTTCAAAAGACCATGCTTCATGTGTGCAAGCCATTCTCAAAAGCACTCCTTTCATAGGTTTAGGTATGTCACTTTCACATGGTTGTGGTAGTGACAGGTTTAGCTAAGAACTTTGAACCTAGGTTTTGCATTTAAATTTTGAGAAAATTAATACAGGAAAAAAATAAAAATAATTTACTTCTCCAAATTACTTGTGGAACCTGGTCTGGTCTGTTGAGTCTGGTCGTGAAGCTCCTCTGGGTTTAAAACGTCAGTCATTGTTATTCCTACAGTTGAGTTTTGTTTACTGCATTATTTACATGATTACTGCTCTTTTACTGAAACTCCATGACTCTATTTACCGTTACGAGCAAATAGGTCTGGAATTAATTCAAACTCCCATATGTTGCTGGTTTAGGCTCAACACCTGTAATGGAAATCAGACTAGGGAACCTGTGGTTGAAATTTATTGCATCCTTCGTTGCTGTTTATTAAGCTCCTGCCTGACTTCCCTCAGTAGACACAACTCATGCATCACTAAAATGGGCCATTAGTCATTTAGGTAATTTGAATCCAGGATGAAGAAAGTGGGGAAAGTAAAAAGAGGAAAGTCGCTAGTCTCCTGAGATGTGTGATGACAGCAGCACGTAGACCCTGAGGTGTGTTGCAGGGAGGGTGGAGGTGGTTGCAAAAAAGTGAGAAAACAGAAAGCTCCCAGACAATCAACGTGACAATGTAGGTTATTTAGTGCCCTGAGGAAATATTACATAATGCCCCAGTAGAAAATGAATCAACTCACAAATTAGACTTATCTCAATATCCCCCATCCCTGTGTGTCCCTTTTCAATACAAGATAACCCAACAAATGTATTCTCTGCAGTGAAAATGTGCTCTCTACATTTGTACTGTATGTGACTCACAAATATTGGTAGGTTTATTTTCTGGTCCCTTACTAGTTATTTTCAGGCCGGTCTCTTTCTTGCCCATGTGTGCACATGCCCATGCCCATGTGTACATGCAAGCAGGCATTCAGTTGCGCACACACACCATCAAAATGTTCAAGATCACAATTAATGATCATACATCAAGGGCAATGAGGTTTTCATGGAAAAAGGAGCAAATGCTATAGCCAGACACTAAGCCCTACAGTACTTTTGAAACTTCCACTTTACTTTAATAAACAGGGCAATGTTATATTTAATGTTGGACGGCAACCAAGCTAAAGAAATATATAGTAGTTGAACAATCATTGGGAGTGGTAATAGTCTCAGTTTTGTGTGATAAAAGGATACTATGTTGTTGTAACTTTTATGAAGCTTGGAGATGGGAATTAGTCTATAATCAACTTAAATATAACTCTGGATTATCCCTTTATTTGCTTAAAAATTACTGTTGCAAATAAAGTTTTAGCAATGTACACTAAAGAAAATAAAAATGCAACTTGCTAAAATGTGTACACACCTGTTAGTAGGATGGGTTATTTTGGCAAAGGAGAAATGCTCACTAACAGAGATGTACAAATATTTGTGCAAACAATTTGACAGAAATAAGCTTTTTGTGCTAATGGAACATTTCCATTACCTTCTTTCCAGCCCATGAAACATGGGACCTATACTCTACAGTTTGTTGTGTTTATATTTTTGTTCAGTATGGGAATGTGATTTAGGAATACAATTAGGTATCTGGTTATCCATACACCTCCATGGAGTCACTTGTTGTATTTGTGTCAACATAACGTATTCATCAAACCTATTATTTTTATAAATATTCTAGTTGAATAAAGTATTTTGGTCATTGGCATACGTAGGTGAGGAATTATGATATAAGGCTGCGATTTACAAATCAGCTTGACTAGCACACGACAAGTCAAGCAGTAGGGCATGAAATTGCCTACTTTATCATATCCCAAGGGATAATTGTTTTTGTGATGGGATTTCTATATTTGCAAAAGGCCAGTGGTTAATATGAACGTGTGTTAGAATGTGTGTTAAGATTCATTGTCTAGCAACAGCAGTAGTTTTTAGGTCAATGTCGCTTTCTACCCTTGTTCATCACATTTCTGCCATCTTATTCTGAGTCTTAGCACAAGTCATTTTGTGATAGTGTTTGTCTGTGTGTGTGTGGGTGTGTCAGGAACTGGATGGCTTAAACAAAGTTAGAAACACCTGCAGTCCCGGAGAGATTGCAGACACATAATCGTTTTGCTAACTGTTAACAAGAGGATTATATATATTCACATGTTAATGTTCCTCATTAACAGAGGTGGTTTTCCAACATTATGGTTTGGAAATGTCATCTCCATCCTACACATGACCTTGACCTTCAGCTGATTCTATATTTCGACATTATAAACATTTAAGTTATTCAAATCTTTCTGCATAAGGCCAAACTGTGCTTTTATGACTGGTATAACACCAGAGGAAACAGAAAACAATATAATTCATCATTCCTCCGTTTTAGCTGATGTGTAAAATATCCACTAAGACTGAGTAGCAATTGATCTCATGGCTCAAATTGCAAATAAAGTAGGCATGATGAAATAGCATCCTTACTTATTAATATGCTTGTAAATGCAAGGAGAGATGGTAGCTTTTTCCTCAACAGACATTAGTCGCATGCATGTCTCTTTTCAGTCTTTAAACCAACACTAGCTATTTCTGCTGCTGTTCATCCTCTGCTTTATGTACTGATCAACTAGGGCTTCTAAAGTGTTGATTGCAAAACCACAGGAGGTGGGCTCAGTCCATTGGTCTGGCTTCCCACAGCTGAACGCTTAATGTGGGTGTTGTGTTTTGCCAGACCTGCTTGTTGTGGTCTACCCCCCACCAACAGCCATGACTTTTTATTTTAATACCACACCAGCACTCCTAAAGCGTTCTTTAACGCATCAGGTTACCATATATTTTTTTTCAATCTAGAATGCGCCGGTGCAAGCAAATGGAAAATAACATTTATTCAAACCCCTTTCTGCCTCCCGCATTGTATTTACCCTTCCTTTCAGATCGAAAGAACATGGAATGCTTATTCCTCACTCTGGTCCTCAGACCCTTTCTGCTCAATTTGTTTCCGACCTTACCGGGCTACTAGCACACAGTGACCAAGGTGACTAGTTGGCTGGCTGGGCCTAATTGGATTGAAATGAGTCTTATTAGAGTGAATACACCCTGTCTGGAAACACACTTGTAGCAGCAGCAGGAATATCTGTTCCTTTACTTGACAGTGACTGCCTCTATGTTGTTGACGGCCTCCGCTCTAGTTACTGTAGATAAAGACTTATACATGTATCTACATACAATGCAAATATTAGAACTAGCACTAGGCTACCCGTTACCCATGTTTTTTTTAACAACTGACAAGCTGCTACTAATGGAAATAGGATTGTGTGGTTAAATATTTTTGCCTCAGAAATACATCAAAAAGTCTGCTAATTGGAATTAGCCTAATTTTCTGTTCTGATTAAAATCATTGTGGAAAATGTTTGCTTAATTTATAGGACCTCAGCCATTTTAAACAGCCATTATAAACATTCTCTTTTGATTAACTAACGAGCCAGTTCCTTCTTTGCAAATGCAGTCTTTGCTGTTATCTTAAGAAACACCTGGGAACGTATTTGTTGTTGAACTTACCATACATATTCCTTTAAATCTTCAGCTCAAAGCTGTACGCATAGCAGGTATTTAAGCACAACATGAGACAGAGCGACCTACAGCAGTAACAGCTGTTGGCAGCCGACTTAGAGCACAGAGCAAGTGTTGTGTTGCCCTTAAAAGTGTCCTTTCAGAAAGACAGATTTTTGGGCAAAACATTCAGATGCAATTAAACGTTAATCGTAGTTAATAGCGTGTGAACGTTGACAGCCCTAAAGACCAATCATTTCTTACATTCATGTGCAACATATACAGGGCTTGAATATGTGACCAAGCTCTAAGCAACTAACAGTCCACGTGGCCATTTCAGTGTTGCCCCAGTTGGACTTCAACTCAGAAGAGATTTTCTTCCCTCTCTTCAGAGGAGCTTAACCACAGAACTATTGGCAGCCTGATTTGTGTTTATGTGTTTTTAGCTCTTTTTTTCTTTTTCAAGATGAAGCTTGAGGCCACTGCTTGGTTTCCTCTAAAATGCAGCAAGCCCCTTTGCTGGTTGAGGAGGAGGATAATGGTTTCCATGTGTGCAGTGCCACATCACTCCTCCTTCCATGACTTCCCACAAGATTTCTAACACAGACACAGACTTACTGACACTGAGACTGCATGAGGCAGCATACACATGTTGGCATTTGACAAAGGCAAACACAACTTTTTTTCATGCTTCAATGCAACCTTTCAAACTAATTGATGATAATCCTTAGCACACTTTGTCTGTATTGTGTAGAAAACCTGCATGCGACCCTAGTGGATGTGGCTCATTGCTTTTGTATCTACTCCGCTTTACTTTGGGTAACAATGCTTGTTTAAAAATCTAAAAAGTGCACTCATTGTTGTTGCTTCTTTTCTTAGGAGTCCCTAAAGGGACGGTGTAGTATGTTATCATTTGTCGTTCATAAAAATAAAGACTAATTAATCCTTTAGGACTACATCTGATGCCATCCCGAATGACAGTAATAAAGTGTTTACTTTGTTCCCTGATGAATTTGCGTCACACATAAATATTTGACAGGAAGTTTGACATTCTTTGATACAACATTTACAAAATATGTTTGTCATGGGAATACTTCAAATCTTCCTTGTCATTTTGTTCACAACTGAAAAAGCACAGGGTTTATGAAGGTTCTTGAAGCGTTTTGCAGTAGCATTATCCGCCAGTGATGTTATTTGTTTTCTATTCCCTCCTCTCCTGTTTTGCTGTGAGGTCCATTTTTTCTAGGCTGTCTCCTTCTGCTTTGATTATGTCACAGCTAATCTTAGGGCCAGAGACCAGGCTTAGCCACTGAAAAGGCCTCAGCTATTCTCCCTAGAATGAAAGTTAAATAAAGGGAGATGTTGGTTTTGAGAGGGCTTTAAGTAAATTCCTTAATTAATGCTAAACAGCTGTTTTAAGATAAGAGTGTTCTATTTACCTACATCAAATTGGTCTCTTTGACCCCTAATACCCAGTTTATTTTCAAGAAGGGAAATTAGTGAGCATGCTCCAGCAGACCAAGAATGTGGGTTGAAAGATAATTAGGCTTTTTACATACTCCAACAATCCATGCATCAAACATTTCAGAGCAGTCAATCATCTAGTATCCTAATAAGACTTATAACAAACACCATCTGAGTGATCTTTACCACTTTGACCATTAGATATATGTCTCTGTGAAAGGAGGCTGGAAACATATCCTTGAAAACTTTCCATAAAGTGAAAGCATTTGATGTGGATGAACCTTTGGAATTCAAATGGAGAATCTCCTTTCCTACCAGGATCAGTGCTTTTAATAAAAAAAATGTATAGCAATTCACTCTTCCTTGCTAAACTCACTCTTAAACGCTTAATAAACAATGAATTCCATTGCCTCCAATCTTGATAAATAGTGCTTAGAATATTTAATCAGGTATGCTGAAGCACAGATTAACCACTAGTACCTTTCATTAGTAATATATATCTATGTCATATTGAGGCACATTACTGTTGACAATACCACATAATAAAGGCCTGCTATGAGTAGATTCCCAATTTAAGTGGCATAAACAAATAAACAAGCTTGCTGTGCTGTTGCTCCTTGGCTCTGGGAGCAATGGTGGTAGCGGATATGATTTGGACCTGGCATTGAGTGAAGAGTCTTGCTACGGAGTAAAAATGACTCCCTGGCTCCCAGTACAGTACCAGAGCCTTGGGGCACAAAGCCTGATCTGGCTCCATCACAGCAACCCTGTACTGGGGAGTTGAGACTGCAAGATTAAATCAGCCTCCTCCCACCCCTTCTCTCCTGCCTCCCCTCCACCTTCAGTGTATGTACCTGGGCAGCACAATTTAATATACAGCCAGGTCGGTCAGATGAAGGGAGAGTTAAGGGGAGCTCAGAGACTCTCCGATGTTAAACACTGGTGGATGATAGATTGCGGGCCACGTCTAAAGCCTGCATTACAACTCTAGTCAGAGATGGGAAGGAACACAGCGTTGTACCGTCTGCTTAAACTAATCCTCAATCTTTCGGAGACATCTCCTGGATACACCAGATACGGGAAGAAACATTTTGAGATTTTCACTGCGCAAAATTTGTTTGAGTGTGGAGTCTTTTGAATTCACACTCCTTGGGGGTCCAAAATCACCCCCAGCTCACATCACTCCCACATTGACACCTGCCACTCCAAATCATACATGTTTCTATGACAACCAACTGCATGGGTGCTTGCATATGATCAAATATTGAATAGCTCTGCTCTCATTCCATATTTTTTCCAGACAATGCAAATACTGTATATCATTTTTAGGTCCCATATTATCAAAACTAGCTTTATGAAAAAATATTTGTGTCAACAAAGTGTATGTCATGAAGAACACTCAATTGTACCTCAATTGCAAATGGGTACGTAGAACCATGCTATGATTAAAAAAACACATTTACCTTAAAATCTATGAATATATGTAAAAGGTAGTGTAGTGTTTATAGCATTATAGTATCCATAATGTGAGCTAGATTGAATCCCGAGCTGGCAACGTTGAAAAAAAACTGTTGGTCTGTCCCAGAGCAAAGCAGTTAACCTTAATCACTGCCAGGTCATTGCTGTAAATGAGAATGTGTTCCCAGTCAACTTACCTGGTAAAGGAACAGGTAAAAACAATTATGGGCAAGCTCTCAACAGAAAAAACTCAAATAAACACTACCAAAAAATGCTTTCAAATATAAAAGGTACAGCATTACAGTATTGGAAAGAACTTTATACTACAAGGGAGTAACCATACCTTTACAGTCTATGGCGTTTTATTGAATAGTAGTGTACTTTATTGTTCACATGAGTTAACCATAAGAGTTCTTCCAGAATGAGATATTTTGGCCCAAATTAAGTTTCTTATAATTATATAATCAGGCGATGAGAGACAATGTACCTAATTGTGGTCCGATTATTTCACAATTTTCATTGCTCTTTTTGGTGTTGTCTTGTCAAAGAAAGCACTATAGAAATTCAATCTTCATTATGAGTTATATTTTATTGAAATGAAATCCAATTTCACATTTGTTGATGCATGACACTGTAGTGAGGCATAGTGGTTTCCTGAGTAGGCTTCCAGGAAGGATGTGGTGCTCAGTAGCCCTGTCCATATTTGGGTTTATTAATGGATGTACAAGTAAATTCAAACTATGTGATCATTTAACATTTGTTTTCAATAAAGAGGAATCTTACTAATTATTTGTCAAATTGCAAGATGACCAGCTGTTCGCTGAATTTGGTCTGCAGCTTCTAATGGATTGTATGATGAATTACAACTTTTTCTTTATTCAACATGGAAAAAAACATGTAAGTGTTCTCTACATCTCTCAAATAATATTTGAATGAAGTGTTTAATTAAAGGCTAATTGAGGTGAATCCATCATAGGTCCAAACTTTACTCATTGAAGAGCTCAGCTCTATTGTGGGATATTATCCCTCAAACTACAAAGATATTTTACATACAGTACAAACACTATCCAAAACTACTGGCACCCTTAACGCAAGTATACAAAGAAAGCAGTACAAAATAAAACAACACAGGTGTGTGGACTAGATTGTACTTCATTAATGACTCACAGGTATCAACCAAAATTAAAAATGTATGAAATTATGAAACAATTAAGAATTCTAATTGTGAATACTTGTTTTTAGTAATGTGCGCACCTCCTCTTGCAAGGATAAAGGCAGTGGAAATGTTTTCTATATTTGTTTTTGACAAGATGGGAAAACACATCGGAAGTGATCTTGCACCATTTCTCAATATATTATCTCTGCCCAATTCAATGAGATACAAGTATGGTGACTGAGATGGCCATTAAAATATTTTGATTTATTTTTGGATCTGTGTGTGCTTCTGGTCATTGTCATGCTGAAAGATTCATTTCTGGCCAAGTTTCAGCATCCTGGCAGAGGCAACCAAAAATGGGTTGACTAAGTACAAAATTTCTACATGGTTCATCCATTATGGATGGGAATATCCTCATATTAAACCTGACACTGTGTACTTGAACCCCAAAGTCATTGTATCATCATAGCCAAAGAGCTCAAACCCAGCCAGAAAAAACTACCAGGTGCAAAAACTGCATCAGTATGTAATATTCAGTAATATGTAATATGTAAAGTATAGTACATATTTTCAATATTGGACAGATGCAGATAGATTTTAATTTTTAATCTTACCAATGGCTAATGGTCCTATGAACTGGCGGCTGGGAAACCCCCAACCACCGTGACGCAGGGGGCCCCCCACACCCCAAGGGTCCCTCCCTGCATAGAAAAATAAGCTAGGCCTATATATAAAAAAATAAGAAAGCAAAAAACTTTAAGGGCAAGAAAACACTGCTCGTTTTGTCTGAACAAGCTTGCGTAAAACACCAAAAGATAATGTCCTTATTTAGACAAGCCAGAGAGGAAGCTATCATTAGCACCTCCTCAAATTGAACATTGCCGCCGCCGGAAGCTAGCAGCGGCACGTTTTCACCAGCAACCAGCCTTCCTAACGCATCAGTATACATTTCGTCAACAAATATAGTATTTCAGTGGCACCTGATGACATGATAACCAGTTAAATAGAAACAGAAAAAACTAAAACTAAACAAAATACTTTTCATTTTGGTTGACAAAAACAAGACTAGACTAAATTATCTTCGTGACAATGGTCAAATATAACTATGATAGTTGGATAGGAGGCTTTTGTAAAGACAGGTTCTTTTTGTAAAGGGCAAACCACCCTTTTCCGACTGAGGACCATGGCCTTGGATTTGGAGGTACTGATTCTCATCCCCACCGCTTCACACTCGGCTGCAAACCGTCCCAGTGCATGCTGAAGGTCCTGGTTTGAAGGGGCCAACACGACAACATCATCCGCAAAGAGCAGAGACAAAATCGTGTGGTCCCCAAACCTGACACCCTCCGGCCCCTGGCTGCGCCTAGAAATTCTGTCCATAAAAATGACGAACAGAACCGGCGACAAAGGGCAGCCCTGCCGGAGTCCAACATGCCCTGGGAACAAGTCTGACTTACTGCCAGCAATGCGGACCAAGCTCCTGCTTCGGTCGTACAGGGACCTGACAGACCTTAGCAAAGGACCCAGGACCCCATATTCCCGAAGCACTCTCCACAGGATGCCGCGAGGGACACAGTCGAATGCCTTCTCAAAATACACAAAACACATGTGGATAGGTTAGGCAAACTCCCATGAACCCTCCAACACCCCGTAGAGGGTATAGAGCTGGTCCAGTGTTCCACGGCCCAGACGAAAACCACACTGTTCCTCCTGAATCCGAGGTTCTACTATCGGCCGTATTCTCCTCTCCAGAACCCTGGCATAGACTTTCCCGGGGAGGCTGAGAAGTGTGATCCCCCTATAGTTGGAACACACCCTCCGGTCCCCCTTCTTAAAAAGAGGGACCACCACCCCGGTCTGCCATCCCAGAGGCACTGTCCCCGACCGCCACGCTATGTTGCACAGGCATGTCAACCAAGACAGCCC
This sequence comes from Esox lucius, assembly GCF_011004845.1. NCBI lineage: Eukaryota > Metazoa > Chordata > Actinopteri > Esociformes > Esocidae > Esox > Esox lucius. The sequence goes on along the minus strand of NC_047570.1, from coordinate 11,047,592 downwards.
CAAAACATCCAGAGACTTGAGGTACTCAGGGCGGATCTCATCCACCCCCGGTGCCTTGCCACCGAGGAGTTTCTTGACCACCTCTGTGACTTCAGCTCGGGTGATGGACGAGTCCACCTCTGAGCCCTTATCCTCTGCTTCCTCAAAGGAAGACTTGATGGCGGGATTGAGGAGATCCTCGAAGTACTCCTTCCACCACCCGACGACATCCCCATTTAAGGTCAACAGCTGCCCACCTCTACTGTAAACAGCGTTGGTAGGGTACTGTTTCCCTCTCCTGAGGCGCCGGACGGTTTGCCAGAATCTCTTCGAGGCCAGCCGATAGTCCTTCTCCATGGCCTCACCGAACTCCTCCCAGGCCCAAGTTTTTGCCTCCACAACCACCCGGGCTGCAGTCCGCTTGGCCTGTCAGTACCCGTCAGCTGCCTCAGGAGTCCCACAAGCCAACCAGGCCTGATAGGACTCCTTCTTCAGCTTGACGGCATCCCTTACTTCCGGTGTCCACCACCGGTTTCGGGGATTACCGCCTTGACAGGCACCGGAGACCTTACGGCCACAGCTCCGAGCGGCCACTTCAACAATGGCGGTGGAGAACATGGTCCACTCGGACTCAATATCTCTAGCCTCCCTCGGGATCCAGTCGAAGCTCTGCCGGAGGTGGGAGTTAAAGATCTCTCTGACAGGAGACTCGGCCAGACATTCCCAGCAGACCCTTACAGTACGCTTGGGCCTGCCAAGACTGTCCAGCTTCCTCCCCAGCCATTGGATCCAACTCACCACCAGGTGGTGATCAGTTGACAGTTCCGCCCCTCTCTTCACCCGAGTGTCCAAGACATATGGCCGGAGGTCAGATGAAATCGATCATTGACCTGCGGCCTAGGGTGTCCTGGTGCCACATGCACTGATGGACACCCTTATGCTTGAACATGGTGTTCGTTATTGACAAACTGTGACTAGCACAGAAGTCCAATAACTGAACACCGCTCGGGTTCAGATCAGGGGGGCTGTTCCTCCCAATCACACCCCTCCAGGTGTCACTGTCGTTGCCCACGTGGGCGTTGAAGTCCCCCAGTAGAACGATAGAGTCCCCAGTCGGAGCACTTTCCAGCACCTCTCCCAGAGACTCCAAGAAGGTCGGGTACTCTGCACTGCCGTTCGGCCCATAGGCACAAACAACAGTGAGAGACCTATCCCCGACCCGTAGGCGCAGGGAAACAACCCTCTCGTTCACCGGGGTAAACTCCAGCACATGGCGGCAGAGCTGGGGAGCTATAAGTAAACCCACACCAGCCCGCCGCCTCTCACCATGGGCAACTCCCGAGTGGTGAAGAGTCCATCCTCTCTCAAGGAGTGTGGTTCCAGAGCCCAAGCCGTGCGTAGAGGTGATCCCGACTACCTCTAGTCGGAACCTCTCAACCTCACGCACGATCGCAGGCTCCTTCCCCGCCAGCGAGGTGACATTCCACGTCCCTAGAGCTAGTTTCCGTGTTCAGGGATCAGGTTGTCTAGGGCCCCGCCTTCGACTGCCGCCCGATCCTCTCCGCACCGGCCCCTTATGGTCCCTCCTGTGCGTGGTGAGCCCACGGGAAGGCGGCCCCACGTCGCTCCTTCTGGCTGAGCCCGGCCGGGCCCCATGGGGAAAGGCCCGGCCACCATACCAGGCGACGTCACGGAACTCGGAATTGTTTTCATCATTAAGGGGGTTTTGAACCGCTCTTAGTCTGACCCGTCGCCTAGGACCTGTTTGCCTTGGGAGACCCTACCAGGGGCATATAGCCCCAGACAACATAGCTCCTAGGGTCACTTGGGTACTCAAACCCTTCCACCACGTTAAGGTGGCAGTTCATGGAGATATTTCCATCCTTGTCAATTCAACTGCGGAAACAATAATGTGTGTGCAATACACATTTTCAACTGGTAATTACATTTCAGAAATGTCGTGCCTCAATACTGTTTATGAATAGGCATAATTGTAGACAATATCAACATTGTAAGAAAAACATTATATTTTCCATTAGCCTTATTTGATATGGTGATATGTTTAATCTTCTATAGGTTGTTGAGGAAATTATTGATGCTATAATTGTGATTGTATGAAAATGTGATTAAAACATAACATAAAAAAAATAGTATATTCATTTGAAGAAGTTTTAGAAAATACATACTAAATATATATTTCAGTTCATTTGGGAAATATATTTTTGAATATATTTAACACATTTTTAAAATGCACAGTGGCATTTGGCAGGCCATGTCTCAAACCCATGATGTTGAGCTTCCAAATTTAGCATGCTAGCCACTGCTCCAAACAGGGATATCTCTTTTTGAGGGGTGAGTTGTGGCCTTACCAAGGTTGCTTTATTACATTAGAGTATATTGGCGTCTGCAATATAAAATGCATTTTGTAAACTATAATTATATGTATTTCAACACCTAAAGGTGATACATTCAAAACATCACTAATAGTGAAACATTTTTAAGTATTGTTTGTATATACACTGTGTGAAGACAAGTGAGCTGCATTTGTCTAGAAAACCCGGTCTTATTATAGGCTGTAATATCAATATTGATTTCAGCAGTGAGCCCGTCCCTGGGTTATACCTAAGATAACCTACAGTCCTTGCCAGGCCCAATATCCACAAAAACCTGAGGCCTCTAATGGAATATCTCCTGTGTTTGGCTGTAAAAGAGATGTTGGTCTCAGTATGTGATCCTTGTTGAAATAAAGGTATAATAATTTTCAGGGCTGCTGTGAAGTGATAAAATATTACAAGCCTTAAATGAATGTCATTTTGGACTGTGATTATTAATTGTTTTGAAATACATTTGGACACAATATAAAAGTATTTATGCACTCAATAATACGTGAAATACATTTTGATACCTGAAATGTAATTTGAATAAATCCAATTACATATAGATTTATTACATATAGATACTTTTATTTCTGAATGAAAGTTGAAATACATAATAATACCTGAAATGTTAAGTGTCTTCGACATATATTCGTCATACATTCTACATGCATTTTGCATAGCAAAAATATACTTATTTTCCCTACATGCTACACCCCCCCCTCCCTTTTGTGGATTTGGATGTGTGCTTTGGGTCGTTGTCGTGCTGAAAGTTGATCTTCCTCTTCATCTTCAGCTTTCTAACGGACGCCTGAAGGTTTTGTGCCAAAATTGCCTGGTATTTGGAACTGTTCATAATTCCCTCCACCCTGACTAAGGCTCCGGTTCCAGATGAACAAAAAAAGCCCCAAAGCATGATGCTGCTACCCCCATGCTTCACTGTGGGTATGGTGTTCTTTGGGAAATGTGCAGTGTTGTTTTTGCGCCAAACATACCTTTTGGAATTATGGCCAAAAAGTTAAACCACACCATAAAAAAATGTCCCACTTGTTTGGGGGACTTGATGTTTGCTTATGCAAACTTCAGCCTGGATGGGAGGTTTTTCTTTGTAAGAAAAGGCTTAATGATAACTGTCTTCACTGTGTTCCATGGTATAATGCTTTGGAAATTATTTTGTACCCTTTTCCTGACTAATATCTTTCAACAATGAGATCCCTCTGATACTTTGGAAGCTCTCTGCGGACCTTGGCTTTTGCTCTGAGATGCAACTAAGAAAATGTCAGGAAAACAGCTGAACTTTATTTGTGATTAATCAGAGTCACTTTAAATGATGGCAGGTGTGTAATGACTTCTATTTAGTTTGAATGTGATTGGTTAGTTCTGAACACAGCCACATCCCCAGTTATAAGAGGGTGTGCACACTTATGCAACCAGGTTATTGTAAGGTTTTTATTTTTCATTTTTCCCCCTCTAAGATTTCAGTTAGTTTTTCAATTGCATTGTCACATTATAGGTCACATTAAAAGTGGAAAAAAGTTCTGACATGATTTATCTTTGTCTCATTATTTTACATCGCAAAACCTGGCATTTTAACAGGGGTGTGTATACTTTTATATCCACTGTATGGTTTAAGGTAGATAGCCATCAGTCTATTGATGTGGGATGGGGTGGTATAAGCTACTAGATACATGTCCTTGAAGGTAAAAGCTGTGTTTGGGGTACAAATTGGGGTACAAATGTGTTTAACAAATTGTACATACATAATATTTGAGGATATTATTTGATGATATCATTTAATTAAATCACAATCAGTTGTCAATGAAATTGCTATATATTTGAGAATACAGATTAATACAGCAGTATGAGTACATTTAGAGGGATTCTGGTTTCTGTACTACATTTCTACCAAGTATTCATAACGCTGTCTATGAGCTGTTTTGAAAGCAACTAAGCATATCTGAGGTAATTTTGACTGTGTATAATGGTCATACCTATTTAACCATAGACTAGTAAATAGATAAGACTATCCATCCCTGCAGGTGATCTGTCTTTGCAGTCTAAGTCACTGACAGTCTATTCTTTAAATCATTTTTTGATTTGATCTGGTTTTAGCTCTCTTGAAAATAATGGTGGAACTAGATTTGGCTGGGTCAAAATGACCCCAAAAGGCTTAATATATACTGAAACATTCAACATTCCTTAAAAAAGTTGATTGACAAAGTAATACAAATAATTGATTGACCACGTTTGATCTAACTTAGTATATTGACGGTTAATCCTGTCTCTTTTTTGCCATTTACTGTATAATGGTTGCAATCACCGTACCCACTGTAAAATCCAGAGCTTACCTAACTGGGTTGGTTCTCTTAATGTTTGCTCTTGAGTATAATGTTAGCACCAATTCTATTTGCATCAGAAATTGATTCAGAATTTAATACAAAAAGGAGCATGAGTTTCAGTAAAGTATATCGTTGTTTACATGTAAACAAATTATGATATTATTTTCTTTAAAATAACAGTAGAATATTTCTGAATTCACAGCAAGAACAAAATAGCTTGAAGTACAATATAACTGTACTTGATTAAATACATTGATACAACAGTAGTTCCTACAATTAACTTGGATTATATAGCAATAATTTGCCTGAATTGAAACAAAATTAAATCACTTACTTCCACATTTTTTGTCACTTGTCTGAATGACTCAAGCAGCCTAGATAAAAAAGTGTTCACATCTGCTGACAAGCCAGTGTCAGATTTCCTCTTCCAACCAAGACCTAATTACTACATGAAACTAAGTGATTAGAATAATCAGTATGCTTCTATTGCATTGAGAAAGAAAAAAATGAAGACAAGTCAGTCTTTTATTCATCATAGCAAATTGAGACTGTTAAATTATCCTATTTTTGAGAGTGGAGTGCATTATCTAGTGGAAGGTATACTGAGCATTTTACAAACATAGGATGTTTCACCCTGGATCCTGGCTGGGCATTCCATGTTATACCCTTGTGTTTGGTAGCAACATAAACAAGAAAACATTGACCATGTTGTATCCACAAAGGACACAGCGTTCCATTTTGCCAATCTGTGTAATTTTGAAAATGCTGGCTCTATGGCAAGATGCATCATTGACGTTTAGTCAATATTTGACCAGCGGTGTTTCAAATAGGCCATTTATTAACTAGACTAATTTCCCTGAGCTTTTGTGCCAAATTACATTACTCTGAGTCGGAGCTCCAGTGACATAAACCTGAGGCCATCATTGTGTCACAGTATGGATGAGATGCATGTTTATGTGTATGCTGAGTCTTGCCAGTGTTTTCAACATGTGTACCAAATGCTGGTTCAGCCTCTACTATATTATTGTGCCGGGGTCCCAATTGTTTATGTTACGTTAGTTACTTGATGGGAGACAAGGGTCAGTCTGAGAAGTATGCACATGTATCCTTTTGGATCCCAAGAATACTCTGTCTAACTTTCCTGGTGTCCTCTTTAACCTAAGGTGGACATGAGCCCTTGGACAACACCTCAGGCCTACCTGGCCCGAATGAATCGTAGCTGTTCCTGTCAAAATGTTCCACATTTTGTACTTTGTTGCAAATCCTTTGAATTCAAACACTGCCTAAAGTTTACGATCCATAGACATCTGCAGACTCTGGGTATAGCTAGTGATTCTCCTCCAGGTCTGTACTTCAGTCCTCTTCAGTTCCTGTTTGTTTCGAGTTTTTGCATTTAGTCTTTTCTTCAGCCAGTGAAATACATGCTCAATCGGTTTCAGCTCAGATGATCGACCTGTCAAAAACATTCAACTTTTTGACCCTGCAAAACCTGTGGTTGCTTGTGGTTGCTTTAGCAGTATGTTTGAGATTATTGTCCTGTTGCAATGTGAAGTTTCATTCAACGAATTTTGAGACATTTGGATGTTTCTGAGTAAATACAATGTTTCTGTATGCATAAGAAAGAATCTACTGCTGGAGTCCGCAGTTATATTATCAATGAATACAAGTGAGCCATTTCCAGTGGCAACCATAATGATTATTTATTTCACATATAAGTTGGTACGCCCAACCTTTTCTCCCCTGCGAAACCTTCCTCTTGTCATTTTTTGGTACATGTTTGCCTCATTTGTCCACCTTTGTAGGCTCTTTTTGGTATTTTGTAGGTCATCCTGTTTTAGGGGCTAACTAGTATTTCTGCACCTTATAATCCAGGCTCTGTATTTGGCTGGCTCACTTGTCTTCACTTGTCTACTGACGAGTGTCCTAGATCTATTGGATAGTTTTATTTTTTTGTCAATCACAGCACAGGTCTTCCTTGGTCTACTAGGTTTTTGTTTATCATTGCTGAGGTAACAAGTGCTCTCTTTCTTCTTCATAAAGTACTGAACAGTTGATTTTTGTACACCAAATGTTTTTGCTGTCTCTGTTTGATTTATTTAGATGTATCTGTTATTTCCATAATGACATTGGTACACTTCAATGGGAGGACTAAGTAAAACATTTGCTGTTATTTCTAAATGGTTCAAAAACAAAGTGCTGGAGTACAGAGCCAAAACAAACACATTTTTGTCACTGCCCAAAAACAGGAGACACATTTAGAATCCTCTTTCCTATTTCATTACAGTGGACAATTACATGGACCAGTTTTTTGTTAAGGACCTACAGACTGAATGTGTCTTGTTTATTGTTGGACACTAGTACTCTGGAAATGTGTTGAAAATATGAAGTGAAGCAGCGTATAGAGACTACTAGAGGTTAGATCACTGGGCCAGTAACGGAAAGGTTGATGGTTTGAATTCCTATGCTGAGAAAAGGAAAAGTATATTCTAGCCTCTAGTAAAGCCAGGCGGTTCGAATGTTATCATTAGATTGAATGGGCGTTATCAGTGGTTATCCGCCTCATAGATATGGGTCAGAAGGGGCCTGCTAGCCTACTGGTAGGCTCAGAAGGCTGTTATCATCAATTTGCTTGGTTAATTTAGTATTTAGATAATTTAGTATTGACGAAATCATCACAGTTTAAATGCTCTCATTTTAATGGTCTTACCTGTAGACTTACCCTAACCTTAACCCATTTTAATGGTCTTACCTGTAGACTTACCCTAACCTTAACCCATTTTAATGGTCTTACCTGTAGCAGCGACCTGAATTCGTCTAGGATTGGATCTGGAGTCTTCTCGTGTATTTATCTGTGATTAACCATGCGAATGGATGATAGCCTTCTGAGCCTACCAGTAGGCATAGCAGGCCCCTTCTGACCCATATCTATGAGGTTGATAACCACTGATAACGCCCATTCAATCCAATGATAACATTCGAACCAGGTGGTAAGGCACTAAAATACACATTGTGGTGTTTTTGTAAAATACATTTTAGCAATTCCTTTTTAAAAATATATCATATGACCTACATGTGTATGTGTTAATTCTATTATTAATATTATTAACATGTTTTCTGTGGATAAGACTGTAAAAGAAAGCCCAACTAAAAAACAACTCCACTGGGTAATATGCATTATTCCCTTGTCATTACAGCAAAAAAAAACTATGTGATTGTTTAATCAACATGAAAAACTCATTAGAATTGCAAACATTCATCAACATAAGGGATTCTTTTTTCATCTTATTGTCTCATTTAATTCATTTCAATTTACTTCTGAGCTAAATGCAAATCATAATGAGATCTTGAAATGACAACCATGCCCAATCGGACACGTTTGGAGACAAAAAATGTATGTGCTTGGGTGGCCTGTGATAATAATTGCTTGAGTGATTAGTGAATATCTAGGACTAAGACAATTTTTCTTCATCATTGGTCATTCCCCATCATTCCCCATCCCATCTGCCACTCGTGTTACTTTTCACACTCTGACATACTGGATGTGAAATGTCCTGCTGTGATCACACAACACATACATGACACATTCTGCCAATGTATTAAGCTAAATAAACTGTTGAACAAAAAGTAAAGACAGCGGTGTACATAACTAAGTTGTGCTTTATAACCTATTATCTCAGTACAGAAAGCTCCAGCATGACATAATTTGGTGCATAGCACAGCCACTGACAGCACACTGTCAGAGCCCTAGTTGAAACAATGAAATGCTCCTCAAATGTATCCACTGGTATCTCCTTTTAGTTTTACACCATTAGTTATCCTTACCTGCGATCAGGACAGCTGCCAGGGGGCTCTAGCTATGATGTCACATTCTAAGTGAGAAAAAAAAATAGTAATAAAGTTCCCATATCTAGAATGAAAATACATTAGCATACTCTCTGCTTGAATAAAACTGTCTGGCGAGCAGAAGCAAGATAGGAACGATAGCGATAATCTGGCAAGAGCCAAAAGTCAAATAAGGTTTCATATCAGTGCTATCGTCTGAGGAAAGTGTAATATAAATGAATAGATTGACGTTTGTGTGTGATGGGGAATTTTAGCAAACATAGTGTATTTCCTTTCAACGTACCCTATGAAAATGCTGCCAGTTTTTACACAGACAATGTGACATATAAATGAGGGGGGTTGGTTTGAAAAGCTGACTGTTTTAACAGTAGACAGGCTTCTGGCCCAGTGTGAGGTGCTTTTCACATGGATAGTCAAATGTACCCATTTCTACTCTTGCACAAAATTTGAGGAAATACTCAGTAGGTGGCGAAAGCAGGTCAACATATAATGATGCTTTTCTCTCTTTCATTTAATTTCCATCACTACCATCTTGTGCAGGCAATGCCCTCAGGTGTTAAGGTACATGTGTGAAAATGTAAAGAATGCTTACACATTTTCAAAGCTATATAATCTATGTACAGAACATTGCATTTAACCAGGTATTCTAGGGTTATGGCCACATACAGTGTAATGAGAGATGCAATTGGCTTAGCCCTGGCACCTATAGTCCAATCTACAGCCACTGCACCTCATTGGCCTGGAGGCCTGGAGTATTGGTTGCAATCAAGGCAATGTAATTTTTTTATTCAATAGGCTCAGTTTAAAGAATCAATTCTGGTTCACCTATTGCTTTTTTGACTAGCTCAATATCCCACTTCCATGCCACTACCAAAATGCAATGAAAGATGTAGTACATTGCCCTTTCTGACACACACACATACACAAACACACCTCCCAAATCCCATTTTAACCACTGCATACAGCCCATATTTAAATCACTGTCATATTAATCGCCTCATAATGTTTTATTTTAGGTTTCTTGGCACCTGTAGCGCCTACATGTTGCTGTGTGTCAGCAGTTTTCAGACTTTAAACTGTGTGCAGGAGTAGGTACAAGGCATATAAGGCAGCTTCATTTACAGCCTGATTTAATGAGGTGTGGGGATAACCCTGTGAATCCAAGGTCTTACTGTAATCATGGTGCTGTATTTCTTAAGTAGGGCAATATAACTTAGATCAAATGGATGGCCATTTGTTGAATAATGTGTAGCCTGTTTAGTTCTTTATTGTACATCTGAAAGGCTGTTTTTAAGTTATGTACTGTGTGTATGATGTGGAGCAATTCATAAATAGAATGTGATAAATATGTGGTTGATAAACAAAATGTGATGTGCTATTGATAAAGGTGATGTGTGTTGTCACTTAAAAACTACAACAAGCATTAGGATGAAGTGAGGTTGACTTCCTGATCCCATTGCTAATGTCGTTTTTGAGTTGATAGATAGCTGTTCGTTACAGTTTGATAACACAGAAGACATATACAGAATGAACTTACCTATTAAATGCTGTAACTATGCATCTGTGTTCAGTGTGTTGTGTTATGGCAAATGGTCTGTATGCTTATGTACATGAGTTGTTTTAATTTTTTATTTCCAAAAAAATTTCACAGATTTCACAAATGTTTTCTCTTTGTCATATTGTGGCATTGTGTGTAGATTGATTGAAGAAAACTTATTCAATCAACTGTAAGATTATGTGGAGAAAATGAATGAATCTGAATACTTCCCAAATGCACTTCATATGCAGTGGAGTACTGATTAAACCTGATTAGCTAAATCTCATGATCTCTTTGCATTTGGACATAGAATATATCAGATTTTTCTCCAAAAAGTCACACTAATGGTTTTCAAAACATCAGTGTTAACAGCATTAAGAAACTGAACGTGGACACTGGCGCACTACACACCCGGCATCAAGTCTATTAATTATGTAGCTATGTAGGCCTGGCCTTTACTTTTCCTTAATTGACTTGGTATGTTTCAGTCAGTTTTTGTCATCTGTCTGCACAATCAATGTTAAGCCAGGATTCAGTTCATAGTTAAACACTGGACAGCCAACAATGCAGATTTCAGCATGGTTGTGGTTGGTTGATGTCCCTTTGGTTGACGCTTGTCAATGTGTAGTGGATAGACTTCCTGCCAGTTGGGCCCTGTCTGGGGACCCTTGGATAGGGCTACATTGTCACTGGACCCCCCCGTCCCAGCCCCAAGGTTTATGCTGCTATATTATTGTGCCGGGGTGTAGGATCAGTTCTCCTTCTCCACTGTACATTCTTGTTAGTATAAGGAACGCGTCTCCTGCTCCATTTAAACTGAGGAGGACATGAGTTATTGGAACAGACCTCGATAGACTTGTAGCTGTCTCTGTCCAAAGTCCTCCTGGTTGTGTTGCAGATCAAGATGATACCTGATGATTCTAGCTGACCATTTTCCTAGCCACTGTGCACCAGCACTGTTGTTGCTTGCTCCTTGAGGTTTCAGGCTGGGTGTTTTGTATAAGCATGTTGTGACAGCTGCTGATGTAAAAAGGGTTTGATAAATTAATTTGATTAATTTAAAATGCAGCTTTGAAAGGCACTTGGTCTTTAGGTTTTTGGAGATCACATGTCAACTAAATCAGACACACTTCAAATGTCAAGCATCCTAAAATGTGCTTCTAACTCAAATCATGGGGAATCCCATCCCTAGGAGCATCTGGTCTGCATCTGTTACTCCTTCCTTTTGGCAATCTGTCATTGTAATCACAAAGATAACACATTGCCATCATCAGTCCTAGGGCATTTTTACACTACTAGAGAGAGAGTAAATGACGTGTTACTTGACATGTTACTCTACATTGACATACCAAAAGATATGCAGAGGGGGTTGTTGGTTGGAATTAAGCTATATGTGTATGCAACAACCTGACCAGCCCCTTATCAATTACCACTATTCAGCCATCTTTTTGAAAGCTACATTAAAGATGCAGTCATGGACTTTTACTAATAAATATTTTAAACCTGCCTTTTTGGCAGTGGTCTCTTAATTTTTTCTGGAACTGCTCTGGAAAAATACGGTGGGGGTTGTTTCAAGGTGCAAAATACGATGAAAACGGAACAAAAATTAGCTGCATGGTCGAGTTGCCAGAAAGAAGCCTTTACTGTTCCAATGCCACAAAAAAGCCCGGTTACAATAAGCCTGACAAAACTTTGACATGCCTCACAGCTTCTGGCACACTGTAATTTGAAGTAAAAACACCAAAATAGAGCTTAATAGACTGCACTCTGTCATTAACGCTAAAGGAGGCAATAAAAATATTATGAACTAAGGGTATGTTGACTTTTGAACAGGGGTCAGTAATTTTTTTTCTTTGTTGCCATGTTTTGTTTTATGACCCTGCGATTGTTATGGCCTACAGTTGAATGTGAATCACATAAGAAATAAAAGACGTGTTTTGCTTGCTCACTCATGTTTCCTTTATAAATATTTGTACATATATTACCAATTCTCAAAGGGTATACACACTTTTGAGGACAACTGTATAAATATATAGTAGGTTTAATAGACTAATCAACCGACATCACACAGTGAACCCCAGCGGCACAGTGAATGCCAATATCAATATCAATATCAATAGACAGTGGTGATCAATATCAATATTATGAAGGGCTCTTTAGAACTCTGCATCACCTGTGAAGCCAGAGTCTTGACACATTTTGACCACTTCTGGCATGGACAGTCGTGCATATACAGTGCTTCTTGAGGTATGTGAACCACTTGTGCAAATATAGATTTGTTTTGGTTCACCATGAAATCTTTATCTAATCAGAAAAAGTCATTTTTATCAGACATAACAGGTTTATATTTATCAATTCCACATGTTGATGTACAATAATTAATGTGTGTAGTAGTAAAAAATACATTTAAAGGAATAGGTACAGGAATATAAGAGAACCACTGAATTTGCATGGATTAAATGAAATAATTAAGTAAAATCAAGATGGGTAAATAACTGGGTATCAAATTAACTGATCAACAGAGGGATCTTTCAGAAAAGAATTGGTGGGAATGGGTGGGATATACAGAGACAACAAACCTGGTCAGTTTAGTATTACCCATACATGTAAATGCAAAACATATCATGCCATGAGGAAAGGAGATTTCAGAGGACATCAGGAAGAGGGTAGCGAGAGCACATCAGTCGGGGGAAGCCTATATAATAATCTCCAAAATGTCAGCTCCATCAGTCCACTGTGAGGCAAATAATTTACAGCATGTATACTTATTTAGAGTATATAATATAGATAATTTAACATGACAGCAACTTGGCCTAGAAGTGGACATTCTTCCATAATATCCCCATGAGCCACAAGAAACATAATAAATCAAGTACATTTCCAATCCAACTGCAGTATCTGAGGTTACTTTTCATGCTTCAACATGGGATTTGGGGGTTGCTAGGAAGAAGCCTCTACTGTCAGAAAATAACCAAGTTGCCCGTCTTACCTGAGACAACCTGAACATGCCTAAAGGTTTCCGGAAGTCCCTTCTCTGGACACAAAACCCAACACCAACGTAAAGAAACCCCAACAGTCAAATATGGTGTTGAGGATGTCAAGATCTGGGGCTGCTTTTCCTCTGGACATGATCGACTCAACTTCATCAAGGGGACCATGAATTCTGAGGTATACCAGGAGATTATTGTACAGAATGTCAGGATATCCGTCAATGAAGTTGGGCCGAAAATTGGTTTTCCCACAAGAAAACAACCGAAAGCATTCAAGCAAATAAGCCAAATATTGATTCAGAAAAAATACTATTTGTGTTTTGTTTTGACTAGTCAGTCAAAGTCCTGCCCTTAATCCAATCATGATGATGTGGTAGGACCTGAAGAAGACGGTACATGCCAGACACCCTTCAAACCTCTTTCAATTGGCTGAGTTCTGTAATACTGTACATGTCAGACTGATTAGTGGTTTTAGGATAAATTTACATTAAGTACTCGCTGCTAATGGAGGTGCCACAAGCTATTGAATGAAGGGGTTCATATATTTTTGCACACTGTAAAATTTGTGTTTTTGTGTAAACAAACCAAAAAATATTAGTTTGTCATTTATTTGGAATGTATTTACTACAAACTTGGGTTTTATGAGTTTATTTTACTATTTCATACAAAAACAATGAATGTCTGTAGGGTTTTAAGATGCATGCACATTTGCTTGTGTTACAGCAACATTACTCAATGTAGCACATTTAGATGAAGCTTGTATTTCTCTGATGAAAACCACCTGCACACAGAGTGTTTGACTGATGAGTCCAACAGTCTTTTCAACTTCAGAAAAAAAAGACACGAGTCCTGAACCACGTATGTCAACAACAAACTAATAATTTAAAGGTTCTACAGTGCCCCACAAAAGTGTTCACCCCACGAGGACTTCTCAGTATTTTACGACACAAAATCTAAATTAATTTAATTATCCATTTTTGTCAATGATCAACACAAAAAAGTACATGAACTCAAAGTCGAAAGTAATCTGTGTTCACGAAACTGGCCCCTAGTCTTTGTAGTTACACATCCATTTAAACGCTGGACAACAGGTGTAACGTAGTTGGATTAGGCCAGCTGCGTCTGCAAATGATGGAAGCAAAATGGTGGCTAAATAAACATAATTTAATATAAAAGTTACAATAATTACAGTTACTGATTGAAATTCTTTAAATTAACGTTCAGAGTACTTTGTATACTCTAATGCAGGGCTGTCCAACCCTGTTCCTGGAGAGCCACAGTCCTGTAGGTTTTCTCTTCAGCCTCATTTGTGACTAACCTGAGTGTGCTTTTCATCCAACTACTAATTAGAATCAGGTGTGCTGAATAAGAGTTGGAGAGAAAACCTACAGGACTGTGGCTCTCCAGGAACAGGGTTGGCCAGCCCTGCTCTAATGTCTCGAAAATATCCTGAACACTGAAATATATTTAGAATAGAACGTGATCACTATCAATCACTGTATCTGTGGTGAGGCAGGCAACTCCCGGGACTAACATACCTCTCACTACTGTTTAACAGCTTTTTCACATTAAAAATACAATAGCATTATATTTTATAAATGTAAATGGGTAGGGCAGCTGCTAAACCATTAATGCATTTTGTATGGCCTTACTGAAAATACTGTTAAGTATCATCTAAATCATTAATTCTTCACTTAAGTAGTGCAGTCATCTCAATGGAAATTATAGACAAAAACTTTGAGGGACAGTTCTAGCGAGAAACAAAAACAGTGTCTGCTCCAGAGTTGACTGTACCTTTATTGTCAGGCGGTATCTGTATGGCAGCATAGTACATCAGCCCCCTGGGATAAGTAGTCGGTTTCACTTGGTGAAACTCCTTGACTGAAAATCCCACTATGGCAAACAGTAAGAACAATGTGCCAGATGAGCTTTTAATAGAACATCTGATATTATTTTCATAAAATGGATGGAAAAAAATATTAGTATCTGTTATTAATGGAAAATACACTGCAGTTCATGACAATATGATTGGTCTCTTTGGGCAAATTGCAATGGTAGCGAGGATAATAGCTGCTATCAGGCAGAACAGCAAACAAGCCGTCGCAGAAATAACACAGATACAGTATATGAGAAAACACCAATGTGAGGAATTAAGTGATCTCAATTTTAGAATAGTTTGGAATAGACTTGCCTAATTCCCAGCTGGATGTGTTGCAACATCTGGAACAAATAAGAGCCAAGAATGTACACAGATGAAACTTGTGCAATATCAACTGAGGTAAGATCTCATTGCTAAGCACAATAAATAGTCTAGTTGGCAGGCTGAAATATTCCTTCCACCAAGGATTTAAACAAACATGAGAGAATGCGTTTGTCAACTCTAAATACAACATCCGATTTGATTTGTAAGAATCAGTCTGTGTGTGCGTGTGCGTTGGTGTTTGGGTGTGTGAGGGAGCAGATGAAATGAATCACTGAATCAGTGTACGTGGTTGACAGACTTGGAGGAGAGGCCAGGGAATTGAGCCCATCGGACATGGTTAGCGCAGCATTTAACTGCAGCCCGTTCACCAGCTCTCCGCTCCTCACTCCCTATCTAGGGACCACACACCACGCACTGCATGAGAGAGTATCTCTCTCACACAGGCCAGACCCCGGCCGCTGTAGACGCTCTCATGTCTAGATTTGTCTCCAGGAGACAGACAGGGGTCAGAGTCTGTCTGTTTGGAGGAGGTGTGGTGGAGGGAAGATGTTAATCCATGTAACTAGTGATGCTTGTTTGGCTGAATGTCAGAAAATGTAATTGTTTACGTGTAGAGGGTGACTAAATATTGTATTAGGTTTAATGCAGTGCCAATTTGATTGAATATCTATCCAGACATATAGTCATACACTCACTCTCTCTCTCTCTCTCCACCCCTGCGAGGCCTAGGGAGTGTGTTGCTGGGAGATAAAGAGGCTTGTCGAGCCCCCTTGATAGCCATGCTACGATAAGATCCAGTTTCTGTCCGTCAGGCCAGCTCGTAGCACTGGCTGTCATGAGCAATCTCAGGAAATCTGTCAAAAGCACAGACTTGTCATATCACTGCCATTACACAGACAGCATCTACACAAACAGGTCCTTGGGAGGATTCATCACACTGTTAGTACATGGCAGGCGGATGAAATAGGTGAAATATCCCTCTAATGACCCCAAAATGAAGGGATCTGAAGGTTACAATACAAGTAGACCGTGCTGGCCATAGTTTTTTATTCAGTCTTGTGTATGTACTACTATTCATTTTCCTTTCATTGCACTTTGCCATAGTAACAGCAGTTACGAAAAATTAGAACAATGATGGATGATTTGAGAGAACATTCTGTACTACATATTGTAAAATGGACCCTTTCACAAAACGCAGCACGTTGCATATTGGAGTCGGCTATGGTCTATAGACTGTTGTTAAGAAACGATACCAATGACCTGTCTCCATCTTCCATTGATGATCATGTGCTCCTAATGTTTCCATGTTCCACATCTCCTTGTCTTTTTCCAGATCCTCTGTCCCTCATTAAAATGAATTACAAAGCATGCTTGTTTTCAACATAATGCAAATCTTTTTTTTTTTTTATATCAGACATGCTATTAATGAAACAGCACAATGGTGTGTAAATATCGGGCCAGTGAAGCATTTTTTTTTCTCGTATATCTTCCAAGTCTGAATTTGAAATCAAACACACTCTATGCATTTATTTGAGGTTATGTGTACACTTTTTGAGGGTCTGTGTTTTTGTATGTAAAAATGTAAACAGTTTCTTTACATATGAGGACAATAGACTTGACGGGTGGTTAGTCCGTTTGTTCGGTCACATTAAATTCACAGTTATAGGAGAGTTGTGAACATCTGATCTTGATTCCAGCCATTGCATTTTTGCTTTTGGAGTCTGCCATTGGTGCCTGTTAAAATGAGGACTAAATAGTTGTCAATGAAAGTCAAGAAAACCATTATGAAGCTTAAAGATCTGAGAATCAGAAACGTAAACAAAACATTAGGCTTGCCAAAATCAACAGTGGAACTTGATTAAAAGGACAGCACTAGTGAGCAATTTTAAATGGGCTGATAAGCCAAGAAAGACCTTTAAAATGGAAGAAACTTTACCAATATGAAGAAATCAAGAAAGTAGATTTGGATGTGTAAGCCACAAAAATCTGCAGAAGACATCACAAGCAGAACTACAGAGACTACACTGACAGAAAAGATGACCAGGTTACAGTACCTAAAAGAGTGTATAGCTCTGGAAGAAGGTATTGTGGACAGTTGAGGCTGTATCAAAGTGATGGGAAGAGAAGAGTGCGTTTGTTAGGTTGTTACTCAGCATAACCTCTCATATTTGATATATGGCGAAAGGTGTGTAATGGTTGGGTCGCTACTGGAACTGGCTGATGATGATGTCACTGGTGATGACAACAGCATAATTATCTTTCTATTAAAGTAGTGGGAATGCCTCCAAACCCATTGGAGGATGCTTCATCAAACACCAATAGAATGACCCCAATCATACTGCCATTACAACTAAGGGTTTTTTCAAGCCAGAAGGTTATTGACCGGCCAAGTCAATCTCCAGATTGAAATCCAATGCCTATCATTTGCTGAAGATGAGATTTATGGCAACAAGTACCTCAAAACAAAATACAATTGATGATGGCTGCAGTAGAGGCCTGGTAGAGCATTGCCAGAGAAGATAGCAAGTCTGGGGTGGCATCAGTGGGTTGCTAATTTAATTTAGTTATTATATTAACTGCTTAATTTGAACATTACATAAGTCTGACCCAAAACATGTTTAGCCCGGAGAAATGGGGACTACATTTGAAAAAGTATTTTTGGAGTAAGTGCATCCAAATACTTTCAAAGAGCGCTGTAAGTATACACCTGGCTATATTTTCAATTACACCTTTATCATTATTATTATAATGCAATGTTTAATTGTTGCTCATTTATACATATTCTTTCAGTACCTGACTAATGATAATGACAACATCTATTTTTAATACTGACCCGCTGAGGTGTCCTCTCATCTGAGTAGATGTCTCACTCTGTAATGCAATCCTTTTAGTTATGAGGACAAGCTCCTTTCTGCACAGACAAAAACGTTTTGTCTCTTGTTTCCTCTACTCTGTTGCTCTGTGGCCCTAGGGGTCCAGGTCGACTTACATATTAGGTGGGTTTTATTTCCAACAGAATGATGGAGAACTCTTCCAGTTAATTGCCTCCTCCCCAAAGACTTGACAAGAATGCATGCTTCATTTAAACAGAGGTTCAACATTCACCCCAAGTCAATGTGATGATAGGTATTTTTTTCAAGTGTCTTCAATCTCTATTATTTTGTTTTCCTTTTCATTCTAGTAATTTTAGCGCACCCATGTAGCAGGAAATACAGACTTTTTCTTCTTGCAGATTTTATTTGCATTTATTATTCGAAATATACAGTATTAGAGACATTTGGGAAATGCAATACATTTTAAGGCATATTTCGTTTTGTTTCTTGTTAGACCTTAGAGTATTATTTTATTATTATTATACCTTAAGTATTATTTTAAAAAGATTTCTCTACAATATACTACACAACTTTCATATTCATTTGAGGTCTATAAAGGCATGTCAATGCAAAACCCCAGCCATTTTTACTATTACCATCATACATGTGTACCACTTAATGTGTTCACGGCTTTGTCCTTTTCTGATTTCTAAATGTGTGCACAGTTAGCTTTGTGTGGCCCCCAAAATACTGCAGAGCCTGGATATCAAGGCTAGTACATTGTTGATGCCAGTTCATAGCGCTGCACTGTTTCCTCCGTATTTCAGTATGTTTTACCATGCATCCTGTTCAGACAAGCATGAGATGACGTTGATTGCCTACTTCATTTTGTCAGAGAGTGGTACAACACTGGCAATGTATCACGACTGAAGTAGCTTCTTTGTTTCCCTCAAACGCACATTTTGTGATGATTGCAGGAAAAAACTAAATCAACATTTTCTAAAACATTTTGGGCTTTCAAATTGAATGTGGAGATGGTTCAGAACACCTGGTGTGAGTCTGACCAATGCTGTGTATTTGGTTTGTGCACATAACTAGACAGCCAGATGTATCTTTGACCAAAACAATTGCCTTGCTGATGCTTCAAAATCATCAATACGTATAAACATTTTATTAGTTTGACTTTATATTGGTATAATGGTTCTCCCAAACAATGATTTCTCAAAATCATTTCAAACTGTGTTGGACCTACAGCGATTATATTTGTTGCTGTGGCCAATACAGTATTATTCCAGTTCCGTATATGTTTTGAGGCCCTCTTTCAGACTTTAACCTACTGATATACAGGATGAAACACAGAAGTTCAGTAAAATACAGACATTGGAGAATTATGCCATCATTCCAAATATGACAATGCAGACAAAACACAAAGACTCCAGAGTAGGTCTAGAAAATGCATACATCCCAGAACTAATAACGATACTCTATTCCCACTCAGGGTACATTAATTACTTCCATGGAAACAATATGCAGAGCATCTTTTCGATTATGCTACCTACCTCCTCAGCTTAAGGAGTGGACAGGGACCCAACGTTAAACCAGGAATATTCCCAATATGCAGTAGCTATGAACACAGTGTAGGTTTTATTGCCCCAATGTTTAATCTGTAAGCATTCTAATATACACTTATGTGCTTACTGGTGAACCTCTGAAGACCTGGACCCAAAAATTATTTAAGTGAGTGTTTAATAGATTTTTTGGGATGGTAAACAAAGAACCAGCAAAAGTTAATAATTTCATGTTTTTACAAAAATCTTCTGTACCACTTTGTGCTTTTGTGATCTTTATATCTTCATTATTCTTGAGAGTATTTTGAAAAATAATTAAAATACCCTGAAGAACTTGTGTATTTACATGTGTTAGGCAGAGATTTTTTTTAATTTGAATACCAACTGTTTTTCTCATCAGCCAATTCCAGAGACTCCAAAGTATTGTTTTTTAGAAGCAAGTTGACTGAGAAACCAGCATGTTGACTTTATTTCTGAGGCCATGGGCCAAAGGAACTCCTCCCGTCTAGACATTTTATGACAGCAAGTAAAAGAAACCAAAACAAGACCCTGCAGTTCTCAAGTCACCTGAAAACCAGCTTCTTTTTTTTTATGGCACACCAGCCTCCATGGTTCACTTCTCCATCCTGCTGATGTTTGTATTTTCAGTGGACAAATACCCAACACTAGGCTAGAACACAGATGTAAAGCACTAACAAAGAAATATTTCTGTTCTTCCGCACCGTTTCTTCTCAGTACTGTGACATGGGAAAATGGGTTTGTGTTAGATTCTGCAGACTCTCAAGTGAGGATCGAAAAAGTCATTAGATCAATTCTGCACCCGCTTGCATGCATAATATCATAGAACTGTTGGCCAAACAAATGCAAAACAAGACTTGACACCATTGAGGCTGGCTAATCTACAAAAGCGCTTTTTCAAGACACTCCATTATTTATCACAGTCAAGTTTGAAGGTCATTTTTTCAGAAACATAGCAGACTGAATCCCATTACATGTGTCCTTTGTCTTCAAAAGTTCCATCTTCTCCTCATTTAGCGTGATAATAACTTTGAGTTGTTCTTGGAAATGAATACAGATTAGCTAGTGTCGCTGTGTTTAACACACTTGTGTCAAACATCTTTATTTTTTCACACTGAGATATTGGAACAATGTGTGAAGCTCTCTGTAAGGAAAAAAGAGCATGATAAAAATAAAGTCAGACATGTCAGTCTTAAAAATGTTCACAGATTGACCATAGTCCTTCTTTCCGCTGGGTTCTCTTCTAATAAAGACATAACGTTTCTGCTTGGTTCCAGAGAGACCACAAAATATGTTTAAGAAGCATGTTGGTTGCATATTTTTGGGGACTGAGCTAGTCTTCTTTTATCAAACTGACCTGTAATCAAAAGATCACAGGAATACACATCTCCACCAGACGAAGGACAGTTCACTTGGGAACATATGACGAAAACTGTATTTGTAAATCTGTCATGAAGTCTTGTATAATGAAAATGTATTTAGTTTTGAAAAGGCAGATTTCTGAAAGATTTATTAACAGTTTTACTCTCACAGGGACTCCGTGTATGTGAGCAAGTAAGACAAAAAAGAAATGGGCAAATCAGTTTTCACAGCTAGGGATTGAGAGCTGTGATCTATGTCAAGGCAAGGACTTTAAAACTTCATGCCAGAGTAATATATTTCTAATTCCCTGCCTGGGTAAATCACTGCCTGAAAATGGGATATTAATAAACGGACTCCAACGGAGCCAACGAGTGAATTATGCTTCTAAAGATGGATTACTGAATGGTGTGACTGTGCTGTTTTGATTGCTTTTAATAAAGTGAGAGATCTATTTTGTAATTGATTAATCCGATGAGTCCACGTCAAGGTGTGATTATGTCTTCAAAGACAGATAACAAATAGGAATAATACTCAACCTCAAGATGACTTATAGACAAGGAACTCCAACAAGTATGTACTGCACATTTTTTCATACCTCCCCAATTTTGACTGGATGTGTCAATGTGAAGTTCATGCATGCATGAGCAACGAGCAGAATTATGAGAAAATCCCCAGTTTGAAAGCAAGTGTTTTCAGGAAGCTGTACCACACCATTCTCCCCATGTGACCCATCCCTTCAGCAACTTCTAGCTTTAGCCCTTCATTATTTGAGTGACAGTAATCTGTGCTATACATCAGAGAAAGTGAGGGAGCGAGAGAGTAACAAAGGAGGTACTGCACATATGCAAATATATGACGTCGTACACCATTTTCAGGGACCCATATTCGGTGTACTGCAAACTTCCAGAACAAATAAAAAGTATTCCAATGTTGTGGAGCATCTTTGATGAGTGATTTACAAAGGAAGACATGCATAGTATACACACTGAAAGAACAGTGGTTGGAAAAGAGATTGGAATTGGATTAACAACAGAGTGTGTAGAAAGTGCTATTAAGAGCATTTTTTGAATATGAGAGGGTAAACAAAGAGAAACAAGACAAAAGTATGCCTTATTTTACATAGTAACTTGTATTACGTCAATTCACATTGGCATGTACCGAGAAAAGAGCTGAGAAAGGGTTGTGGGATTGAAACGAAGGATGTGCGCGCACAGAATTTTGACCAGCTCCTTATCAGTACTCATACATAAGGTAACCTAAATAAAGCATATTTTGCTACACAAAGCTGAATAATACCTGTAGGCTATTTGCCATTTTCCAGCTCTTCTTCCGCCTCAATCACCCTCAACTCTATCCCAACCAGAGGCATTGAGGCGTGTCGAAAACTTGTAAAAAGTTACTTGTAGAATAAACTGGTCTATCTGCAACTTCCACTTAGTCCATTCTTATCATGGGTCTGCCAAAAGCACACATCATATCGCTTAATTTTTTTTTTACCAACCACAGGAGTTAAAAATCGTGACCACCGACTGAACGTGAATTTTTTCCACTTATATGTCACCTTATATTTGTTGTACATACGTTTGCCTATAGGACACATTGCTCTTCACACTGCAGTCCTTGGAAGTCACTTGTACCAACACCAAATTCAGCCTGCTTGTAAGACCATTCAAATAACTGGACCACAACCAATGTCCAAGACACAAGAGGTTTCAGAGAGGTTACCACAGGCTTTGTGCCTGTGTATTAATGCAGCCGTTTATGTTATGTGCTTCACCAATGACAAACCTCCTGCCCTCTACCTGAAGCACAAGAGGAAAGCCAGTGGGCCATGCCAAGTATTTACCAAGACACTGCCCGTGATTCGTAAAATATACATATACACTGATGAGCCAAAACATTATGACCACTCACAGGTGAGGCAAATAACGTTTCATATCTCCTAACAAGGGCACATGGCAAGGTCTGAGTATATTAGATGGAGAGTGAACAATCAGTTATTGTAGACAACATGTTGGATGAAAAAGAAATGGGCAGGAGTAAAGACCTGTGTGACTTAGACAAGGGCACAATTGTTATGGCGGGATGACTGGGTCAGAGCATCTCTGAAACGACAAGGCAGAACTGGACCTTAGAGCAGTGGAAGAAGTTTGCCTGGTCCGATGAGTCACGTTTTCTATTACATCATGTGTATGGCCGTGTACCTCTGCGCCATTCACCTGAGGAAGTGATGGCACCAGGATGCACTATGGGAAGATGACAAGCCGGTGGAGGAAGTGAGTTGCTCTGGGCAATGTTCTGCTGGTCTGGGCATTAACATGGATGTCAAGTTGACACGTACCAGCTACCTACACATTGTTGCAGACTAGGTATACCCCTTCATGGCTACAGTATTTCCTGATGGCAGTGGCCTCTTTCAGCAGGATAATACATCCTGCCACACTGCACACATTGTTCAGGAATGGTTTGAGGAACATGATGAAGAGATCAAGGTGTTGGTTGGCCCCAAAAATTCTCCAGATCTGAATCCGATTGATAATCTGTGGGATGTCTTGGACCAACAAGTTCACTCCATGGCAGCTCCACCTCACAACTTACAGGACTTGAAGGATCTGCTGCTAATGTCTTGTTGCCAAATGCCACAGGACACCTTGAGGGGTCTTGTAGAGTCCATGTCTCGATGGATCAGCACGGTTTTGGCGACACGTGGAGGAGGACCTTCAGCACATCAGGCAAGTGGTCATAATGTTTTTAGCTCATCAGTGTAAATATATTAATACTGTGCAATTCTCCAACATTATTCTACCTGATAGAATTGGAAGATATTTTTTCCTACTCACCTTCAACCTCTCAAATTATTCCCTTAATCGGGCCTACACGGCCTGTGCTCTGTGCGTTTGGTAGAAAAGCCACTTCTGGCAAGTTTAATGTGAGATCTGCCTGGAGTTGGACTGCTGTGACCACAGAGGACAAGCCTGGGGTCACATATCTGTACAGGCCCAGGGATTTGTGGGATGAAGAGGGTCAGATGGTGAATACTGGCAGGGTCTCAGCACTAATAACATTGCCTCACTACCATCACTGTTGACAGATGCAGCTTTGGGTTAATCACTGAATTAGTCTCATCGATACATAGAAAAACACAGCTGCTGCATGTTATAATCCTTTGTTATTTCTGTCATGAAATGCACAGAAATATATCTGGGGCACATTTGTAGAGTAATTACATTTTAAATGTATTCTCAGTACCTCCCTTGTTTTCCTAAAATGTATCAGTCAAAAGACAATAAGAAGATTCTGACACCGCCAGAACTTATTAACACTTCTGAACTTCAAGTAGTGAATCATGTTCAAAAAATATTTTTCGTTAAAACCACCCAGTTCTTTTCATAATTATTCAATCATTTTTTTTGTATGAGTCTTGAAAGAGGTTGGAATTATAATTGTAAAGCTATAAACCTTATTCATATTATAAAGTGTTTTAATGTGAATAAAATTATGAATATTACATACCAGGCAACTTATTTTGGAATCTATGGACAGCATGTAGATAAAGCAGCCCACAGAAAATAAGACATGAATGGGATAGCCCTATCCTTCACCTTTGGCCAATCATCAATTCATGCCTAGTAATGTTAATTTATTTCCATATTTTGTCACCATTAAAATGCAAGCATCTGGGTTGCTTGTCCTTTATAGTAAAAATTGTAAGCAATAGACATGATTTATCTGATTAACAGACTAATACGTTTAACAATTTCTCTGAAAATGTAAATACATTGGTATTACACTTGAACTGTCCGCTTGTTACTGATGTCTGTTTTAAAACAGGAAACGTTGAATAACTGGAAATGTAACCACATTGATCAACACAATGTCATGTTTCCCCTGCAGAAGCAAACAGGGCGTGAATTGCTTCTATACTTATCAGATGACTAATCACCAGTATCCTAGCAATGTTTCAATCCAGACGGTCTGAATATGGCTCTGAATAGGCTTTGAGCAGCCAGACCCATTCTTTATACATTTCATCAAAAAAAAGGAAATCGATGGGCAGGACTTCATCTGCAGTACCTCTTCATCTGGATAGTCCACTACTGAAATCATATTCCAGTGTCATGCTCTTTTACAGATTGGTTGGTTTTGTCTATCTGCAACAGTAGTAGTGTGACTGTTTCTGCATTCTGCCTGCTGGTGTGAGTCCCAGACCCCCTGTGACTGCTAGGTGGCTGTGACACGGCTTCTAAAGATCAGGGGAGCATGGCTGGCCTGAGTCGGTCTAGAAACAGGAGATAATTGGGCAGAACGTGGCCCAGCGTGGCAATGTGGCCACCCAGGGACTCCAGCACTAATCCGTCCCTCCCGTGAGGGGATTAGTCAGGGGATCACTATCTCCACTCCCCCTCCATGGCACCGGATCTGCCGGTGAGCCACTGGGGGTTGAGACTGCTCGAGCCAGTCGTGTGGCTAAGCACTCACCCTCACGCCACCAACCTGAACCTCCACACAGGCCACGGCCGAACTGCTCAGCCCTTCGCACACATCCGTGCCATCTTTTGTCTGGAAGTTGCAACTCTGACAGAGTCACGACCAATACTCAGGAATCCGGTTCCAGGTGAAGCGGTGGAGTATTCAATGGAAGAAAAGGATGTAGTGATTTAGATCTCCCCACTCACCTGATGATCCCCTTCCTCACCGTCTTTCACAGTGCGAGCAAGATATACAAGGTGCCTTTGTTAGGGTCCAGCCCAATAAGATGTTCAGCTGCTACGAGGGGTCAGGGGTCACAAAGAGTAATTACTGGGAACACATTGTAAACTGTGGCCTGTGTGACATCCTGTTTTAATTATCTAAATAAGCGGCTCCAATAAAATATCACTTTTCTTTCCAATCATTAAGGAATAAGCCTCAGGGTACTGGGGTTATGAGAACAAATGGCCATCATTTACAAGAGTTCCCTTTGGATGCTTTGTCTGTCGATGTCTGAACAATTCCAATCAGACCCCTGCTGGATGCAAGGAATTCTGAAAATTAAACGTGATAATGAGATTTTCTCACTTCTAAATCTATAACATTGCAGCAATGAAAAGAGGAGATAGACACTAATAGGCTACCACAAAGTATCTTCTGTTTTTCAAAACAGTAATAAATAATAAAATGTTATGTATTTTGATTCTTAACATTGGAAGATTTTAAATTAGCAGGATTGTCATACACAACAGATATTGGCATTGTTTTTCAAAATGTTTCCACTGTAAAAAAAATATAATTTTACAGAAATGATTAAGATATTTATATAAATAAAATATTTATATAAATGCCTTAAGATTCAACAAAAATTCCATTACATAAAATATCTTAAATGTGATGTATTTTTCAGCACACCAAATATGTATAGGTCTGTGTAAAAATAATAATAATAATAATAATATATGAAAATAATCATTTCAATATATACTGTATAATGTTTACAAAGTGAACGGGTAGGGTGGGTTATAAATGAATGTATGTCCCACTGTTTCACAACAACATTATTCTTCTCCTCAGATAACATTCAGGGACAGTTTGGAATTTTAAGACCAAAGGCTTCATGATGGACAGCTGTCGTCCTGTCTTTTCACCTTTCTACTCGTTTCACCTTTGATTTATTCTCTTTTTCTCTCTCCTGTTTTCCGATACTCACATTGCCTCAGATTCATATTCACTGTAAAGAGCCATTTAAAACCCGTCGCTACTGTTTTGTTTGCATGTCCTTTAAAGGCATTGTCAGTCTCCAATGTAATGCTGGCTACAGTATGTCCTGATGTGATTACAGTGAACAGCAAGTCATCTCAGAGAAGCCTGGAAAATGAGATTTGTGATGAAAGAACTCTATCAGCAAAGTAGTTGGGTGGAACTGTGACAGGCTGGAGAGAGTGAGGATAGTTGAGTGGATGGTTGTAGGCAGTCCTACCTTCATTGAAACCCCACCCCTATCTCTCACGCTGGCAATGGCCTGTGTTCACCCTCCAGTCAGCCTTAAGCAGCTCTAATGTATACTCTGATACCCTTAGCACTGGCTCTTTCATCTCCTCCCCGCCTCTCAGCTTAACGCCTCTGAATACTGAACACTATATGTTTTTGTCCAATATCCCAATCATCATAGTGCAGTTTCCCGGACGGGATTTTGAAAGAACTGGCTGGGTTGCATAAGGACATATCAGGGCATACTAAGACAGACAGACAGGCGTCCAATCGCATCAATTACAGCCGTGAAATGTGCTGCGGTATATGCGAGTCAGGGAAATGGCGTCTGGCTTACCTCAGCCGGCCAGCCTAGCTATGCGGGGATAGATGAGTGGTGATACTTCCGTCCCACGCTGCATGGTGTCATTAACAGAGCGGTGTGGATGCAAGCAGTACCATGAAATCTTTAGCCACAACACATCTTCCAAGATCCATTCATGGCACTGATTTACTCCACACGGTCCTTGGTCGCCCCTCCAGGAAGTCTGGGAGGATTTCCCTTGCCTCATGATGGTTCTGAAACCTGTATTAGGGTTCAGTTCAGCTCATGTTTAAACTACCCCTGGAGAATCTGGTTTGTTAACATCAGATGCGGGTTCAATACTCAAATCCAGAGACTTTTTTTTTTGTCTCAAAGACACACAATGGAACTATTATAAGGATTAAGACATAGAGAGATGGTTGTTGTTTGTATAAGTTAAGTTTTGCAAACAGTTAAGAAACAGATAACAAGACAGCCTGTTTGAAAAGAAAATAACAGTCCAAGTATGTATAAGCCAGATGGGTGATCTCAACACATGCAACTCCTTGCGTCACATTTCATTGGTCAACTTGTGATCACTACAGCATACTTTTGCAAAATAATGTAAACACTAGTCCGTAGGACAGTTTCTTACTGAGTGAGTGAGGGACAGAGTCACTGACTGGTTGGCTGGCTGGCCGACCCTGGTAAAATAGCGTGGTGGTTGGAGATGCAGACTTCCCTGTGGGAGGCCAGAGTTCAATCCGCGCCTCCGACTGAACAAAGTAGGCATTAGGATTTATTCAGGATAGACAAAAATCTCACTAGCTTTACGCTTCCGTTGCTATGTTATATAGTATGCCTGAAATAAAACAGTTTATGGTTATATTGCTACTATTTTTGGTGGATTTTCAAAGTACGCATCCGTGGATGCTTTTTGGGGTGATATAGATCAGTAAAAGAGGATGGGTTTCCATTAATAAATGTTCTGTTACCCACGTTATAGCAGCAAAAACTGTAATGGCTGGGATAAATGTTGCATATGGAGACTAGACAGAGGCAGGCTAACAACCAGTAGACACTTTGGTCTTGTGGGATTATCCCTCACCTACAGTATTTTGACCCCAGTTCAATTCCCCTCTCAGACATTGCAGTTTTTCTCTCTCAGAAATATGTATCCACTTCTTTTCAGCCGTCATGCAACGATATATATCCACTCTGTAATACCATGAATCTCATATAATAAAAACAATTATTGTATTACATGACCCTTTTATACTGTTATTGTATTCTAAAGAAACGAACCAGCCATGAAGTGATTGGAGTCATTGTTTTCATTATAGGTACTGTATAGCGATTAGCTAGCCATCAACAGTAATCTTTGTAGAAGAGTACCACCCTAGTTCCGTTAATAAACGTTCTGTGGTCCATGTTATTTCAGCCAACATTTTACGGCTGAGGTAAATGTTGCATGCCCGCTGTTTAAATAGCATAATGGTTAAAGACACAGTCTGCTTGTTGAAACAAGCCAGGGACAACATACATCCCTTCTAATCGTTTGCCTTGTCCCTTTTCTGGTTTTCTGTGATATATTTTGGGTGAGTTTAGAGATATATGTATACTGAATCCAAATATTTTTTGTAATCTGTCGACAATTAAAATGAAAGTATTACAGACTTCTAAGGCTAATCAGCATAAAAGCTTTCTAAGAGCATTGGGATGTAGAACATTAAACTAAATTATACAGGTAATGACTTCATGTTGCTGAATTTCTAAAGTCTACTGGTGCCAGCACACCCCTGGATCTCTAACAGTTGTTCATTACGTGACCCGTAATGCAATCAAATAACTTAACTTCCTTAACTCTATGAAAGAAAGAAAAACAAAGAAAGTTAATTGTCTGAAGCTGATTTTCTACAGCGGCAGCTCTAATCTTGCTGTAACACTAGCAGAAATAAATGCTGGGTTACATAGCCCTTTGCCTGCAGAGAAGCAAAGCAAAGCATTTGTCAGAGGATAGGCATATCGTTTGACAGAGGATAAAAGCATATTTTTAGAATTCCATGGTGTGCTAAGATACCCCTTAATTTGGGTGGTATGATACTCAGCATGCATTACACTACATTTTGGTTTATCACTTTTAACCCCTTTTAAAATAGCTCTGTTTATATGTCAGCTTCCGTCCTAGGTAGATGTTTCCACTTGGAGTATTTTTCCACTTTTACAATCAGACTGTCAATAGTGTTTGAACTCACATTTGCTGTATTTTGACAGTGCAACATGCATTGGAACAACATTTCAAGAAAACACTGAAGTTTAACAGTGTAGACGATTTCTTAGACACATGTTTGGCAGTGTAGGAGTGAAGTCGTTTTGACAGAGTGCAGTCAGGTGAACAATATGAGAACAGGTGTAGAGGTTTTTCATAACAGCGGGTAAGGATCAACACTTTACACAAAATTGATGTATACAGTACAGTAGAAGTTTGTCCAAGTGAAAGGATATATTTTGGCCTCAGACTGTCCACTAGGGGCAAGACTACTACATAAATTGCGGTTTGCTTGGACATTGTGGATGGTCGTTGCTGATTCTGGCTCCTAAGATTGTGAGTTGAAATCCAATGATTTTGATTTTAGCCTTCTATTCAACTCATATTCAATGGACACTGTGCAAGATTTGGCTTAATTGTATAATTGTAGCTTGAATGATGTGAGCAGTTTGACTTTAATGCTGACTAGCTAGTTAAGATGGAAGATAATCTTCTGAATTTGAGCTAACTAACATTCTTAGCGATTGTCTGACTTGAATGCAAATGGCAACATTGCCATCCTTCTAAAGTAAATTTGATGACATTTTAAAGATGGAAAAGTTGTTTCCAACTTAATATTGGTTTACTTTAGCAAAGTCATTGTACAGACAAAAAAAACAAAAGTGGTACCATTCAAGGTTGTTAGCCCTCCTTCTATTTTGGACCATCAATATGGCTGTAGCCTTTGTAGAATGCTGCTACTAATGACAATGTGTGTTTTCATCCCAGGACAAATTTGGAAACTGATATGAGACTGTGAGATCTTGTTGAGTGGAGAGAGGTGTAGCAGAGCATCATACACACTCAAAAAGGCAAGTTTTATTAAAATATACCGTTCCACTTGCAAGGTTATCAGGGAATAATCTCTCTCAAATACACCTCTATGTTCCATACAGCTGACTGAACTGCAATTTCAGAGATTACAGATCTTGTCAGATGAAATTTCATCATTCTCCCAAAACCCAGTATGTTCTGCAGCACTGGCAAGTCTCTACGCATTACTTGAAGATAGAGCAAAAAATATAATAGCGATTTCATAAAGTGCTGTTGCCTCAAAGGTTTAAATAGTAATTATTTCATGCAAGAAATTTTAAATGTTCATACTAGACATCCGTTTTTCATTTTCATTCAGACTTTTCTCTCTCCCCCAGTAAATCTGTACAACCTTGTCATTTCCACTGGATTGTTATTATTGAAGTTGGATGGGGACTGTTGTTTAGCAGCAACTTTCAATTCTTTCCACATATTCTCAATTGGATTGAGCTCTGGGCTTTAACACGGCCATTTTAGGAAACTCAGTTTGTTATTTTTATTTCTTTGGTATCCTTTTCTTGCTGAAAGTTAAACTCTTCCCCACTTTAAGATGACTTGTAGATACTGTGTTTCCTTTGGGATTTTCCCATATTTGACTCCAGCCATCTTGTTGCCACCAACATGCTTTATCATGGGAGATGAGTGGTGGAGCAGTTGCACCAAGCATACTGTTTTTCATTTAGGCCACAAAATGTACCTTGGTTAAAGATCCTTTGGACATATCTTAGGTATGTCTTCCAAATAAAATTGAAGGTGACAGATTTTCAGCAATCGCTCCTTCCAAATCATTCCTCCACATAGTCCAGCCTTGTGTAGCACCCAGCTAATAACTGACTTCTCCTATCCTGGTTGTGAAACTCTGTAGCTCATTTAGAGTTAATGTTGGCCTCTTGGTGGCATCTCTGACCAAGACCTTCTTGCACAGTCACTTTCGCTTTGTTGGACAACCAGTACTAAGAAGACACATGGAGATGTGCCGTGTGGTGTATTTTTAAAATCTAATTCTTTAGAGCTTTTCCAGAGCTTTCTATCGGTCTTGTTTTGAAAGCTCTTTGGTATTAAATGTGAGGTGGTTTGGATATGCTCATCTGAGATTAAGGGACACCTTAATTTCACACAGGTGGACTATGGTCACATGATAATCCATCTGAAATGTCTTTCCATCTGAAAACTCTGACCTTGAAAGTAAATCACTGGTTTAGAAGACAAAATAAAAGTGACAACTGATTCTAGCCTATGCTTGAGCGCTTTAGCGGGGGGCCCAATATAACCCTCTGACGCTGCTCTCGGGCTAGCTCAACACTAGAGGAGAGAGCTGGGTGCTTAGGAAGTCAGTTGAATTTAGAGATATCATAGATATTTGCAGTTATTCCCCTTAAATAATGTTATTTCTGAAGACAGTTGGCTGCACCACAGGTTACTTAAGTGTCATAACAAGGGTGAATACTTACACAGGGAAGATGTTTCCAATGCAAACAAAATAAATACTAATTCTCCACTGATTGTAAAATGAGCAAACGCCCTTGTAAATACCACTGTATATAAAATCCTGAACTTTAACTACCTAATTAAATTGAAGGAGTAGATGGAGGTGATAAATAAAGAAGACATTTTGGTACTCTAGTTAGATCTCAACACTGTCCTCTAACATGTCACATGGCACCGTGAGGGCCATGGAGAATTGCTATTCTAGGAAACAGTAACTAAATCAGTGTCAGAAAAACAGGAAGTACATGCAAAGGTCGGAGTTAGGCTAGAATAATTTTAAAATTGATTCCCCTGACAGTTGATTCCTCTGACAGAAACAACAGCAGAGTATATTTGGTATGAATGATCTAGATGAAGAACACTGGGCTCTTAGCTTAGCCCAAACCCCAGATAGAAGGCCGCAATGTACCCTGTATGAATCTGTGTATCTGGTATTTCAAATGAAGTTGATCACCTAATACATTTCAACCAACACTTATGTGGCAATAATGTCCAATGATTATATTGTGCATCTTTGGTTGATTTACAGTAGGAACCTAAACAGTATTTTCATAGGTTAGAAAGACAAAACGATGCCTCTAAGAAACCATTACAGTGATAAACAGTATGTGGACCTACTGTATTAGCTGATATCGACATTCTGGGAAGTAGCTGAACCTACAGTAATGTGCATGAAACAAAACAAGGTTTTGATTTGTATGTGCATCTGTAAGAAGCCATTTCAAAAAAGCCTGTAAATAGTGCTAGTGGAACTGCTGGGACATAAATGGCCTCTTCTGCATAATTGCTATGAGTCTTGAATTGTAGTACGCCTTGATTGCATGTTTAGTATGGGGTCCATAGAGACCTTCTATGTAATTTAGAAACTGACATTCTAACGTTGTAATGTAACTGGCATTACATTTTTTAAGATATTTTTTTTTCATATGATGAGTGAATTACAGCCACCCGTTGATGGTGGCCCAGAAAGGGGAACTATGTTTAAAAGTGTAAAGGGAAATTATAAACACGGAGAGAAATGATATCCCAGGCTGCATCAGTAATTACATGCTGAGAAAAACTCTAGCTTGTCAGACGACATGAGGTGGCTCCGCCAAGGAATGTCTCTCAAGAGCCTGGCTGACTGCCTGTTTGGCTCTGCTCTGAGTGACACAGCGTGGGCTGGTCTTTCTCCGTGCCCCACAATCAAAGACAGGCCTATCACTTCATCTCAAGAAGACCTAAGAGAGAATGGACAAAAGTGAAAACTTTATGAATATCAGGTCTATGTAAATGTATTGGGACATCTCTGGCCATCACTTTGGTCTCCTAAGGCTGTTCCTTCAGTTCTGAATAGTCCCCACCCCTACCCAGTCCAGCAAAGAAAACTGTCGATATTGAGCCTACAGCCAACTATTAGCAGGGGGCATAGTGTCTGGCAAACCCTGCAGGGAAAACCCATGGGGATTTTGATGGGAGGTAGTATGAAGGAGGAGAGAAATTTTCAAAGCTCACTGGTGCGTTGATGCATCTCACCCCCAGCTGGTTAAGTTGAGATAGACCACCATAAATAACCACAGGAGAGCTAGTATACCTGCCTTCAGAAGACGGGGCACTGCGATAATCACCTGATAGTGATGACTAGGCTATTACCCTGAAACACAGTGCTCCCGACCTGGCCTTACTTCTCCCTTTTTGTTTAACGATCTTAGATGCTACCCTCTTCTGAGACTTTGGGTTTACTATCCTTTGAATTCACATTGTATTTCCCTTCCCTGATTAATGTAAATGCCAGAGGAAGAGTCAGCCTTTTGCATATTAGTAATATAAGCACATTAAAAAGGAAACATGCAAATAATGAGTCATTATTATTTGCAATTGCTGCACAATTATAAATGCCTTAAAAGTATTACACATGGGAATTCTACTCCATGTGAAAGGTAGGTAAAATAACAAAAACATTAGGATTCACCCAAAATATATATCCCTCCCCAGCTTATAAACACTGGAGGATTGTGCTCAAATGTCTACATTCACTTTCCATCCACCAGTTTTAAACAGCTGTAAAAAGTATATTTTTGTTTTTTAAACAGTGCCTCTTTAATACAGCTTTGTCACTGCATTGGATTAAGCCCACCTCTAGTAAGCTGCACATCAACATATTTGCAAGCCTTGTCTGGTAAGTATGGATGTGATCATTGAATGGATGCGATGTTGGCACCTGGTCTCATTTGAATACGTAACCTATTACAACGTTAACAGTCTGACAGGCATTGGTTTTTGACATAGTCACTACCCTTTAGCAAAACTGGCCTACTGCAATGTTTTTATGGCAAATTCACCAAGGAAATAAATGTAACAAACTCACACAACTGTAAGGTTGTGTCATGTCCTATTAAGGTACACATTTTAGTTGTTTCAGCATTGCAGCTGTGATATTTTATAACAGACTTTTGCAGTTGATAGCTACAGACAGTACATGCCAACACTACACAAAACGCAGGTCAGATCATTTCAGATGTATCACACTGTCCAATAAACCCCATCAAAACTCAAATTTTGTAGTGTGTTTTCAATATAGCATTTCCAATTTCTCATATTCATTTTGACTTCTTATTGTATTGAAAATAAACCCAAAAACGTGAGTTTTAACAACTCCGCTGGTAAATAATGAAACATATTGTTCTGCTGAATTAAGTTAATTGTTAAGTTCATGGGGAAACCTAACACATAGGATTTGATACACTTTACTCTGCCTTAGGCCCAATTCTGATTCATCACTGATGCTAACATATCTTAGTCCTTTCTGGCAGAGTCGGTATTCTATTGATTCTGCCATGCAGCCAGCCAAAGACAATCTTGTTCCCTATACCGGAATGTGTAACATACACCAATCAGCCATATCATTATGACCACCTGCCTAATAGTGTAGGTACCCCTTTTGCCGCCAAAACAGCCCTAAACCGTCGAGGCGTGGACTCCACTAGACCTTTGAATGTGTGCTGTGGTGTCTGGCACCTATACGTAAGCAGCAGATCCTTTAAGTCCTGTAAGTTGCGAGGTGGGGCCTCTATGGATCAGACTGGTTTATCCACATCCCATAGATGCTCGATTGGATTGAGATCTGGGGAATTTGGAGGCCAATTCAACACCTTGAACTTGTTGTTGTGTTCCTCAAACCATTCCTAAACCATTTTTGCTTTGTGGCAGGGCGCATTATCCTACTGAAAGAGGCCAATGCCATCAGGGAATACCGTTGCCATGAAAGGGTGCACATGGTCTGCAACAATGCTCAGATAGGCGATACATGAATGGCAGGACCCAAGGTTTCCCAGCAGAACATTGCCCAAAGCATCACACTCCCTCCGCTGGCTTGCCTTCTTCCCATAGTGATCCTGGTGCCATGTGTTCTCCAGGTAAGCAACGCACACGCACCCGGCCATCCACATGATGTAAAAGAAAACGTGATTCATCAGACCGGGCCACCTTCTTCCATTGCTCCGTGGTCCAGTTCTGATGCTCACGTGCCCATTGTAGGTGCTTTCAGCAGTGGACAGGGGTCAGCATGGGCACCCTGACTGGTCTGTGGCTACACGGCCAGATACATAACAAACTGCAATGCACTGTGTGTTCTGACACCTTTCTATCAGTACCAGCATTTTCAGCAATTTGAGCTACAGTACAGTAGCTCCTCTGTTGGATCGGACCACACGGGCCAGCCTTCACTCCCCATGTACATCAATGAAACTTGGCCGAACATGACCCTGTCACCAGTTCACCGCTTTTCCTTCCTTGGACCACTTTTGATAGGTACTGAGCACTGCAGACCGGGAACACCCCACAAAGGCTGCAGTTTTGGAGATGCTCTGACCCAGTCACCTAGCCATCACAATTTGGCCCTTGTCAAAATCGCTCAGATCCTTATGCTTGCCCGTTTTTCCTGCTTCTAACACATCAACTTTGAGGACAGAATGTTCACTTGCTGCCTAATATATCCCACCCACTGACATATGCCATGATAACGAGATTATCAGTGTTATTCACTTCAACTGTCAGTGGTCATAATGTTATGGTTGATTGGTGTATACAGTAGAGTCAGTTCCAGATTTCAGAAGAAAGACAACCATACTGGTTGGTATCGCAAAATGCAGACAAAATAGCAGGGCAGGAATTGTCTGTAGTGCAAAATGCACTGCATGTGGAAAAGTTTCCTCAAGTTAAAAGCCCCAACACCAATAGGACATTGATTTGTCCATACCCTTAATTTCCAGTTATTTTTGAGTGGGACTCTTAAAGTGTTGATGGGGCATGCTGATTCAGAACACATCCATCCATGTTCATGGACACAATGTTTAGACTGATTTTAACAGTCCAAAATCAGTCCAAAGAGTTTGGCTAAAGTCGTATATATAAGGTTTAAGTTTCCTGGATATGGTCAGTACATGGTTTTAGATATGAGGTTAGAGAAATTTATGTTGATTATTTGAAATTGCATATAATTTTAATTATTGACTAGGCCACTTAATACAAAATAAAAAGATTTGTAAATAACTTTGAACATAACGTCATCCAATCTAATCATAGCCTTTTGATGTGTCTTTAACCTGGCAAGGTGAGGGTGCCAGAGTGTTCAAATAATCTTTCACTTCTCTCTTTTTTTTTTACTTCTCTAAGGAATTGTATTACCATAAAATAATACCATACATTTTTTTTCAATGTTTAAGCATAGAAATTTGATTATTGTTTGTTATCATTTATTTATGCATTCAACTTAATCAAGAGTGCCAATTCTATTCAGATGAGTCCAAAGTTTATCTTTTTGGTCACAATCAAAACCGCAATCTTTGGGCAAAAACACAACACTGCCAACCACCAAAATATCCCTCGCAATAGTCAAGAATGTTGGTGGGAATATCAAGACAAGGGGTTGTTTTTCCTTCTCTGGGACTGGTGGACTGCACCACATCAAGGGAACCATTCATTCTGAGCTGCATTACTGTGCAGAAGTCTCAGGTACCTGAAAGCAGAATTAAAGCCATGTACTTGTTTAATAACTGTTCAATTGTGTGTGTTTCTGCACACATGACTTCAATAAATTATTTCTGTTAAATAAACAATTAATATATAAGATGTTTTTGTTTGTGTCTATTATTTGGAATGCATTCATTATGAATTGGGGTTTAGATTTTCCCTTAATTTTAATATTTTATACAAATATTATTACCATCCTTGTAGGGTTCACATTCTTTCAAGCATCACTTTATGTACCTGCCATACAGGTGTCTCCTATAAACCTGAGACCGAGTGTAGAGGCACAGCGCTGCCTGTAGCTGAGCAAACCTCAGAGCTCAGGGTGCCTGCAGGGGATAAGAATGGGAACAGGCCTAGATAATACACTGCCCTCTTTTTATTTGAAACTTGCGTTTTATTTCCTGATTTATTGATACTTCTAATGTGCCTCTGTTGGTCTGGGTTTTATTTCAGGAGGCGCTTTTCTGCAGGCGTTCTCTCCTCAGTATAAATATTTCATTTCTAGCTGAGAGGATGCTCTTGTCCATAAAGTACATATCTTATTAATGGTTAGTATTCACAACCCAGTTTTAATCTGTCCATACACTGACATTAGGCCACCCTACATTCTGACACTGTCCATGAGATGTTTCTAGGGGTGTGGTTCAGAAGGCCGCCAGCTGGATTCCCCTGATTGGAGAATGGCCCTTGAGCTACAGATCCTGCCCTACAACCCTTATAAAAAAATCTAATCAGAAATGTTTGGAGACCAGTCAAGATTGCAACAGTCAACTACTGAATTTTACAGTTACAACTGTAATCATTGCTAACTCAAGACATCTGTCTGACTAAACCTAACATTTGTGGGACGTCACCTCGTCTGGTATGTGAACTGGCAGTTTTGCATTAAAGTCTTCCTTTGAAGACTGAATAGTGGTTTGCGTGCTTATTTTTTTTTCATACATAGCATGTGACATAGCACATTAGTTCAATTACAACTCAGATTTAGTGATGTCACCCTGTGCAACACCAGAAGCAGACAAAAATAATGACACAGGACTGTTGGACTTTCTTGTCACCCATATGAATACATTTACATTTACAAATGTATTTACTTACTCACCAAAGGAAGTGTACTCCCCTCAGTCCATCATTGCACATGTCACACTCATCTGAGTGATAATTTTAGCCATGCCGCTCATTCTAAAGGATGAGAGAGATCTGGATTGGTTTCTCAGAGAGCTCTTCAAGGATAGTATTATCTTGATGTTAGATGTTCCCTCCCCCTGAATGAAGCCTGGAGCCAAAGGAAACTGTAATGCATAGTTCACTTTTCTTTAAACAGCCAGTATAAATCTCAGCTAGCTTTAGCTATGTGAAATACACTACATATTTGTTTTGATATTAGTTAAACAAACCATTTGTAAGATTTTCATCATATAAAAGCAGAGAAGTTACATTTCAAATCTTATTGCCAAAAGTAATTTGACAATAAATAATTCCCCAATAGTTTGTCAGTGTATTCATGCTCAGTAGAATCTGTGTTCCCCTAATGATTTTCTGTTGTATATTTCAGCCCAGGTGGTGTTGAGTAGCGTTTCTTTCCATTGTTCTCTCTGTTTGGCAACACAACCATACAAAATGCATTCATTTGCTCTAAATATACCCACTGCAGGCAGGATTGGCTATGAAAATGGGAATTCCAAACCACATGACGTTAGAAGATATTAGTAATTAGAGCTCTCTTGCGTCTACAAGGGGAGTGGAAGAAACAATGTGACTCTATGTAGCCATAGAAACTTACCAGATAACAGCTACATTAACTATCATGGCAATAACGGCAATGTAACGTGTGGTTTTTATTGAAAGTGACAACAGAGGGGGACTATTTAGTAGATTTCTCAGTAGTAGGGATTGAACGATAGACAATTTTAGTACCGATTGCAATGAAAAATACTCACAATTATGAAATTGTGATGAAATTACATATTCGGGATAATCCTCACGAGTGACTTGAAAAAGCTCTGCCAGTTGCAGACATTTCCCTGACTGCTGGTTTTATTTGAATAGTGGAGCGCACTACTAACTTAAATAGAAGAATATTGTCAATTACAATAAAAATCTAAATAAAATTCTTAAATGTGGTCATGAGTTGGGTTTGTATTGTATTGTTATAAAGAATAAACTATTGGAATTGGAATACGTTTATTCCAATTCCTTTACAACAGTACTAGTCTAACCACTACACTTAGTAGCCAACAAAAAATACTTCTGATCATGTCCCCACTTCCCGCTATTGCAAACACTTGGCTATTCCATTACCATGGAAAAGCAGTTGAAACAATGTTGAACTCAAACAAACCAATGATATTTAACCTAGAAGACACGCAGCTACAAGAGATGCATGCAAAAAAACCTGTTAACAAACTGCAAATTGTAGAAAATATGAATAGGATAGCCTATGCATTACTCTAAATACAGATCCGGAAACAAATTAAGAGACCACTGCACCTTTTTCTCTCCTTTCCCAAAAAGTTGAAAAAGAAAGTTTTGAGTGACTACTTGTTTTAACTGGTGGAGCACATATCTCACAATATATATTTTTTTAAGATTAGATTCAACTTTATTGTCATTGAAGTTGATCAAGTACAAGTACAGTACAACGATATGCTGTTAGCATCTAACCAGACATACAAATAGAAGAGGGCAGAAAATGTTCTTGCATTAAGCATATTGTGTTACTGTTGTGACATACAGATGTGCAATTTAAGCAAATGCAGTACGAATGGCAATTCTAGATGCCACTAAACATCCTCTGCAATTTATTGTCAATGAAGCTGGAAACCATATTCATTTAGAGATTAACATGTTATTTTAGTATTATTTAATCTTTAAAAATGTAATTTTATTGTAATGGATTTTTAAATGCACAAGAACAATATTTATGTAATTGAAAAATATCAGCCGTTTTGAGCCAGAAACCAGAGTTGTTTTTGGGATTGTTATTAATCAGGATAAAATCGTAAATCAGGAGAAATTTGTCCAGGATAATCGTGGCATGAAATTCTCATATTGTCCCACACCTACTCAGTAGTGAAGAAATAACGTGATTTACCTTAAACAGTTGTATCAGTGTGTAAAGCAGGAAGCTTATAAAAGGTTGCATTAATCTACATTACAATATAGTAAAGTGCTACTTTAATTGCTAAAGACCTTGCTAGCTAGCTGTCCATCACTGCTCGGTTTATACTGTCTGCTCTACAAAATATAAAACCATAGACTTAATTGTAATGCATTACACAGACACAACAAATTTAAGGATTTGTTCATTATGACTAGGGCTTTCACAATATTAGATTTTCACTACACGATTAGCATGTTCGAAATAATTCACAATAACGATATTATCGTGGTACCTATAAAACATTTGGGAAAGCAATGTATGCTATTATCACTCAAATGAACCTTCAACTTTGTTTATTGTGTTTTCTCTCTTTTTTGGCAAATTAATAACACTCCAAATACGAGTGTATGGAGGTGGAGAGAAAGTGTGTAACTATAACTGGACAAATAAAAAGTATAAAAGCATATAAGAAGATCAATTACACTTAATGGATAGTGAAAAGGCAACCAGATAAACTGATAAACAAAAGATCCACAAGGCCTAAGACCGAGTCATTTTCACCTTGTGAATACGATATCATCATATGTGTATTATTAACATGATATCAATATTTCATATTATCACGGTTATCGTCAATACTGGTATATCACTAATTGGGACTGACAAAAAAATTACGGGACTATAATTAATGTAATTTATTGCTTTTTCTGGGATATATTAGCTGTGTATTCCTCCAATGCTTGAAAGCAAAGCCTATATATTGGATTGAAGACATCCCCAGAGTGACGTTTGAGACATCCCCAGAGTGGCTCGATGATATTAATGTCAGGAGACTGTGATGGCCACTCCAGAACCTCCACCTTTTTCTGCTGTAACCACTGGAGGGTCAATGTGGCTTTTTGCTGAGGGTCTTTGTCATGCTGGATAGTCCAAGATTATCCCATGCACAGCTTTCATGCAGAACAATGCAAATTGTCTGACAGTATTTTCTAATAACATGCTACATTCATCTTGCCATTCATTTTCACAAGATTCCTTGTGTCTTTAGAGCTCAAAACATCAGTAAGCCACCAGCATGCTTCACAGTGGGGATGGTATTCTATTCACTATAGACCCCTCTCCAAACATAGCGCTTATGGTTGTGACCATAAAGCTCTATTTTGGTCTCGTCACTCCAAATTACAGTGTGCCAGAGGCTGTGAGGCGTGTTGTCGGGCATATTGTAACCAGAATTTTTTGTGGCATTGGCACAGTAAAGGTTTCTTTCTGGCAACTCGACCATGAAGCAAACTTTTCATCAGGTATCGTAGTATTGTGCTCCTTGAATCAACCACACCGTCTTTTTCCAGATCAGCCTGTATTTCTCCCGAGGTTACCTGTGGGTTTTTCTTTGTAACCCAAACAATTCTTCTGGCAGTTTTGGCTGAAGTCTTTCTTGGTCTACCTGAACTTGGCTTGGTATCAAGAGATCCCTGTATTTTCCACTTCTTAATAAATGATTGAACAGTACTGACAGGCTTTTGCAAGGCTTTGGATGTCTTTTTTATATCCTTTTCCATCTTTCTAAAGTTCCATTACCTGGTAACGCAGGTCTTGTGACTTCTTTTCTGCTCCCCATGGCTCTGTATCTAGCCTGCTCAGTGCATCCACGTGAGAGCTAACAACTCATTGACTATTTATACACAGACACTAGTAGCAATTTAAAAGCCACAGGTGTGGGAAATTCACCTTTAATTGCCATTTCCACCTGTGTGGGTCACATTGTGTGTCTGTAACAAGGCCAAACATTCAAAGGTATGTAAACTTTAGATCAGGGCCATTTGGGTGATTTCTGTTATCATTATGATTTTAAAAGGAGCCAAACAACTATGTGATAATAAATGACTTCATATGATCACTATCCTTAAATAAAAGACAGTTTTTGCATGATCAGGTATATTTTCAAAATCAATGCCAAAACTTCACAATTTCTGCCAGGGTATGCAAACTTTTGAGCACAACTGTATGTGAAGGGGTGGCAAATATCAAACAACATAGGGCCAGGGATAAGAGGGAAATACCCAACAACTGGTCTAAAATATACAAGTAAACATTGTTGGGGCAGCCCGAGATCTACTGAGCGTGAATATGCTGACAATAGCAAACTATTTTGTGAAGTCTTTTTCAAACACCTGTCTCCTATAAAGACACCTATCCATGGATTGCATTTTTTTCTTGGCACATAGACTATTTGCAGGGTAAGAATCCATCTAACATCAAATGTCTGTCCATGCTGAATCCATAAAATACAAACCATATCCGAAAGGTCAATCTTCATACTCTACGCTATATAAACAGTGACTACAGTAAGCAATAAGGTCATTGGTAGCAAAATAGATTTATAAAAGACAACTAGAGTCCTGTATCATTGGCATATTCTAAACATTGTGTGTTTGAGCTACAGTTTTTTGTACAATTGGTTTTCTTCTGCTTCTGCTGATACCCAGTCGTATGTGTTAGGAATGGGTGCTGAGCTAGAGTGTTTTTTGAGAAACAAGGGTGTATTCAGAAGGGCCAGGGATGGATCTTTTATTTTTTATTCTGTGTAGTCCAAATGTTTTGAGTAACAGATAATTATGACCCATATATGAAAAGCTGAGACACTCAATTACAACTAATCTGGTAGGTAAGGTACTAATCTGTTTAGCTCCTTGAAGCTCTCATGCTGAACAAGTAGTTTGAAGGTAGCGAGTTATAATTCAAAGAAAACCAGATGAA
Source organism: Esox lucius (assembly GCF_011004845.1). Lineage (NCBI taxonomy): Eukaryota > Metazoa > Chordata > Actinopteri > Esociformes > Esocidae > Esox > Esox lucius. Next base: position 11,004,839 of record NC_047570.1, on the reverse strand, counting down.
ATCCCAGGATATAATGTCTATATCATGGTATCAAGATATCAGTTTAACAACAGTTGGTGCATCACCAAATACAATCTTCACACAGTTGTCAATGATTTGTTTGATATTTATTTATAGAAACCATGAAAACACTTAGAAATTTCTTATTAATATATTTTTTTTTATCAGGTGAATGTTTTATTAACCATTATTTTATTGATATTTGTCAATAAATCTCATGAATACAACAATTACGTGAAATGACTTTGGGTTCTACTTCGAGTCCTGGTTTTCCTGAACAGAACATGTTGACACACTTCAATGTTAGGGCAAAGCGAACAGATAAAATAAATTGGAAATAAAAAAAATAACTCCCTGGGACTCAGTTCCAAAGATAGAGGTTGTTACAATGAGAAGGTACTGTACAGTATGATGGCAAGCAGCACTTAGAAGTGCTTCACCTCACCTTTGGGGCTGGTTTAGGTCCTTCAATGAGCAAATTGTCCATCTCTGGCAAACAGTTTTGTCCACTTTGGATGTTCACGCATTGTGCCATGAAAAATAACTGCACTTTATGAGCAAATTGCTGAAGGTAAATAATGAAAGTGCACAAGATAACACCTCCTAGGAATTGCCTTGCTAGATTATTTATCATGCCTTTATCTGCCTTTGCTGACTGACCCACTATTATAGAGGCAAGTAGTTCACCCCTGGTAAGTGGAAAGACTGAGTAACCATGTGACGTTTATTATGAAATCTCTACATTGACAATTAATGTACATCATGCCAGACATTGGAATTTCTGTCACGTCAAAGTTTTCTGCTTATTTAATTTATAAGGTCACTGTTCATTCTGATCACCTACATTATACCCTCTTAATATTCTAAAGGCAGAGTGATTCTTTCAAACTCAGTTGGTTACAGAGATAACATTCAAAGCTAGAAGGGGGCATTAAATCACTCCTCCACTGCAGTGAATTATTCAAGACGGCTGATTTATGTGACTTCCAAACAACAAAAAAATGTATTTCCCCTATGGGTGTGGGTGAGTGCATGGATTAGTTTTTGATTATTTAACAAAACAAAGTGGACAGGTAGGAAAAATTTGTCCCTGAAATATGTTAAAAATCCATAGTCAAGGGTCCAACAATGTTTTACCACTTAGTTTTAGGAAATTCAGGGCAAGTAGAACCCAAAATAATTTATCAAACCATTGCATTATGCTTTGACAATAATTGTTTTAAATGCTGTAGGTACAAAAATATTTTGTTTTGTCAGTGACAGAGTTGGCCGTTTATTGACGACTTTATGATTTTGATACAGTATTAAAGACCTACAGTAATAATAGACCTACTATCTTATTATCCCGTAATTTCAAATGACTCGGGTTTGGATAAACAGATTACACATGATGCACATGAGAGTCTCATCTTTTCAAAAATGGGTCATAATAGTTTAGACTTCATAAACATGGGTATAAAGATTTCACTTCAAACATTATCCAACACTATAGAAGCACAGTCTATTTGACACTAAATTTCAGTTAAGAGTTTATCAAAACGATTTGATAAAGATTTGTAATTTTCCAGGCATTTTATGCTTTTTGGACAGGAAAATGGTGACAGATAGAGAGCATTTTGCTGAAAGAGCAGTAGGCTATATTCAAACTCACATAGTCAGCTTAACCACTGGACCAGCCCAGGCCACATTAGCAAACTGTTGCAAGCTTTTATTTCGTGATGGCAGATTGAACACATCCATTGCTTGTTTCTTTTAGGTCTCATATCAAGTTGCTTGTCAACAGTGGAGACCCCGATATTTGACCTCAGCAGATTGTTACAGGCTTTGGTTTTCTCTTCATATTTTTGAGGTTTGACATGTTGTGGGTATCTACGGTGGTTATATTTAAGAACAATTCTAGCTGGCTTTCAGATTTCAGTGGAGACCCCCGTGAGTGTCATTCAGAACACCATTTAAAACTGCTTGTTTTTGTCGTCAAAGTGATTTTCTGTTGTTAGTTCCCTTTCCTGTGAGCAATTTTGAGTTTGTCTTGTAATGTAACAAGATGTGTCAGGAGTAGATAAATCTAAATATTAGAACTTTTTTTTTAAATAGAAATGGGTTAGGATTCTGAAAACACAGTTAGAATTTGTTGGGACTTAGGATAATCAGATAATTAAATATGTCAGTGACCTCTGAGAGTGTGATTTTAAAAACAAGTCAGTTCTTTTGTCTGACACCTCTATTCCATCAAAGCCCTAACAACAACAAAAACATTTGGCTTTGCTGAGCGTCTGTTGTATTAGCTACATGAGTGCTGTCCTTCAAAAAGTATCAACATCAGAGAGACAGGTAGACAAAAAGGGGGAGAGAGAAATAAAGTAAAAAGAAAGAAAAGGATTGAAATGATACCATGAATGTTAAAGAATTCATCTTTGAGTCATACACAGAATTGTATTGAGTAACCACTGAATGCAAACAGAAGCAATTACTGTAATATAGTATTGAAAAGAAGGGAACCTACGCAGAATTCTGTGACCCATGTGTTGAGTAATAGTCAATGCCGAATGACGCATGTTATATCATTGACTTTTCTGAGTGGCCTAAAAACAAATTATTTATTTGTGTTTGGATTATATATGACTTATGCTTAGTATCAAATTTCACCATGCATTTTTTATATTCCAGAATAAAATGCCAGAACCATTTCTCTTACTATCTGGACACTAGGGAGACCCTGGTCCATTGAATCTGATGCTTTAAAAGAGATATTTGCTTTCAAGTGCAACACCAACCAAAGAGGATGAGTGCAGAATAAGTCCATCTCCAACCATCCATGTTTACTCTTCTAAGTGTGCACAGCCACTCGTGGACAAGGATGCAGGAGGAGCCCCACAAGCAGTTGAAAGGAAGCCTTCCCTTGGTAGAAATCTTCTGATTATACGCTTGTTTTGATTTCCTGCCCCCAGAGCTTGTTCCTCTCTCCCTCTTTCACAAAGGCCTGGCTACATGATGAAACGCGTTGCTATCGTGCCACACCATGTTGAATTTGCGTGGCAGGGTCTTAGTTCCTCAGAAGCTTGACAGCCTTATAAAAAGGTTTCCATTTCAAACAATGAAGATGTTGTTAGACAGCATACGTTACAGGGAAAATGAACAGATTGCTGTTAAATGACCACGGCAAAACAATCTGCTTTGGAGATATTTCCATCCCCTAAAGTCCCAATTTCACAATACAACATTCCTAAAGTAGTGCCTTACCAGCAATACTGTATATATTTGGGCAGTAGCTAGCATTTTTAGCATGGACAATTGCCAACCAGCAGCTATATTGGAGGCAAATGGCTTTACATTGTCTCTGAGTGCTCTGAGGCTACAGATTCTGAAAATGTAATTTCAGTTAAGATAGAAAGTGAAAGAGTTCTGATATTTCCATGGGCTGTCAAGCTGCTTAAGAACACACTCGAGTAGAAGAATGATCTAGACAAGGCAAACATTTTCACTTAGTCTAAATTGGGAAACTCGACGCTGTTTAATTCAAGTCTCCTACAACAATACTTGTTTGATTAACGACACACGACATGGACATGCAGCCCATAACATATCACCTACCGCTTTTTCTAATAATATCCCTACCTACGTCTTCTAAACTTTACTTATGTTACCATCGTTTCATTTCAATAGAGTGTTACCATTTCCAATTAACCAAAGATTATTTTGCTGTTTTCTTACATGACATTGAGACATGAGCCGGTGGTACCCTACACCATAAATCACGGCAAGTAAATATGTTTAGCTTCTAATTGTCGTCTTTGTCTCAGGCACTTAGTATTCACTTCATGATTGCCTTGGCATCCAGGGTGAGGCTTTCGAGCGTGGCCATTGATCACCTTGTGGTGGTTCTGCCTGGGTGCTCCTCCATTTGTCTCCTGTCCCCTGCTGCTGATCCCATGAGCCCTGGAGGGATCTGCTGCTCGGCTCTGTTCTACCCCTGCACCCCCCCACCCCCCGATCGGCCTGCTGCTGTGCGTCATGACATCTCTGTCTGCCTCTCGGCACTTACCCATAGACCCCTCACCTATGGACATACACTCACCATGAAAGGCAGAGTGGGTGGCTAGCAGTGTAAGCACTCTGATCTTCTATTCAGAGAGATTCTTTGAATGCACAAGTAGGTGTTCTTTGTAATAGGAACATGAGTGTAGACTGTAAAATGCATTCAATGGGAAACAGTAGATATCCTCATACACAGGCAAAAAATGCAAAGTCTGAGACCACTGCAAAGTTAGGCAATGGGGGATGAGATTATAAAGTGTTTCCTTAACCTCAGCAGACAAGGCTTCACACATTATAGATGTAATTCATATACAGATACTGTATCTTCATTTGTTTATCCTATGGAAGAAGGAATTTTCCTGCTCAGTTGCAAATGCTTTTTTTAAGGGTTAAGCTTAGTTTCTACATACCGTTTTGGTATATATTAAAAATATTGACAGTATACATTGACTCATAAAAAACAATGATACAGTTTTGAAATGCCAAACTAGCTCAGAGTGTAACTATTGTACACCATTCTAAGTATAATTCTAAGCATAACCTAAACAAACACAAATTATTATTGCCCCAAAACATGTTTCCAACTATACATTCTGGCTGATAGAAAAGGCTCTGCTTTCATAGTACTGTCTATAAATGTAAGAGTTGTTACAGCCCAAGCAAGCCATCCCCCCAAAACACAGGTGGGATGACCTTCTGAAACTACAAGAAGCACTGACAATTAACCACTACAACAGCACTTCAACCATCTTCCTTCACCCCAGGATGTAGTACTGAAACGTAGGGATGTCACCTGTGGTGGAACTTAGCTTTCTCTCCCATGGGTGAAAACCTTAGCCGTGAAGCCCCCAACCATAAGATAAAACTCCTGTGATTGGCTGCCTTGGTTGCTGCGCACCCATCGCAAACATTAAAGCTCCGCCTCTGGATGTCACAATTGCACAAATGTAGTAGGCGATACTGAAATTCCACGATTCTCGATACCTAATTCGATACCACGTAAAAAACTAAAACAAAACAATAAATCCCATGTACTTCAACATACAGTCCATTAATGAAAACATTTGAACATGACAAAAAACTACAACAGGGGCATGTAGCCTCTGGCGGATACTGTGAAAGGAAAATTATGACATTTCAGTTATCAGCTCAATAACTGTAAGAAAACTGCAGAGGCTACACACACACACACACACCTCTACTCAGAGTGCAAACAGTAGTTTACATTTACTGACACGGTGACAGACCATTAGTTATATTTTGATGACATGACACAGTAAGGACGTTAGCCTACTACTACGAGCTATGGTTACATTATGTTAGCCTTAACACAGTAGCCTTTAGAGTTTAGCCACTGCAAATGTCGTATGGAACAGAGTTGGATAGGCTACACAGCAATACCAGCTGTCTCAAACAAAAATAATGGTGAAGTGTATTTCAGGATAAGAATATAAGAAGGATAACACTTTGGATACGTTGTTAATGTAACCTAAATTGAAACTCACGCACCATTATTTGAATTATTTAAACAAATCTGGATGTTTTGTCACTGGTGCTTCGCTAGTAGGAAGTGTTTCCTTTAGTCTCGAATGTTCTAAAGCACCGTTTGCATACTGGTCAGGGAGTAATTTATTACTCCCTGACCATCCGCCTCGAACACAAAGTACTTCCATACACAACTCTTAGGCCTAATCCCAATGTCCCCCCTAAACCCTAAACCCTCACAGACTTAACTGACGTCACCTGGTAAGTGATTGAGTGCAAGAGGCTGCAAGGTCTTTAAATGCTATAAATAGTCATGGGACATCACTTTGCGACATTATTATGTTACCTTGATGACGCTGAAACATGCTGCACACTATTGTGGGTTTGGGACTTTTAATTTATGTTTTTTACTTTCTTCACGGCCAATACACTTAATAGACCGACTGCCTGATTTATGTCTTGCACGCTCTTTCCCTACAGAGTGGACAAGAGGTAACTGTAGATAACAATATATATTTGTCAATAATCAATGTACTAATTTTGGTCAAAACAGCATTGGTAAGCAAAAACTAAAATAAATAGTTGAATATACTAGGTGTGTAATAATGCGATTACATTCCTCTGATTTCACGTGTTCTATGTGCCATCTTAAATCCTTGTTAATGTTGTGCAGTTTACTGTTCTACTCTTATAAAGCGGGTTTACCTGGATTTAAGATGGCTCTCTCATCCGGGCTTTCCTTGGTATTCTCTGTGTTTCACGTCACAACGCTATGAACTGTGGGCAATTCCCTCAGGCAACCTTAAATTCCCTCAGGCGGCCTTAAGAAAAGAGTGCATAAAGGGCTCAAAATGTCTGCAAAAGAGCCCTTGCGCACTTGACGATTTGCCAGTGGGACAGCCCTAAGCCCTCGCAGACTTACCGAGAACGCACTTCAAAGTCTGTGAGTCTGTGAGTGTGGACATTGGGTTTGGGCCTTACTGTTTTTGTTTTGGACGAGTTGAGGCAGAGCTGCAGCTGCAATTGCCGCCATCTATCACTGGTTGGTTCACTGGTTATGGTGCTGTACAAAAATCAGTACCGTCACGTTTTCAGAATTGGTGCCTCGACTATGTACTGAAGTATCGCTTCTCGTGACATCCATACTGAAAGTTTGATTGTGCTGATAGCTACATTGCTGGTGCAGAGGGTACACTTAGCTAGTATATTTTGTTTGTGTGATTTTCCCACCTAGCCATCTAAAAATGAATGCACTTACCGCAAGTCACCAACTGATTAAAATGTAACAGCGTAACTAATTGTTAAAATAAAGTATCTGAATGCTGCAAAAATGTATCGTCTATTTTTAAATGTCCGACATGACAATTAATTATTAATTATAATCCACATATTTCCCATTTCCCATTGCTGGAGTATTATTTTCCTGCTTTTAATGAAATTGGGTCAAGTTAGGAGAGGTTAATGGTAGGACAACCAGCAGAAAGATTCAATACAAGCCATATTGAATTAAACTGTGCCCCAAGGTCAACCTACTGGCTGTGGTGAAAAAAAGTGGTTCACTTTACATTGGAGAACAGTAATCAATAGATTAGCCTAAGATTATTTAGCCACCTGGGCCCCATTGGTAGTGAGAGGTGGGAAGAGGAAATATACAATAAGTTGGAGAATAGGAGCTTCTGATCAATGATGGGTTGCGGCATTGAGAAATGGCAAGATTAATATTTAAATATTACAGTAATCAAATGTTATATCCGCTATGCATTTGTGATTAAAGCCATTATGATGAACGTTTCTCTTATGAGATTCTGACAGGCTTAGAGACGTCAACAAATAGTGCGAATGGCCACACAGTGTTGCCCCAAAACCTCCAACTCTGATGGCGATAAGGGGCAATAGACAATTATGAGATAGTATGACAATATCAAATGCAATTAAAACTCATAAACCCTTATAATTGCAACATACTGAGTATCAATTCACTTCTTTGACAGTAAATCAAACTCACACCCCTCCCCAGCTAAATACAGTGGGGAGAACAAGTATTTGATACACTGCTGAATTTGCAGGTTTTCCTACTTACAAAATATGTAGAGGTCTGTCATTTTTATCATAGGTACACTTCAACTGTGAGAGACGGAATATGAAAAAAAATCCAGAAAATCACATTGTATGATTATTTTGTCTTTTATTGCATGACATAAGTTTGATCACCTACCAACCAGTAAGAATTCCGGCTCTCACAGACCTGTTAGTTTTTTTTTAAGAAGCCCTCCTGTTCTCCACTCATTACCTGTATTAACTGCATCTGTTTGAACTCGTTACCTGTATAAAAGACACCTGTCCACGCACTCAATCAAACAGACTCTAACCTTTTCACAATGGCCAAGACCAGAGAGCTGTGTATGGGCATCAGGGATAAAATTGTAGACCTGCACAAGGATGGGATAGGCTACAGGACAATAGGCAAGCAGCTCAGTGAGAAGGCAACAACTGTTGGCGCAATTATTAGAAAATGGAAGAAGTTCAAGATGACGGTCAATCTCACTGGGTCTGGGGCTCCATGCAAAATCTCACCTCGTGGGGCATCAATGATCATGTGGATGGTGAGGGATCAGCCCAGAACTACACGGCAGGACCTGGTCAATGACCAGAAGAGAGCTGGGACCACAGTCTCAAAGAAAACCATTAGTAACACACTACGCCGTCATGGATTAAAATCCTGCAGTGCACGCAAGGTCCCCCTGCTCAAGCCAGCGCATGTCCAGGCCCGTCTGAAGTTTGCCAATGACCATCTGGATGATCCAGAGGAGGAATGGGAGAAGGTCATGTGGTCTGATGAGACAAAAATAGAGCTTTTTGGTCTAAACTCCACTCCCAGTGTTTGGAGGAAGTAGAAGGATGAGTACAACCCCAAGACCACCATCCCAACCGTGAAGCATGGAGGTGGAAATATCATTCTTTGGGGATGCTTTTCTGTAAAGGGGACTGGACGACTGCCCCGTATTGTGGCGAGGATGGATGGGGCCATGTATCGCGAGATTTTGGTCAACAATCTCTTTCCTTCCGTAAGAGCATTGAAGATGGGTCATGGCTGGGTCTTCCAGCATGACAACGACCCAAAACACACAGCCAGGGCAACTAAGGAGTGGCTCCGTAAGAAGCATCTCAAGGTCCTGGAGTGGCCAAGCCAGTCTCCAGACCTGAACCCAATAGAAAATCTTTGGAGGGAGCTGAAAGTCCATATTGCCCAGCGACCTGAAGAATGTGGAGAAGGTCTGTATGGAGGAGTGGGCCAAAATCCCTGCTGCAGTGTGTGCAAACCTGGTCAAGAACTACAGGAAACGTATGATCTCTGTAATTGCAAACAAAGGTTTCTGTACCAAATATAAAGTTCTGCTTTTCTGATGTATCAAGTACTTATGTCATGCAATAAAATGCTATTCAATTACTTAAAAATCATACAATGTGGTTTTCTGGATTTTTGTTTTAGATTCTGTCACTCACAGTTGAAGGTTACCTATGATAAAAAATACAGACTTCTACATGCTTTGTAAGTGGGAAAACCTACAAAATCAACAGTGTATGAAATACTTGTTCTCCCCACTGTGTGTATATATATATATATATATATATATATATATATATATATATATATATATATATAATTAATTTTTCGTACTTAAAATCAAAAGCTGTTTGTGCTTCTGGTTTTGAAATATTATTCACTTATTTTTGTAAATAGGTTCCTTGAGGCAGGCTTTTCACTGTGTGGCATAGACAGACACCACGAAGTGTCAGGCTGAATAATTCGGAGGACCATTGGGAATTACCAGTTGTTTGTCTATTAAACCCTAAAGTCTTAGAGGAGCGAGTAATTCATCATTGTCTTCTGCAGCTAGGAAGGAGATCATCTGGTACTACCCCCACTCTGAGGGTAAGTGCTCCAGCTTGACAGAATCAGATCTGACTTTTTGAAGTGACTTTCTGGATATACCTGACTGTCACTATTTATTTAACTCAAATTGATGATGAGCCACAGCAGCTTTTCCAGAGGTATCCTCTCGCTTTCAGACGCATGACAAATAGTCCCTGGTGAGTGACAAATACCTTGTTGTAGGATTGCCAGGCTTTGGTTGGAGATGTCTTTGGCTCCCAGTTACCTGACTCTAACACATTTTATCAGGCTGGCAGAAAGTGGCAGTCCCTATACAAGATGCCAGCAAAGCCGGATCAACCCAAAAGACTCAATTCAAGCTGACAGTAAGGGGTCCACAATTACCTGTTTTTCATTCCGTCTCATTTCAGTTATATATTTTCTTCTTCATCGATGTATGTACTGATTCAGATTAGAGGTATACTGGTATGGGGGGAAAAAAGTAGGCATAGCTTGGCACAAAATACAAACACATTGTATTTATTTAAGAGAAATGTGATACCCTTCTTCCTCAAGACATTCTGAAAGTGGTGAAAACGTTTTATAGAGCCTCTCCAGAATCTTCCAAAAATGTCAAATGACAATACCTCACTTTAGTGCCTGAATAAGACCTTAGAACAACACTTATATTACATGATCAGTAGTTACATAAAAAAGAACAGTTTATATACAAATTAATTAATTGATTAAAACTACTCATGATAACCGCCTGTAAAATAAAATGACTAATAATATTTGTTGATTACCTGCGCACACATTTTTTGCTATGGGCATTGTTTGTAGATTAGAGTTTGGTTCTCATTGAAAACAATGATACCACTTTGCCATTGAATTTTGTTGTAACCAAGTTAAGATCATGTTTGTGACCTTAATTTTTTTTTTTATAATTTGATAACTTTCTTTCACTGTATATTTTATTCTCTATTCATGGATTGCACCTGTGTCACTTGGTCACATCTTTGCCATGGTCACTGACAGAACAGTCATATTGATGACCAGAATTTGAACAGTGTCTAATTACAGGAGATGATTCTAGTTTCTTCGAAATCATAATAAAGAGACTTGAAAATACTCCAACAATGCTTACGTAGGCTATGATTTAGTAGAAAACCAATTTTCATAAATTTGCTCGCTGTTTGTCAAAAATAGTTAGCCAAGATAAAGTTAGCTACCAAAAAATTTGCTGGACTAACATTTTATTGGTCTAAAATCAATATGGTGATATGAACATTATGATTAGATTTAAGCCTCGGTAATGCAATTTAAACCAAATGAATCAGCTCTCATTGAGCATGCAGTGAACAGAATGCTCAGTTGGACATCAGCCTCAAAATATTAATGTGACGAAACCTGATATCCATAAATACATATTCACAGCAAAGAGCCTAATATTATGAATTGACCCTTCAGAACCAAATATAATTCAAAAAAAGCAACTGTAGATTACTCAGAATGTTCACAATAAATTACACTCACCTAAAGGATTATTAGGAACACTTGTTCAATTTCTCATTCATGCAATTATCTAATCAACCAATCACATGGCAGTTGCTTCAATGCATTTAGGGGTGTGGTCCTGGTCAAGACAATCTCCTGAACTCCAAACTGAATGTCAGAATGGGAAAGAAAGGTGATTTAAGCAATTTTGAGCGTGGCATGGTTGTTTGTGCCAGACGGGCTGGTCTGAGTATTTCACAATCTGCTCAGTTACTGGGATTTTCACACACAACCATTTCTAGGGTTTACAAAGAATGGTGTGAAAAGGGAAAAACATCCAGTATGCGGCAGTCCTGTGGGTGAAAATGCCTTGTTGATGCTAGAGGTCAGAGGAGAATGGGCCGACTGATTCAAGCTGACTCATCTCCACTACAAATAGGAAAAAGAGGCTACAATTTGCATGAGCTCACCAAAATTGGACAGTTGAAGACTGGAAGAATGTTGCTTCGTCTGATGAGTCTCGATTTCTGTTGAGACATTCAGATGGTAGTCAGAATTTGGCGTAAACACAATGAGAACACGGTGGTGTAATGGTGTGGGGGATGTTTTCTTGGCACACTTTAGGCCCCTTAGTGCCAATTGGGCATCGTTTAAATGCCACGGCCTACCTGAGCATTGTTTCTGACCATGTCCATCCCTTTATGAACACCATGTACCCATCCTCTGATGGCTACTTCCAGCAGGATAATGCACCATGTCACAAAGCTCGAATCATTTCAAACTGGTTTCTTGAACATGACAATGAGTTCACTGTACTGAAATGGCCCCCACAGTCACCAGATCTCAACCCAATAGAGCATCTTTGGGATGTGATGGAACGGGAGCTTCGTGCCCTGGATGTGCATCCCACAAATCTCCATCAAAGAATGCTTTCAGCACTTTGTTGAATCAATGCCTTGTAAAATTAAGGCAGTTCTGAAGGCGAAAGGGGGTACAAACACAGTATTAGTATGGTGTTCCTAATAATCCTTTAGGTGAGTGTATATTTTCAAGTTAATAAGTTATCTTTTAAAATGACACAAGTTGTTCTTTAATATGATAACAAAACGTTTGTGTCCAATTGGGTAGACTCCCCATCAAAACGAAGTGCTGATAACAAACAAAAAATAAAAGTGGTAATGACAACATGCACTCAAACAATAGCTGTAAGTAGTTTTTTTTAGATACAAATAGTTACTTTTTTTGCTTTTTTATTTTTGTATTGATAAAACAGTTAACAGTCGTTAGAATGGTTATTTAAAGAATGGTATACTGTATGATGACCACGATGGGTTCTACACTAAAATGTTCTTTTGCCCTTTACGCCTACATGAACTATCGTCGTAGCCTCTCAGCTATTCTTCTTAGGTCTTGGGGGGATCCCAAAGGAAAGCTGTACTGCAAACATTGTATTGACTATTTCTTGGGAATATTTTCTTTACTGAAAGCCTACACAAGGAGAGATGCAAGACAGATGTAGATGCTGAATATGTTTTAAAAGTACTTGCCAAAATATTGCACCTTTTCCCTCCACGTGGCTATTTCCCAATCTTGTGAAGAAGTAATCGTCAACTGTATGCATTGCATATTGATTACTTGGTATACTGGAACAGAAATAATGTGGTTGGTCAACTACTTGCACTTATTTTACACACCCTTCACACACATAATATTGCATACTATCAGCGTCCACAACCAGCTGATTCCTGTGTGGCGACGGCTTTGTTAGTGACTGTGATAGCTATGGCATATCATAAACATCAGCAAGCTGCGTGGTCTTTGTCACTGAAGCTCCTGCCAAACATACCTAAACAATCACCCCTTTTTGATCACTTCATCAAGCCATGTCAGCCAAATTATAGGGGGAACTAGGCTTGCCCAGCATTTTTATGCCAGACCCTAAGGGACAGTTGCACTGTGTTCTGGGGGCTGGTCCAAAATGGTTTTACTTTGGGGAGTGTAGTGCCATTTTTCCTTGGTTTGCATTCATCCTTACGAAAGAACAGTGTAAATATAAGACATGCAGCTAGAAAAGCTCCCATATTGATCATGTTGACAGACAACAAAGGTGTCCTACCTAGACCATGACACCACAATGCAATTAGTAGCTGCATTATTATTTTAAAGTATTACAATTTATTGTAAGTACAGTCCCACTCCAGGCCATGTATATAAATGTAATTTGAATAATGGTGCAACAAGCCCTGATATAAGTTACATTCCATTTGGATCCATTGTGGGTCCACTCTCAAGCTATTATTATATGTAGAAAAGCATTTTTGGTTGTGTTGCTACGTAATTCTTCCAGCAGGCCCAGTAATTCTGGAAAGGGTTAAATGCGTTCCACCTCCTTTCCCATCAGCTATGCCTTAACCTAGAACAGAGCTATTTAACGCCAGTCCTGGAGGGCAGGAACCCTTCTGCTTGTAATCAGAGGCTGATTCAGACCTGCGGATACCAGTTAAGTTTAAATAACTACCAGGTAGAATAAAAAAACTGGATTATTTCAACCCTCCTGGAGTTGAAGAGCTCAGACCTAGAACATAACCCTAAAAAATATAGGCAAAACATGTTTATGATTTTAACTTCTGTATTAAATTTTATGTATGCAATACACACAACCAGTCACAATGTTTTAATAGGTCATTTCAAAAGTCTAATGTATGCTACCTGAACAGGTTTGTCCACTTTTGTTATCGTACAAAATATAGAAATGTTGAGCGACGTTTAGAAATTCAATACAAAGTTCAACGTAGGGATGTTGAGTTTGACATACTCATTTGATTGTGATGTTGAAATTGCAAACCACAATGGTGAAGTGTTGAAAGTTGGTTGTATAGTAACACAGTTGAGTTAGTTATTGGTTTTGTGTTGTATTGGCATATAAACATGTTGGTGGATTTTACTTTGCATACATACATTTTATATTAATATACATCTACAATCAACATGTTGATAATCAGATGTCCCCTTGCTCTTAACTGCTTGCAGCTGATTCTATTGTAAAGAGACAGGCATTGAGAGTAAGCTTGTCCGTGATGATCGACAAACCTTCAACCTTCTGGCTCGTAACCCTGAGTGACATTGACCGTGCTATAAAGTCAGGGTGAAGTGTTTTTCACTACTATGAAAACACAAGATTGATGGAATTATTGTTATTTGGGGTCGTGATCATACTTTTTTGGCCAATTTTATGTAGGTGTGCATATCTAACAAGGGGAGGATCATGAGAGAATATGTTTACCTTTGGCACCTCTATGAAACTTTGACTTGGCCCAATTGTCCCACAGCAAATTGCTATCACTGAGAATAATGGGATGAGACAAAGAGAAAAGAGATGTTTCAAGACCATTATTCAAAGTTTCAAAGATCTCTTGGATTAGAATAGGCTGTGGATTGGCATCACACTACATTGCTGCTTGACACAGTGTGTGACAAATAAATGTCTCATACCACTGTTATACACTCACCTAAAGGATTATTAGGAACACCATACTAATACTGTGTTTGACCCTTTCGCCTTCAGAACTGCCATAATTCTATGTGGCATTGATTCAACAAGGTTCTGAAAGCATTCTTTAGAAATGTTGGCCCATATTGATAGGATAGCATTTTGCAGTTGATAGAGATTTGTGGAATGCACATCCAGGGCATGAAGCACCCGTTCCACCACATCCTAAAGATGCTCTATTGGGTTGAGATCTGGTGACTGTGGGGGCCATTTCTGTACAGTGAACTCATTGTCATGTTCAAGAAAACAATTTGAAATGATTCAAGCTTTGTGACATGGTGCATTATCCTGCTGGAAGTAGCCATCAGAGGATGGGTACATGGTGTTCATAAAGGGATGGACATGGTCAGAAACAATGCTCAGGTAGGCTGTGGCATTTAAACGATGCCCAATTGGCACTAAGGTGCCTAAAGTGTGCCAAGAAAACATCCCCCACACCATTACACCACCACCACCAGCCTGCAAAGTGGTAACAAGGCATGATGGATCCATGTTCTCATTCTGTTTACGCCAAATTCTGACTCTACCATCTGAATGTCTCAACAGAAATCGAGACGCATCAGACCAGGCAACATTCTTCCAGTCTTCAACTGTCCAATTTTGGTGAGCTTGTGCAAATTGTAGCCTCTTTTTCCTATTTGTAGTGGAGATGAGTGGTACCCGGTGGGGTC
This sequence comes from Esox lucius, assembly GCF_011004845.1. Taxonomy (NCBI): domain Eukaryota; kingdom Metazoa; phylum Chordata; class Actinopteri; order Esociformes; family Esocidae; genus Esox; species Esox lucius. The sequence goes on along the minus strand of NC_047570.1, from coordinate 10,989,727 downwards.
TTCTGCTGTTGTAGCTCATCCGCCTCAAGGTTGTGCGTGTTGTGGCTTCACAAATGCTTTGCTGCAACCTCGGTTGTAACGAGTGGTTATTTCAGTCAAAGTTGTTCTTCTATCAGCTTGAATCAGTCGGCTCATTCTCCTCTGACCTCTAGCATCAACAAGGCATTTTCGCCCACAGGACTGCCGCATTCTGGATGTTTTTCCCTTTTCACACCATTCTTTGTAAACCCTAGAAATGGTTTTCCTTGAAAATCCCAGTAACTGAGCAGATTGTGAAATACTCAGACCGGCCCGTCTGGCACCAACAACCATGCTACGCTCAAAATTGCTTAAATCACCTTTCTTTCCCATTCTGACATTCAGTTTGGAGTTTAGGAGATTATCTTGACCAGGACCACACCCCTAAATGCATTGAAGCAACTGCCATGTGATTGGTTGATTAGATAATTGCATTAAAGAGAAATTGAACAGGTGTTCCTAATAATCCTTTAGGTGAGTGTAATTTATTGTGTATTGTGTATTTGTCGTAGGATCTTTTGATTATTGTTCTACAGCAGTCCGATTTAAAACCTTGGTAACTGTCATTACCTACAATGATGTATATCCACTCTATGGCCAGAAGTATGTGGACATACTATAAATACATTTGATTGATTGATTGACACCCCTACTTATTATTGAGTGCAGGTGTTTTAGCCACGCCCATTGCTCATAGCATTCATAAAATCCAGCACATAGCCATGAAATCTCCATAGACAAACATTGGCAGTACAATGGATCATACTGAGAAGAACTCAGTGATTTTAAACATGTTGCTGTCATAGGATGCTGCCTTTGCCACAAAGTAGCTTGGGACATTTCTGCCCTAGTAGATCTCCCCAAGTCAGGTGTAAGGGCTATTATTCTGAAGTGGAAGCGTCTAGGAGAAACAACAGTCCAGCCACGAGGTGGTATACTCACAGTGCGGAGAGCGTAGCGCGTAACAGTCGCCTAGAATCTGTTGCATCACTCCCCACAGAGTTCCAAACTGTCTCTGGAAGCAACATCAGCACAAGAACTGTGCGTCAGGAGCTTCACCCAATGGGTTTTCATGGCCAACCGGCTATACCCAAACCTCACATCAACATGCACAATGCCAAGCTTCAGCAGGAGTGGTGTAAAACATGCCACCAGTGGACTCGTGGGAACGTTCTCAGGAGTGATAAATCACTTTCACTATCTAGCATTCTGATTGATGAATCTACGTGTGGTGGATGCCAGGAGAACGCTACCTACTGGAATGCATAGTGCCTACTGTAAAGTTCTATGGAGGAGGGATAATGGTCTGGGGCGTGTTTCAGGGTTTGGGGTAGGCCCCTTAATTCCAGTGAAGTGTCCTCTTAGGATACAAAGATATTAAAAACACTTGGGTGCTACCAACTTTTGTGCCAACAGTTTGGGGAAGGCCATTTCCTGTTCCAGCATATCTGTGCCTCTGTGGACAAAGCGGGGTCCATAAAGACCTGAAAGTGTCCTGTGGTATGTGGAACCAGGCCGTTAGCAGCAGGCCTTCTGCAGGTTCAGATCAGACGGGACAGCCTTTTTTGCCCTCGTACATTGGTGAGCCTTGGGCGTCCAACAGGGTGTTTTGTGGTTTGTCCATCCTGCTGAATGGAAGCACCCCACAATCCTTGCCTTTTCAGAGATGCTCTGACCCTGTCGTCTGGCCATAACAATTTGGTCACTCAGGTCTTTACTCCTGCCCATTTCTCCTGCATCCAACACATTGACAAAAAGAACGGATTGTTCACTTACCATCTTATCTACCCAGACCTTGACATGTGTCAGGTTGTTAGGATAGCAACGTTATTCGCTTTACCTGAATGGTCACATTGTATCGTGTCATCAGTGCACACACGTTTGTGTGAACATTTAAAAACATACATACAGTATATTGATATAGACCTACATTTATATAAATGTATAATGGGTAAGTGTGTCCAAACTTTTGACCGGTATTGTATATGTGTATATTAACGCAGTATATGAAACCAGGGAGAAACAGTACACTCCCAACAGGCATGACATGTTGATGCTAGATAGTGGTAGAGTTGTTTCTTTTAACAACAAATATGAAATATGGAATAGGAAAGCTGTGACATATCTGGTGACAGGCCGCAAAAAGCTTTTTCTTGGTGAAGAGGTGGGGACTTCACACTGGACACCGGGTGTCTGTAGTCTCACTGGAGGAAACCCCGCCTCCCTCTGTCCTCTTCCACTCAGCTGCCTAGCACAACTGAGAAATTGGATGAGCAGGAGAGAAAAGATTTGAGAACCACGAAGCAGTTCCTTCCCTGAAAGTAAGGCCTTGGTGAACTGGTGCAAGGGAGAAGCAAGGGAATTGGCAGCCTGAAAGGCTGGCTGTACTCTGCATTACCTATGATTCAGCTGCCAAATATGCAATTGTCACAAGCTGTGAAAGGAATTCTACTCAAATGCATAAAAATGTGCGTGTGGGGAGGGGGGGGGGGTTATTTCTTGAACTTCTGATAAAGGTTTTATTATGATAATCAGCAGTTACATTTTTACCGTCATAGATACCATCTGCATCCCCTCAGTTCTCCACTCCAACACAGCATAAATCATGGCTATCTTCCACTTAGTTTTTTCTCCTTCAGTTTAACACTGGTTGAGATCTGCTGCTGTTTACACTGCATCCTGAAAGCCTGTCGGGGAGGTGGGGGCAACTACAGCTTCTGTGGCATTAAAGCAGCGAAAGAGTTGCTTTAATGTTCAGAGAACAGAGGAAGTCATCATATACAATGGGCCAGCACAATCTCAACACTCAGCACCAAACCTATTCAATTAATCATGTATGACTTGGCTTCTATCTCCAAGCATGCTCACATAATGGGACGAGTGATAAAATGTTTCCCATTTTCGCTTACCATATTGATATTGCTGGAATAAAAATATCACATACATTATAAATGATCTTATACATACATATTCTACTTATAAAGCGCCTCTGCCTTTATCCTGCTAAATTCCTCTGTGTTTGAGAGTGAAATATGGCTTTAGATACAGATATTACGTTTCAAGATGTTCATAAGTGCTCATGAGTGGGTGGGTGCGCGCGTGTATGTCTTCCCTGATAAAATATATAGACTATTTGTGTAATATGACATCCTCATCAGAAGACATTCATGTTCCTCTAGTTTGCAGGGTAAATACAATGCAAAAGGTGTTGACATATCTTCTCTGCATCCTTTCATTCACAGACATCTCATATGGTATCTAAAGATTCAGTGCATGCTCCTTCACATAAATGGGTTTGAGCTATAGGAAATGCATGCTTCGAGAGCATCAAGGACAAACGCATGAGCTAAGCAAATCAATAACCCTAAGACCTGAAATTGCTTGAATGTATTTTGACAGACCTTCACATGTTTGAGTGATGCTCGTTCCTACTGCTTGATCGAACCAGATCACGCGTGCATCTCAGATTAAGCCCATTCCCAGTGTAATGAAGTGGATGCGCTTGGTCTTTGAATGCGAACAGGGCAACGCGCACGTGACATCTCCTTAACAGCTGTGTGCCCAGCGAGCGCACACTGGAGGAGTTCTCCGTGCCCTCTTCGGCTTCAGATGCAATTGAATAATTTAAAGCAATTAACACTGGCAAAGGCAGAGGCCCGCAGCGTCCATCTTCCACTGAGCGAGCTGCTGTTTGTGTCACAGAGGAATCACTGTTTCCCCAGAGCTCGCAGCTGGCTGCGAGGCGACGAACGAGTGAGTAATATCAGGGCCCACGTCACTGGGCTCAGTAAACGGACGCTGGCAGCGAGTCTGTGTTTATCACAGTCACAGTGATAACAGACATGCCTCACATGTTTCTGTTTGTTTTCGGGGTTTTTGCATACCAGATAGCATTCATTACCGCTTTATCGTAATGTTTGCGTGAATATAATTGTTGATTTATAAGGCCTAAAAGCACCACTCCAAGCATGTTACTACACTGCCTACATTTGCTTTCTCAACTCATTTTAAGTGTGGACATGTATATCAACTATAAATAAAAACTGTTTAGTTACAAGTATTGGTTTTGGATTGACAAATATCAATCAATCAATCAAATGTATTTATAAAGCCCTTTTTACAACAGCAGTTGTCACAAAGCCAAAGTGCTTTACAGAGACACCCGGCCTTAAACCCCAAGGAGCAAACAACAGTAGTGTTGGATTTCAGTGGCTAGGAAAAACTCCCTAAGAAGGCCGAATTTTAGGAAGAAACCTAGAGAGGACCCAGGCTCAGAGGGGTGACCAGTCCTCTTCTGGCTGTGCCGGGTGAGATATTAAGAGTCCAATTGGAATAATTAATACATTTCTCTGGGCTTAATCCAGAGTCTATTTGATTTTAGACTAGGTCAAAAGTATGACCAGGTGGACAAGGACAGGGACAGCAATGGGCCCCCCAAACCAGGTACTCCGCAGGTGTGGACCAGGACCTCATCCCCTCCTAAAATGGTTAACTGGAGGAGATAATACCCAAGTACAAAAGAATAATCAACCTCTCAGTAATGAATCCTCTTATAATGATTTATCATGTAGACCCTGCAAAGCAATCAGGATGTATACCCACATAAGCAGGGCCGCCAACAGGAATTCAAAACCCCGGGACAGAATTTAACATTCATGACCCAAATCGCAAGCCAAGAGATAAATGGTTATGACTGTCCAAGAGAACAGGTTATAAACGCTTTATTGTTTAATGTTTTAATCTATAACTAGGCCACATTCAAATCCCTTTGTTTTCAACAATTGTTAAGTCACATATTTAAATGCATAACCTACTCAGTCACAATCAGCCACTTAACTGCTACACATATTTCGTCGTTCTCATTTGGATTTGTCCTTCCATTTCTGTGCTCCTAGCTTTGGTTGCATGGTGGTTTTAGCCAGACAGCTACTTAGACAAATTTATGTTGGTTACATTTCAACAAATATGCAGGATTTTTTTCAGCAAAAAAAACAATTACTGTATTTTGCAATTACTTACCGGTCAGAAAGCGGTTCCACGCCAATGCCCGATAGAGAATGACGTTCTGAATGAAATTTGGAAACACTGAACAACCTGTTCCAAAAAAAGCACGAAGTGCTGTTAGTTTGGGTTCCTGGTTGCTAGCTATAGATACATGGTCTAAGTCCTCTTTCGCTTATTTGCCGTTTTTGTAGTGTTGTAGACAAGGGAGAAAATGATTGTCATGGTCTCTATCTGCCATTTTTGTTTCTTACAGTAAGGGAACTTCGCTCCCTACGGCGTATGTATTCGATACTGTATATATCTTCCAGTTAAAATGCGCATTCACTAAATAACCCAATGAGGAAAGCCCGCCTCACATAAGGTGATTGGCTGGAATGGGATTCTGGAACAGAACTGGCTGGAAAGTAGCGGCATGCCCCCAAAATTATAAATTGACGTTCCACTGGCACTGAACTTCTTTTTATTTATTTTTACTGTATCCTTTATCCTATCTAGTGCAGCTTTACCACAGTTGTGTTGCCCCTAGTGATTTGCAGTTCACTAACGATTTGTTCGTTGTGAACAAATCTTTTTCACAAGTTCTTTTTTCTAGTTCTTTTTTCTCGTTCATTCGAATGTTTGACAGCGGATTTCTATGACATGATCACCTGAGCCTTTGTTCTACCCACAACCACTGGCTTCCAGTTCAGTAGCCTACCCTCAGTCCAACAGCTGTTAGTTTGAAGTTCTCAATGAAAAGTTGATCAAGAAAGTAGCATTGTAAATACATGTTTGTAACAGATAATTGGACGCATGGCCTACAGTAATTAATGTAGTATTTGATTTTTGATTGTATTGGTAAACATAGTGTAAAAAAACTGCAAAGAGGAAAAACATGAATCCATTTATCAATGCAATTCCTTTGTTTAATAACTGCGTAACTTTCTCAATAGTACTGAATCCTAACATTGACTGAATTAATAATGATATTAAAAGCCAATCAAATGCCCCCCCCCCCCCCCCCCAAGCCTGGGCCCGGGACAACGTTTGCGGTTGCGCGCGCCCCCTTCGGCGTCACTGCAAGTAAGTATCATGTGGTTTTCTATACCCTTGACCAGTCCTTGAATGGGAGTATTTGCTTAAAATACATTGCCATGTTATCTGTTTTTCTTAGTGTGCATTGCATATTGCATGTTTTATCACTATGAATTGGGCAGAAAATTATTATGGCAGGCCTGAAAGGTCAAACCAGGCTGAGGCAGAACACTAATCATCTCTGCCAGCCTATTTCCGACATTCTGTCATGTGTTATTGGCCATCCATTCGCTTCAAAGTGATGTGGGCCACAAAGAGTGCTTTTTCTGCTAACTAAATACGATTGACAGTGGGCCACTTACAACAACAACAACAAAAAACACTCCTGTCAATTGCCTTGTCTCTAACATAAAGTAGAAGGCTGACCTTATTCACAATTTGTTTGGTCTGTCTTGTAAACGTCCTGTGAAAATGCAACATGTCAACATACCAGCCTCATGCCAGTCTAGAAGACCAGTGTCCTGCTTTTTGAGACAAGGCTCACCTGCCTCTCAGGCAGAGACAGTAATGTATGACTGACCCTCCAAACGGTTTTGGGATAGGATGACATCCTCACGTAAAGAGTAACTTCCGTTTTGACTTGTAATTTACTTCAAAATGTAATTATGAAGAAGGTGTCTGTGTTACATCAATCTAAAATACAGTGGTTATAGTGGTGTTTGTAGAAGGAGCACTTATGGTGAGAGTTGTAGTCCTCGTCAATGTAATGGCAGCCACAACATAATTATAGTGATACTGTAGTAAACAGAGTATCTGGTTGCAATTGTAACCTTTTTTTGTAATGCTATCCTTCTCTCGCTCTCTCTCTCGCTCTCTCTCACTTTCTCTCTCTCCCTCACTAATTCAGACTGTGTGTGTGTGTGTGTGTGTGTTTATTTGGGGGATCTATAGTTGACCCATCCCCTAAATTAAATGTTCTTATAATAGAAAACAGCCCTCAGTTCCTGCCTCACTAAAAAGATCCATATGATGTGAACCTTCAGGGCGGTGATAGGACAATGGTGACTAGACACTCTGAATTATTACAGAGATGTCCATTCACTAAAGCACGGTGGAAAAAGTGGGCAAATGGAAAATGATTATTTGACTTTGATTAAGACCAGACAGCCATGGATATGTAAATGGGACTTCATAGCTTGATGTTTGTAAAATAAATATCTAAGAAGATAGAACCTACGACCAGATATTGTCCTGCAGGATTGGACCTCAGGATTTTACTTGGACCAGATAGAATATGCTGCTCAGAGTCAATTGCCTGACAACCATAGCTGTGGGAAGTAGGATCGGTGAAGGTGCTGCCCCTGAAAGTCATTTTTAGCTCTGTATTTTATGCTCTTGTTTCGCCATGGTTTGCTAACTTTGCGAGTCATGTACGCTGCCAGAACACTCAAACTGAAATGTTACGCTGCAATAACAAATTGACGTCCATGAGCGTGGCACATAGTCGGTCGTCATGGTCTACAGTTTGGCCTGAGCAAGTTAGGTTAGTCAGGTGAAATGCTTAAACCCAGTTGGTGAAAATCAACCTATTGTCATGTATACTGATTGCTGTCTTAAGCCTTTTGACACAGTGAGAATGTTGTAATGCCTGTGTGTAGTCATCCAAGTGAAGCAGCGTATGGTATGTTTAATGTTAACAGCTCAGTTTGGTACACAGTTACTTCTTATTATTGCTTGGTGGATTCTGAAGTGCTAAGTAATCAACTTTAGTCAGCAGATTTCTAAATCAGAACTCTGCTCTCCGCTGGTAAAGCACATGTTTGTCTGTTCTCATAGTTCTTCCTGTCTATCGTTCACAGTTGCATTATCATTCTGGACAGTGATACCAAAAAAAGATATATCCTGACATCTACTTTCTCTACAAAAAATAATACATGGAACTGTTTTAAGACTGCCATACCCTGGATCATTTAAGAATTCAATTTTGAATTATATATTAAAAAAATATAGAAACAGAAAGGAAGTATCCAGAACAAACACACACATAGCAATTTATAACAGAAATTATTATGTTATGCTGTCTAGCCTTGAGACTGTTGTAGTCTGAGGTTTGTATGCCCTTTGTTACAAAGGCATTTTCCTTAAAGCACAGAACTTACTGCCTGCGTTCAATCGAGTACACTGAAATACTCGGTTAGTGTCAAAGGCTAGAAGCAAATGTTAATTCTACTTGTCTTGTACATCTCAAGTCATCTGGCACTCCAGTCAGACAGAATTAAACACAAAGGGCACTAAACAAGGTCCTGAGACATTGATAGATTGGATTAATTTGAGTGTCGCCAAAAGTAATTAAATTATCCCTTTTTGTAGGGAATCCTGTGGAAAATACAGCCTCAGGGTCCAAAAAACATTTGTGGCACATAGTGTGGTTTATATAAAACCAGAACTTAAACATGAACCCCCCTTGGAGTCCACTGCAGAGATTTCAATGATACACGCAATCTACAACAAGAAAAACTCAGAGCTCTTTCTATCTGTCTATCGTTGGATCTTGTGTTTGAAGAAATCATCTACTTGACCCTTCCCTGTGTGACGAAGGCGGATAAGTAGCCCTCCAGAGAGCATCGTGGAGACAAAGACCTTTCTCTTGGTAATGCCATTAGACTCAATTGGCTTCTCAAACAAACGGGCAGACATCTGTGACATCTGTGTCGTTTCTCCAGTGAGATGACCAAAGTCCTTAGGGCACTGTGCATGTATGTTCCTGCCTTTGAATTTATTGAAAGGGGTTGAATATGTTTATGCCACAGCTACAAGGTGATGGACAGTGGCTGTCTTATTTAAGATGTGACATACTTTGCAACTTACCTTACTAGATGTTTCAGTAAATAAAATGGTCTATTAGTATATTTACCTTTTATAATCTTTGGGAACACTAACATTGTTTCCTTTTAAACTAAATGCAAATTTTGCAATGGAACGCACTTCAAAGCCCCACTCACACACAATTATTGTAGCAATTTTATACCTGTTAGCAATCAGAAATCAACTTTTCAATCTTAGACCCCTAATTATGCTGACTGAGAGATTAGGCAAGAAGGTAAGAAGATCAAGTTGCTCTTTCCCCTCAAAAAATATGCAATGATCTAACGACAAACTTGGCATCAGAATAAACACAACCAACCAGGGTGCAGATGAAACAACTATGCTCAAGACACATGAACAGTCATTTACACCAGTGAACAGTTACATAGGCTGAAGCTTTGATTCCAGAATATCCAGTCTGTTTCACTTCACATATACTGTAGCTCAGCAACACCCATGTTATTTTGCTGGTGTGTTACGACTTACATTTTTCCCATCTGTCTCAAACTGCCAACAATAAAAGCATAGTTCAGTAGGATGCATATTCTGCCAAGGCCAGCAACAATTGATGTTAAGAGCACAAGGAAGGTGGTATCACAGACTGCTGAGAGGACACAAAGATAGAAGGATTGAGAAGGGACAATTTGAGATAAAAGATGAGATTTGATTCATTGTTTATATAATGCACATCAAAAACACCATACACACTAACCTCAAATACAGAACATCTTTCCATTCAGACTAGGGCAGAAATATGGCTATGACCATCATATCTTGGATGTTGTTTCACTACTTTAATCCATAAAAAGGCTATCCTTCAACAAGTGTTGGCCTTTTCCCCATTTATCATTAGTAAAATCATGTTTTTCATCCTCCAAATGTGTTCGCCAAATTATTTTACCATGACCCTTCTAAACAGTCTTCTGTTATCAGACTCCTTCATAGCTTGCAGGCAATGGTATTCATCTATGAATTATTAAATAATTGTCCTGATTATGTGCACTGAAATACAGTACTTGGCAATTGTCCACATTTCATCATCCGTAAAAAAATTATCTGTATAGCATCATTGTCTTGAAGCTAATAGGAAGGCTTAAACAGCCCGTATCATTCTCTTTTTTGTATCCATTCCAGCTTTCTTGTGAGGGGAATATTTCATGCATGAAAAATAACAGAGGGCCACACACTGTATAAGCTTCCAATTTACGACCTTTATTGGACAATGTTTTGATCCAACATGGATCTTTGTCAGGTCAAAAGTATGTTTCATGCATAACTGAATGTCATATTTCTTTACAAGCACATTGTTTCTGACATATATATATATATATATATATATATATATAATTATTTTTTCTCATAGCTGGTCCACAAAATCCTACAACACCCACATTAATATATGCTGTGCAGAGAAGAGTGTGGTCCGTTTCAATATCGAATTCCTTTGGGCTTGACATTTTAAAGGGTCCATCTTCACCTTGTCCCCATCTCACCAAAGATAAGTGATACATGCCAATCTAGTATTACTGTTGCATAGACTCAAGTCTAATGTAAAAACCAAAATGCTATATAGCAAATTCAGTCTTAACCGATTTGATAGGACCAGAGCGATGTTATTTGTTTTGCAAACTCTGAGTCATCAACTGAGAGTGTACAATCAATTAATTACAGGGGACTAGAGCACAGTTGTCTGAAAAGCTTCTCCTGGGTATAAGAAATGGCAGTGTTGTGGTTGACTTTCAGCTATTATTCCATGTGGCACAATGCTTTGCCATGGAAGCCATACATTGTTGCTTGTGCGATGCTCTGCCCACTCTACCAGAAAAGACAGGTTTCATGGTTAGCCAGCTGGCAGGAGACAGCCAAGAACACTAGGTTGGGATTTCAATTTACTTACGAGGATGTGTTATGGTTAAAATACACAAACTAAAAGGCAGTGAAATAAGAAAAAGGAAACTATTGTGATTTTCCATCAAACCCCATGTTACCCCATCAAATGTATAAACAATACCCCATGACAACACAGCAGTGAATCCACTGTGAAAAGTATTGAGAAATCGCAGTGTAAATATTTACAGTGACCTTAATGATGCATTGAGGCTTGGACACTGTCCAGAGAGGTTTATATTATACATAGCTGAAGAGGTCATGATGGATACATGAGATTACTTATCCTGGTTGGATCTGAATTAGAAAGAAAACGTCTGTTTGTTGTGAGGTCTGGAGGAGGATTTGTTCTTGTAACAAAGTGAGGATGTAACGTGTTGCAATATGTGTGGCACATTACTATGAATGTGATGGATGGAAAAGGGTGGGGGGCAATGGCAAGGTCTAATGTGGTCCAGGCCAGCGTACCCAACTGGGACAGAACAATGCCTTTGCCTCTCTGTCTAAACACGGTAACAGTGATTGACAGGTATGGCCCAGGTGGTGTTTGGGCTGACTGACAGATGGCTTCCAGCAGAGCCCGAAAGGTTTGCATTATTTGAAAAAAAACATGGAAAGACTTTAGAGTTTGCTCACCTACAGAGCTTGATGGATTGTATGTTTTACTTAGCATATAAATGTTGCTCTTACGTAACAGCAGTACACAAGTTTTACACATAGGGTATAGCTATGTAGCATTTTAACAAAAGGGGAACTTACCTGAAATCTATGAAGCAGTCTCCTGGTTGAATACACTACATCCAATCTCATACACCTGTATGAATGAATGGATTAATTAATTAATTTGTCCTTGATACTCAACCACATGAGTGATAAAGCTGTGTGGGAGACCAGATCAGCTTTCAATATGGCTTTATTGTGTTTAAGCTGCAAATCTAGGTTTACATTCCTGATTTCATAATGCTAAATAAGATTTGTCACTAGCTAAAATGGATAATGTCTGCTGTTTTGTTTGTCCCTTGCTTGAGATGCTTCAAAACTTTGGTTACTGAAGTGTGAAAAGCTTGTCTTTTATCACGGGTTCAAAGAGAGGTGAGAATGCAAATGATGCTTGTGTTTTTATTATGTGTTTAATAAACAAATGTGGTATAGACAGACAGCTCACTGACTCAAACATACAGCATTCACAGGGCACATATAATTTGAGCTAAGCAATAACAAATAATCGTACAAACTACAGCACTGAATACATTTCAGTGACCGTCCTTCTCAGTCAATACCGAGGTTCTGTTTTTTGATCACCACAGGGGATCGAATCAGCAGGACACGTGTCAAAAGGGGGAGGAGATATAGATAGATGCTTCATGGGCCTGGATAGGTTTCACTAAAAGGTACATCTAAGGGGCAAGTCCGTTATCCAGCATGCAGATCCCTGCAGGGCTCTATCCTATTTACTGGATATCACCAACGCAGCAGCTCTCCCCCCACCTCCCGACCGCCCTCCACCCCCTGTATGCCCTGCAAGATTCTCATTTCTGCCCAGCAGCTTGTTTCCTTTCCATTAGCTGGCACGACAGACGCCCACGTTCATTCAATTACATCCGCTGTACCTGCCAATGGCTCCCCTGCTCCCCAGCACTGCACTGCCAGCCAGACCATCAATCGCCGCTGCCTTATCAAGCCAACTGTCCATGGCACCACTGAGTATCCCCATTCAAATTTAGAATCTGTCACCTAGAAGAATAAAGAGGAAGGAGAACAAGATACAAAAGAACTGTTACGACCAGAACTTACTTTTTACTCAAATGTAACACTGATGTTGCTCTAGTCATTATAATCAAACAGGATTTTTATTTCTAAGTATTTTATGTTGCTGTATTAAATAAAAAAAAATATAACAGTCAAATGTTTGGACACCTACTAATTCAAGGGTATTTCTTCAGTTTACTATTCTCTTCAGTTTCTATCAACACTTTGAAATGACACATTTGGAATCACGTGTTGACCCCCAAAAAGTTAAACCAATCAAAATAATATTTTAGACTCTTCAAAGTTGCCACCCGTAACCTAGATTTAAGCTTTGCACGCCCTTGGCTTTCTCTAAAATGGGTTCCTGAGGTAGTCTCTTGATATGCATTTCAAAAGTAAATTTTGGTTGCATTAACTTTACAGTATTCCTCTGAAAAATTACTTAAATCATTGTGAAAGTAAAATCATTAGATACATTAATTTCTATCATTTCTAGGAGAATACAGTCTGTGCATTCACTTTATTTGAATAATTACAACATCATCGTCAGCATCAGGGCAAGACCAGCTAATGTTCAATTTGATATTTTTTTTTCCAGTTTTCATCAACACTTGGGGTTCTTATGGAAAGGCATGGCTTTATGAATAAATTAACAAAGCTGCTAAAACCGCTAACAAATACCAAATAATCAAACAAGAATGTCTAATTAGCTGGCATTCAAACAAACCACATTCTGCTAATATTATGTCTATCTGTGTAAGCCCCAAATCTTTAGAATTACATCCTGGAGTGATTAGGTCAATGATGGGGTGCCGTTTGTGTTTTTTACTGTCTGGAAGCAGTGGGGAACCTTGAGTTGTCTATTGCCACTCTCTCTCATCCTCACTTTCTCTCTATCTCAGTGAGAACAAACAGGCCATGCACTGGTGACTGACTGATAAAGTGTCGGATATCTTGCTCCCTCCATATGATAGGAACTGCTTTGTTTCTGTTCAGTTTGAACTCCCACAGCATCAACACATTATCATGCTCTGTGGTCTGCCTTCTAATGCCTCTGACATTGCAGCGGACAGTGTTTCCATATGAAGACTTTAAAGTCAGACTTAGAATGACTAAACACCATATGTGTGTAATAATAAAAATGGCACTATGAAATCTTTCAGGAAGCTCCTGCACATTAGCCAATTAACAAGTGTTCTGTCTCAAAACAATCTCTGCTCTACCCATAGAGAAAAATATACTCTGGTGATTGTTTTTTTTGTTGTTGTTTTTTACCAAACGTCAACAAGTTGCATGTTATTCACAGAATGTCAAGTCAAGCAGGGGAGGTATATATTGTTTGTTGTGACTGGCTTGCATTTCATTGTGGTGTTGAAGATGCAAACCATGCTGTTGAACTGCCTATGGTTGGGAAATGTGATGCAGTTATATTTTGCTTATTAGCTGGGTGCAGAAAGCTGTTGATGAAAAAATGTTTTTTTTACTACCAAAAGATGAAATGTGTCATCTGAAATATCAATAGGGTTTGTTTTGGTTTATGGCAGAATTCACCATAAGTTTATGCTGACCAACATAGTCATTTTGGATGTCAAAATCAAAGTGTTAGTATAGTTTTAAAACTTAAGATGATAAGAAGATCTACCTTTCAGAATGTCTCTTCAGCTAGCTAGTCAACTGAAAAGCTAACTTCTTGCTATAACACATTTTCATTGAAGTCATTAAAAGCAGACTTCCATAGTGATTTACATTAGTGAGTGCAAACCGAATTGCCGTGAGAATCAATCCCAGAACCCAGTCATGACAAGCACCATTTTGTTACCAATTGACCTAAAATATAGGAGATGGTGGCAAGGCCAAATGGGCAAGAAGTAATGCCATGCCATTAATTACAATGGTATACTTTCAAAACTGTTATTCTTGTAAGTTGTGTCTGGAGATTTGGCAAATCATCTCATGTCTGAAAAACTACACCTTTTTGTTGGTGGGGCTCACTGTTTGTGCCATCAGACCCCTGCAACTTATCCAGAATGCTGCTGCCCTGGTGCTCTCCGATGTCCCAACTTCCTCCGCACACTCAACTGGCTTCAAACTGTAGATACCTTTAAGCTATGCTCATACCCTAAATCCCTACACAAGCTTTTTTACTTCTGCCACCTCTGGTCTGATGACTATCCCACCCCTACAGGAGGACAGCGCCTGCTTAACCCAGTCAATGCTCCCCTCTGTCCAAGACAAACAATGGAAAACATACTTAAAAGGTTATGATGTTTTTTCTTGCACATTTTCACTGTAATCACAGCTCCTAAAACTAGCTATCTAGCATTGGCATTTTTCTACTCCTCAGTAAGTGTAAATTGTTACAATTATTTTGTTGTTCAAAGTTGTGGATATTACAAGATCACAAAAGAGACATAGAGCACTAGCTATCTAGATAGCATAGCTGCCAAAGAGCGCTAGATAGCACAGCGGCCAAAAAATCACTCGGTCCGAGTGCACAGTGATGTGTGCTACACTTATTAGTGTTTGTACAGAAACATGTCCACTTTGAAAAGGGGTCCATATGATTAAAGTCAGAATTACTTTTAATGGCATTCAGAATGTAACATGTTAACGCAAATGCACTATTAATTGAATTGCATTTGACCGCCCAACCGTTCATGCATTGTTAGTACATTACATTTATCAGCCCTATAAACATATTCAAGGTTGATTTTAATTCCCAGAGTAGAAACAGAACTAAATATAATGAATGGAATTAGATTTTCGCTAACAGCTGGCCAAAATAATTGTCAGAAAATCATGCTTCATGTTGAGGTTCTTTGACTAAACCTTTCAGAGGGGTTCTTCAAAAAAGGTTTTTGAGCTGGAAAGGTTTAGCCACTGTGGCCAAACATTATAAATGTAATTGCTGTTCATCTTGTTATGTTTGTATTTTGCAGAGTAAACTGTTTATGAATATTAATCCCTCTTGCATACTCTTAATAAAGTATAGAATTAGCATTGGTGATTACATTTAGTGAAGTGTGAATTATCCCAACTTTGTGATTTGCACTGGCTATTGGGAAACTCATACACCTCTGTAAGCTTCACTGAAGGAAAACTGTTTTCATTGTTAAACCTTAATATACAGTAGAACATATTAATAGCAATTAAATTTACTGTATTGGGAGGCAAAACAATTAAATATATCAAAATTGCTCCTTAACAAGCCAATCTACCCCAGGGATCCTGCAGGAACCAGTTGCTTCATTGAACAAAGATTTCTTCAAGAACCACTCAAATGACCAAAGCTGCAAACATGCTAGTTTTTGCTATATTTGCTAGTCAATAATTCCACGAGAACATCCAAGGCCTCTATCTCCGTGTTTCTTCAAATAACCAATAATTCTAATACTGTACTGTACTGTTAGACAAAAAACCACCACAATCAATCATGAGTGATAATTGATAATATTTTACTGGTGATTCATCCATGCATCTTCATTCTACATAATAACCATGTGCACTTGAGTTGTACAATGTTTCAAAGTGGCCTACAGTGGTGTTCTAAATGATGTACAGTTAAGTCATTTGAGAGCAGATTGTGTGTTGCCTAGTGGCAATAGGCAGCACAACAGTGATCCAACAATGTGCAGAAGGTTCAGGAACCTCCAGGTCTTTTTGTCTGGCGAACTGAAAATCCCGAAATTGTTGGTTCTGACGCCACTATAAATAAAATATAGACAACATGGTGGGGATTGGTAGAATCTACATGATTTGGATTTGTAGGTCATTCAGTTATATTTGGTTCCTGATCTTTTGGAGTCACACAGATAATTAGCCTACATAATCCATTGCTACTCAAGTAATCAGACATCTACTGTATTAATCAATCAGACATTAACAAAAAGTGTATTTTTTAAACAAAAAATAAGTAGCATTTTCATTGGCAGTTATACACATTGGTCAACATTTTCCAAATACCTTTTAATTGAAATGTTAATTTGTTATATATATAGGGCCATGTCTCTCGTGTAGTAGTTTACTTAGATCGTTGGCCTAGTTCTTACTACATTCAAAAGACAAACAAAATGCTGTATCACATCACAAGCCAATAAAATAAGAGATGGTAGGTATTTGACCCAATGCCTAATTTGAGCCTTTGAATGGATTAAAACCTGGCAAACTCATTGCTTGTTATACCATCCACTAGTGTCACCTCAGACATGGTATCTGTTTTTCATTCCCTCTCTCTCCCTGCTTTAAGACACTCCGCTAAATGTGGCTTTGTGAGCAGTGAATCCATTACCTCAGTGACAGCACAATTCAATTATTAGACAGGCTAATAATCTGACTGAATTGATTGTTCACTATATTCGCAGACAAATGGCCAATGCAGGGAACATCCTTTCTGAGATTTCCTGCTTTGAGGATAGGAATGGATACCTGTGGCTGAAAATAAGCTTTTACTGACCAGAGTGGTCATTTTCTAATCTGAGAAAGTTCAAGACCGATGAAACCGATTGTTTGATTGGGTTATTTCAAATTGTCCAATATAAAGTTACATATTACATTATTCATACATGCTTGCATGCAGGAAATACAATAAATTTCTTCCTGACTGTGATGAGTATATTAACATTGCGTCATTCTACATGAATGGTGCCTTCCGTGTTACAGTCTTAAAGACAAAGAAAAACACATAGTCCCTATATACAATTTTCAGATTCAGACAGATGAATAATGACCTAAATTGGAGCACAATGAATGTAGAGTAGCAAGCTTTTCATGACGTCAAGGCCTCCGCTTCACTGCGCTTTATGGATTTTTATTGACAGCCTTTCTGAACTTGAACACTTTGTATGTGAAGAGGTCATGAAATCCCTCCAGCTAATTGGGCAACATCTGCACATTTGTTGTTGTCTAAATGAGAAAATGACTGCAGATTTAGAGACTGTCATGTATTTTGAAAGATGACACTGAGAATTATGATAAAAACTGGCTTAATGTCATACAAGCAATTCAAACACCCATGATTCCTTAATGTGCCCTTCAAATTTAAATACCATTGAAACTAATGTCATCGTGCCAGCATCTATGGTCACTATGTATTTGTGTAAAGTTACAAGATGACATCGGGTCATACCCTAGATTTTCCTGAACAGAAGCAGCATGTTTGTTTTATTGTTAAGAGGATTCTAGGCCAAACTTGTACCTGACTGCACTCACAACTCAAATCATACACACACCACAATGAAAATGTGTTAGCCTGAGAGGCTAAATTATGACCTTGAACTGTGAGAACATATCTTATTACTTCTCATGTTGGCAAAATAACACACTTTCATATGAAAATATTTAAAAGTGAACCAAAATGTGATGTATAATGGACTAATTTTGAACTGTGTAAAGAACAGCAGGAACTGTGTAATGCTGGAGATGCAGGAATGGCTATTGGATAATTAGTCATGGTTTGGTGACATCTTATGTGCTATTTTAAATGTAATTTAGCTGTATTGTAAAAATGGTCTTCGAAATACATATGGGTCCCTGAAGCGTGTGTGAAGAAGTTCCATTGCCAGACCATGTTGCAGCCAGTTGGGATGCTCTCTGTAATGCAGCAACACTACTTCAGAGCACAGTGCTGAATTTATACTTTTGGAGAAGAGTCAGTGTTGTCCCCTCTCAACCACACTGGTGACATTGATTGTCAATGAGACATTCTCGACTGTGATGCAAAGGGACCTTGAGTCCCTTTACTGCAGCTCCAAAGATATGGTTTTTGCATGTCCCCTCTGCTTCCCGAAAGTCAGCAAGAATTACCTTTATTTTACTGAAGAGGTTGACAGAGAGGTTGTTAGCCAGGCACCAAATGCCAGTTTTCTTACCTTTTCGATGTAGGCTGACTCATAGTTGGTAGTCACCAGGCCTAAAATGTGTTGATGATAACTTGTTGATAGAGTTGCTGTTATTCACTCATGGGGGGAAAGGGGTAAGGCAGAGGGCTGAGGAAATTGAATAATGAGATAGAAGAAATGGTTGAAATTTTCCTACTTTGGATTTGGAATTCACTTTAGACAGATTAGCTAGGTAGTTTTTTGGAGTCTTCAAAGTTGGGCCGTTTACCAAAACAGAAAGATCAGAATGACTTGTAATAGTAAATTCATAAAATAATTGCATGTATAGTAGTTTGCAAACACAACTTGGTTTAAATTCTAGTTATTTTCTGTCTGTGTTTACATTGTAGGTAACAGGCTGGCTGGCGGAGTCATTCATGATGTCACACTTCCTGTAAAACTTTGTCATGCTTTAAATAGTCTATGGAATCCAGAAAAAAAACAGAAGTGAGTTGTTCTGCTATGGGCCTTTAATGCAGTATGTAACAGAGTTAAGATCGTACTGAAAATTATGTGATACATTTTCATTCATTATTTTAATCTTTTGACAGACAAAGACTAAATCCATTGTTTTCTGGTGGGTGCAGTTGTTTTTGCAGTCTTTGAAAAAAAAAAATCCTTAATATTTTTCAGCTCTGCAAACCCAGTTGTGAATAACCTGATTTAGCTTTTTATCCAGCTAAATATTAAACGCTACTGAATTAGTTTAGGGTTGAAAAGAAAACCTACAAATAATTTCTCCCCTGCAGGGTCATCTAAATAAAAATATTTTCATTCTCTTACATTCTCTCTTTTTTGTGAGAATGTACCCTAGCTGGGTTCTATCCAGGGCCCCAAAGTGATTATAACTGGAACCGGAAATAGTTACCCAAAAGGGTTCTCCCTGGAACCAAAAATAGTTACCCAAAAGGGTTCTCCCTGGAACCAATAAAAAAAAAATCCCAACAGGGACAGCCAAAGAACTCTTATGGAACCTTTTTTTTTTTCCTTTTTGAGTGAGCAGAGGAAGCTAAATAGAATATGTTGGTGGGTGGTTTGCTCAGAGCTATTTTTGTGCAACCATATGAGTGTCATTCCAGTTTATTTAAGCTGTTGTGTTATGCCATTACATATTATACATTACTCTTTATAGAGCCAACCTCTGAAAATATAATAAACAAGTTCTGCATATCTCCAAAAAGGGTGGTGGCCATGGCAATCTATTTTTCAGTTATGTATATTTTTCATGTTTATTTATAGAATATTAGGATATGGTTATTTCCCAGCCTGTATGCAACATGTTCTATTTTGATTCTTATGAACATGATTCTTTTCTCAACCTTCAAAAAGGATTCTACAGTATACTGTAGCACCAAAGGGTTTCTCTGTAGTTACAGTACAAATAAACTATATATCTAGCTTTAAACGCCTCTATCCCATGGATATGACTGGTTAAAACAAATGTACACTGGTATACAAAGAGAGGCCATACTGCTTTCCACTTGATTATTATGGAATACAGAAGCAATTCTTGAGCAACCACATTGAGTCCAAACTGTATGTTTTTTCTTTGCAGCACAAAGGGAATATGTAACCTATTCCAGACTGAAAAAAATATAGTTGAACATTGGTCTATTGGTTGAAAAGCTGACTTGTAATTGGTGGGGAAAAAGCTTGGTCATCTATACGTTAAAGCGATTTCACTTTACTCATTCGAAAAGTTATTTTCAGTGTACGTTACTTCGAAGATGAGCTGTGTCTCCATCTCCCTTGTGTGCGCGGTCCCCAGGGAGGGCTTTACCACCATCCGCCTGTTTTGATTGGTCGACGATTTCTAAACCTTGTGTAGCCATTCGCGCCGTTCTCTTGCACTGGTTGGTTCTGGGAACGTGCGACAGATGAGAAACTGCTTCCATCTGGTATCGGGGGGTGATTCTACTTAGCCGCCCCTCGGCAAGACACATCTTGCTTACATTGCTACTAAGGTCTCTGAGACTCATTTCGTTTCACTGGAAAGCTGGAGAGGACTTGGGTTCCTAAAGCGGCTGCACCGGATTGATCGTTGGGGATGCTACGGCTTTATTCACACACTCTCCTTTCCTCTTGATTCTCGCCTTAGGCGAGTAGTTCCACTGTCGTTTCAATCCATCCACGGTATTCCCGTTATCCAGCGGAAAGCGCAGAAGTGCTTGGACCAAAAGTGATAACGCTAGGACTTGTCGCGTTGGATGTTCATAGCCTGTCATAAAGAAGTGGTCATAGGCTGGAGCTGCTAATGGGACAAGCAGTAGACTGACAACATTCAGTGTGGTTTTACTCCAAGACAGGTATGGGATTTAGCCTATAGTTTGGCCTATTCATTTTAGTACATTTTGTTTTCCAATTTTAAGTATTTTGAACTGGCAAATTGACAGCTGTGTAGTTTTAGGATTTGACTGACATGTGATACAATTGATAAAATCCAGAGGCTACTAAAAGCTACATTTTAGATTACACCATATTCAAGATTTCCTCAGTTTCTGAGTACAAAATCGTCACTGTGTATATTAATTGCAGGACTTTCAATGCAGTTAATTACTTTTAACAGAATATACTTATTTTTGGTGTTGGATTATCATCAGGACAGTGAGAAAATAACCCATCAAATGATATCTTGTCACTCACCTTTTCATTCTTCGATTCAAATCTTAAACCTTTCCGTACAATTGCAGATTGACTAGGCACGTCTAGTTTGACACACCGTTAAGGTTATAGTCTGCATAGGCAATATGTGCCGAACAAGGCATTTTCTGGTTTTAGGGACGAATAACGTGCTACAGAGCAACTTTCTCTCCAAGTGTAGGCGATACGGAGATTAATTTCCTTGCAAGAGTTTGTAGCCAAATATCAAATTGAACTGAAAGGGTATGGACAGCCAGATGATATCATTTTGTTGTGCATTGTAATGCGCAAAATTACAAACGATATGTAAAAACTAATATTGTGTTATATTTTAAAGGCCGGTTTGCATTAATTGAATTGTGATATTTTGGCAAATTTATTGAGATTTGATTGAAGTTGTTTGAATCTTAGCTTACATCTACGTGTAGTTGTATAGTGATAACAGGTTGGTGTATTATATTCTGAATACAAACATAATTCAGTAAATCTATAGGCTGTTATATCCCCCGGTAGCCTATCTGTCATCATAGGCAGTCAATTTAAGTGCGTATTTTCTTTAAATTGATCGTGGTCTTCTTAGGCTACATTTGGCTATAATTCACATTGGATAACAATGTTGTCATGCGCAGCTATTGTGAAATAGGTTTCATTATGTTTCAATGTTAAGGACAAGGTAGCCTAAATAAAACAGTTTGCCTAGCTTGTCCAATGCATAGACTAGCCTATTCACAGACCCCTCAGTATTCATGTCCACTGCTCAAGACTTCTGCTTTCAAGCTGGAAATAATATCCCCTTTTAACCCTCTATACCCCCACCACACTGTTGCTCAGCGAAATGTCTGCTTCTGCTTTTCCACATGTGCTCTTGCCGGATGGGTACCACCTATCCTATGCTCCTTTAAAATTAAACATGTGTTGATATTATATATTTGTGTTATGCCCAAATTGGGCATTGAGAAAGAAAATCAAGATTGTTATCACTGAACAAAATGTATTTAACAGGGTTCTAATCCCTTAAATTAGTTCCCAGTGCTTTGTTAACTGCTAGTATTTACACTTAGGAATGTGTTAGGCTAGATGCTGAAAATGTTTGAGCAACATAACCAGAAGTAAATTACTCACCCTAGGGAATCAATCCAATCACAATTTAAATACATTTGAGACATAGGAAGAATCCATGAAACAATTTCTCATCCCATTTGAGCAAAAACCACAGCTAACATTTCAGAATCATTGTCTCGTGTTCAACTGGCAAGACGTGAATAGCTAAATGGAACATCTTAACATACCTTTATAATTACAACTACAGACACCAGTCTTGAAAACCCCCCAGAAGAGAATGAAAATGAATGTATTCAAGGAATCAATAGAGGGTGCTGTTGTTCTGTGGAGCGCTTGTCCTGTTTGCTTACCTCGGCGCTAGTCTCTAAGGAGCACTCAAAAAGATGGAGCGCCACCGCCGGTGTTGCCCATGGTCCCAGGGGACGGAGAATTCAATCTAACAGAGGCTCTGGCTAATGCTGTGGCACTTTGTCAGGATTAACATCTTTCTAGTCAGTGGCTTCTGTTACCTTCGGTGTCACGTTACCACCTTGGAGTTCTGGGGCGGGGGAAAAAATGAGGCACCGGTTTCCTGCTCTGCTCCATGCTGTGCTATTCCAATTCCACATTACTGTGGGTCGATAAAGGAAGAGACTCCATCATTCTGAACAAATAAAGGCATTTGTTATTTTGACTGCCAGCTCCAGCTTTTCAATGAGTGCTTTTACTTTGGAGAGAAAAAAAAAAAACAGTGACTTAAAAGTTTTCCTGTTTGCTTTGTGTTTTAGTTTGCCTTGTGGGCTCATGCTGAGCTTGCCAACCTTGAGCTGAATAAACGTTGGAATATTGTCAAAGATTATGGCAGTAAAGCAAGTAGTCCTTGTCTACCCTGTGTGCTTAAGCATGGATTTTCCTAACAATAAGGTAACAACCTATCAAGAAATATGACAGCTTTTAAGCACACAGTACCTGGGTAATTAGAGGATGTGACCTAGACCTGGAACTTCTGAAGGGTGCATGGCAACCTAATTAAGGCTTCAGTTTATCTGAAACTGTGTAACGTATTCTTAACACACTTCCATGTTTTTTGAATGTTCAACAGTATTCTAAATATGGACTATGGACATGGTCTTGGTCCATCCACCAGCAGCTAGTGGGGTGACAGATTGGATTTAATCATTATCCTCATGTCACAGGAACTAGATTAGGATATAGTCTACCCCATCCTTTCAGAATCAAAGTCAATAGATATTCTGTGTCCACTGTTGGCTTCTTTTCATTCCCTGTATGTTCCCATTTATTTTGTATTCTTTTCTTTTCATTATTTATTTATGTGATAGACATTAACCTCAAAAGGGTTAACATGGATCAATCGCTTAAAAATGTCATATTTTCTATGCCTTTTAAATGTTTTGACTTTGTCAGTCAGCTACTTACCAAGTAATAATGAATTATGTATTACTATAGAGGACTGAAAAGTAACAATACATTTGTATTCTAGTTTTAAGCTAAAAAGGAGTGTTCAATATATACAAAAAAAGCCTATGAGAAAAGCATGGAATGGTATTTGGTACAAATGTACACTACCATTCAAAAGTTTGGGAACACTTAGAATTGTCATTGTTTTTGAAAAAAGGAAAAACATTGTACATTTTTAATAAGATCAGATTGATCTGAA
This sequence comes from Esox lucius, assembly GCF_011004845.1. Classification (NCBI taxonomy): domain Eukaryota; kingdom Metazoa; phylum Chordata; class Actinopteri; order Esociformes; family Esocidae; genus Esox; species Esox lucius. The sequence continues at coordinate 10,965,955 of NC_047570.1, read as the reverse complement.
ATACAGTGTAGAAATTGTTAATTTTGGAAATGAGTATTGTACCGGAAATGGCTGACTTTCAATGGAACATCTACACAGGCATACAGAAGCCCATTATCAGCAACTATAACTCCAGTGTTCCAGTGGCACATTGTGTTTGCTTATCCAAGTTTATCATTTTCATTGATCATTAAAAAAAAAATGTTTTCAATTATGTTAGCACCACTGTAAATTGTTGTACTGTTTAAAGAAGCAATAAAACTGTCCTCCTTTAGGCTAGTTGATTATCTGGAGCATCAGCATTTGAAGGTTTGATTATAGGCTCAAAATGGCACAAAACAAATAACTTTCTTCTTTGTTTCTGAGTGTGAGGCTCGGTGCACTACTGAGAAAGCAGACAAATTCATTAGAGTGTCTAGTTTAAGAAACAGACAACTCACAGGTTGTCAACTGGTAGCTCCATTCAAGAGAACTCGTTCTCAATGTCAAGAGTGAAGAGGCGACTCTAAATCAAAAGACATATCTCAGATTGACCAATAAAAAGATGACACTGACACAGGACAGAGGAAGACTGGAAAAAAATTGAGGTGTTTCGGATGACCAAGAAGAGTATTTGTGAGACCCAGAACAATGACAAGATGCTGGTGGAGTGCGTGACACCAACTGTCAAGCATGGTGGAGGCAATGTGATGGTCAGGGGGTGCTTTGGTAGTGGTAAAGTGGGAGATTTGTACACAGTAAAAGAGATCTATAAGAAGGAAGGCTATCAGTCCATTTTGCAACACCATGCCATAACCTGTGGACATTGCTTGATTAGAGCCAGTTTCCTCTTACAACAGGACAATGACCCAAAGCACAGCTCTAAACTATCCAATAACTATTTAGGAAGAAGCAGTCAGCTGGTATTCTGTCTATAATGGAGTGGCCAGCCCAGTCACCAGATCTCAACCATATTGAGCTGTCGTGGGAGCAGCTTGACCATATGATATGTAAGAAAAGCCCATCAATCCAATCCAACTTGTGGGAAGTGCTTCAGGAAGCATGGGGTGAAATCTCTTCAGATTATCTCAACAAATTGACAACTAGAATGCCGTAAGTATGCAAGGCTGTAATTGCTGCAAATGGAGGATTCTTTGACGAAAGCTAAGTTTGAAGGACACAATTATTAATTCAGTTAAATTATTTCTAACCTTGTCAATGACTATATGACTCTTTTTATGTATGTTTTCATGGAAAACAAAGGGATTTCTAAGTGACCCCTAACTGTTGAACGGTAGTGTATGTACCCCTTGCGTTTCACCTTCATTTCATGTTGAAGGACTGCAGTTTCTTCATGTTTTAGTAGTGCTGAGGTGTACCACTTTTGTTTTTCATTATATACAATATTACACAAGATAAATGAATGGAAAACAGTCATCAAAAGTAGCTTGAGTTTCATCAGATTACAACAGAAAATACAATGCTATTTGGCTAGCAGGAAATTACCCTACACAGACAATGCATGATGACATTTTCTATGTTTTTCATTGAATGGGTGCAACCTTTCTTAGTGTTCTGCTTAAAATTTAACTGGCTTCAAAACTGACACAGAGAAATGTGCAATCTGCTGCTGTAAAACAGGTTGTGAAGGCATGATTGGTTTAAAGATGAGAGCAATGATTCATCCTCTGAGTTGAGAGAACTTTAGATTTGTGTTTAAAAATCAGATGCATTTTGCCTCATCCAATTTTCCTTCAGCAAAAACACATATTTCTGCATGAATGGGACTTCTGGTGACTATGCATGAAATATATCATATTTTATATCAGTAATTTGTTTAAAACATAAGTGTCTGTTTTGAAAGATACAATTTGTTTATAAATGTGTGATGAAAATAGATACAATGTATATGTCTTGCAGCAGGTTATTGAAAGACAAGTAGTTATTGTTTGAAAGTACAATGTGTATTTTTGCCATTTCAATGTTGGGTTGAACAATGTTGGCAATTTTTTGGCTAAAGGAAGGGAAGGTGGTTATTAGACATCTCTGTGTTGTACCAACAGCATCTAGGCTATCTCAAAATCAATGGGACATAAAGGAAAGGTAGTCTATTACAGCATTTCTGGTTCAATATTAGCCTTGGCCTTTTTTTAAATGGACATTTAGCGTGACTTTGAAGACGAAGGAGGATAATCGTCTGTTAAAAGACTAATCACAGTGTCATTCAATTATTTCATGACAAAAATAGTGTTTTTAATATTGATTTTCATTCACCATTCATAGCGGGTGGACATATTTTAGATTTAATAAATAGTTGCAAATTATGCAGAACAATAGCCAATACTGTTTGACACTGATGAAAAAGGACCATGGCTCAGTTTATTCAAAGCTGCCTTATTGCTGTACTCTGCAGATTTCTGGATAAACCACTACGTGAGAACACTGACACTGTCAGAAGCAGCAGTTGACACTGAACATTGTTAATAATTTCATGTTCAAGCAATATAAACATTAGTCATTTTTCCCACATATCCTTTATGCTGCAGTCTAAGACAATCATTATCCTAACCCATGTCAGAAGTAAATAACATGACCATTCTTCAGTTTGATTATGACATTATTATGTAAGAGAAACAGGAGCACTGTCCGACTTGAGTGTGAAAAAGTAGTCGAAGGCCAGAACATCATGTTTCTTCCATGTCAACTTTAGTGTACAACATTGCATTCGAAAAGCGATTATTTTAGGTTGATATGTAATCATTATTTTGTCACTCTTTCCCCAGAAAATTGAAAATGGCTGGCAGTTGAGGGCAAGGTGTGATTTGTTACAAATGTTGTTCTCAGGTCTTAGTCTGTTTATGTGGATGTCGTAGGAGTAAGGTCGCATTGTGCTATAAGCTGTTATCATTACTTCTTAACATGCGCAAAATATGTAACAATATAATGTGTAATTATCAAGCGTTAGTAACGTCAGCAGGTGAATTTGCAAATTAACATTCCTTGTTCCAGTTGTATTAAAGCTGAATCCTCAGGAACCAAACACGATATCTACGTTCTAGGACGGCACAATAACCAATGGTAACGGTTATGGAATGTTAACTTATTTCTGCAAACTGTAATGCACAGTTACTATGTATTTGCTGAATTTAATTTAGTAAAAAAATAAAAAAAATGCGGCATGTGCAAAAGTATGAGTACTCTTCGAGTTGATACACTAGTCTTATTTTTTGTGAAGTCTCAGAACTTAAATGACTCAGTAGGCTTTAATCCTAGTCGGGGATGACAATTCTGGAACTTAATACATTATCTGACTTTTTAAACCTCTCAGGAACTCACACAACATTGTGAGTTACTGAGACTCACACAACACTCAACCATCATGGGCTGCATTGAGTGAGGATATGAAGATGATTGGCTCCTAAAGCAGGGGAAGGGATGAACAAAATGTATCTAAATGCTTCCTGCTGGCAATTTTCACTGCCCGAAATGTCTTTAACAAACGGAAGGGGATCTGTTGAAGTCAAGACAAGATCTGGTAGACCATGACAAATCTCAAATATAATTGCCCATTGACTATTAAGGAATGCAAAGCAAAAACTCCAGATCACAGTAAAGGACCTGCTGGAGGGTTTAGCTGGCCTAGGCGTAGTGATGCATCGGGCCACTGTGCACCTTTGCACAAACATGATCGGCATGGAGGAGTCACCAGAAGGAAACATTACATGTGATGTCATCATCTCAGGTATGCAAGTCAACATCTCAGGAATGCAACAGAACACTAAGACAGAAGCGTTTTGGAACGCTTATGAAGTTACAAAGTTTGCCGATGACCAAGTCTTATGAAGTTAATATGTAACTCTGGCCAAAATCATCAAAAGTAAATTTGACAAGTATTTGAAGAAATTGACTCTTTGTCAAGTGTTAAGCATAGGGGTGGATCTATTATTATTGTTATGCGTTGGTATTGTGTGGCAGCCAGTGGCACAGGAATTATTGGGTGAGTAGAGGGAAGAAAGGGACCTACTAAGTATCACCAAATCTTGGAGTCTTATGTCCCACAGTTCGTGACAAACTCAAAATAGTTGGGCAGTATTTCTGAACTAGAAGTGTTCTGCAAGGAAGACTGGGAGAAAATGTCTAAAGAAAGAATGGAAAGACTCTTAGCTGTTTAAAAGAAATGTTTAGATGCTGTCATTTCTGCCAAAGGGAGTGTTACTTAGTACTCACTGATAGGGTGACCAAACATTTGTACATGCCGCATTTACTCTTTTATTTTTTTTTCAAACTGTGAATTTAATAAGAAACTATAAATAGCTGTGCATTAAAATATGCAAACATATGTCAAGTTTAAGTTTGTTCACTGCAGAGGTTGTGTAAACTTATTTTCACTTATAAAATGAACAAAACAAAATTTGTCCAGGGGTGCCAAAAACATTTGCATGCAAATACGGACATATTTGCTTTCTAACAAGGCATTTAAATAGTTCACTTCATATTTACATATTGGATAGGTTCTGATACTTTCTTGTGCTTGTGTGTAAAAGGGTATTGTTTTTGAAAATGTACAGAAATATGCGGTACTTTATTGCTAATGATCAACCCTGAAGCTGTGCACAAGCTGTGTGTTTGAACTTAGCATTAGCATGTGAGGGAGGATATTTAGCCACATGCTCAATCATGTACCAGTGTTGTAGTCTGAATTAAACCCTCATTTAAACAGGTCTCTTAGGAACATTTTTAAATGTTTTTATTAACCTTCTGCTGTTTCTTGGAGGTATATTTCCTGGAGACACTGGATTCAGCATCTGGCAGCACCTTGCATAGGCATCCTCTGATTTCAAATCCACATATGATTAAAGGGTGGATTATCATATTGTTTTTCTGGAAGCTTGCTGCTTGAACTACCCCGTTTCCTCATCTGAACCTTTTATTTTGTAAACCTTTTGGAATTGCATGCAACTGAACATTGCCTAAAATACGAAAATATGTTTTTTTCATTATTTTAAGGACCAACATAATAGTGAAAAGTTAAGCAACATAATAAAAAGACATTAAGGACCAATAGCACTGGAGTTATGTTGATAGCGAACGTAATCACAGTTTACAACTTAGTTGTATATCAATGCAATTTTTAAGCGGTAAAAAAACACAAAAACACAAATACACACACATACAAATACGATTACTTATTTTGCAAGAATGTTAATTTTTTCATAAAGTACATTTGCTCTTTGAATCTTTTGTTACCTATAGCTTTGTGTCATGCATTCTTATCTGTTGGCAAAGAGTTGATAGGCTAATGATACTGACATAGCGATTCAGCTTTTGCTGCTTATCATCTGCGTTTCTTTTAACTTTCTTTGAAGCTTATTGTCTCATCCCTCTTTCATTTAAGTACAGAAGTAATGTGAATTCAAGGCTTGTTGTTGCATATGAGCCTGCACATGATGGCAAAGATCTTCTCTAACCTACATACAGTATCCTTGAATACAATTGTACAGCAGCTTAATCCACCAGCCCTTAATGTTTTTGCCTTCCAAAGAAACAGACAATAGCAATTGACAATTATTCTCTCATATATGCTTTCGTACAAATACTAGTCCATGAATAACATTAAATAATAAATCTGGGATTTTATCTGCTAATCCGATTTCTAGATTAATTCATTGTGATAGTGCCATTTTCATCTAGAGATGCTGCTTTGATAAGAGCTATGGCCAAGCTGACCTTTAAAGAAAAGAAAAACAAACTCCACAAGGGACTTGGCTTCAATATACTGTACTGTATGGTAATATGGTTGAGTTTACTTCTAGCTGTTAGGAGACTTTAGCCCTGCTTTTCTGAAAGGAGAACACAGGTGGCTGTAAATAGCATGTATTTTCCATTTCAAAGAAGAAGAAGAAATGTATATGTTTTTTGTGGGGTACATGTTTTTAAAGTTTTCTTGCCAAACGACTATCATGCACTGTGTGGAACTTTACTGCAATGCTCGATGTCATTGTCAGACACATCATGAATATTTCTGACAGCACTTTGCTCTTTAAATCGAATGTCATTTTAGGTTAAATAAGCAAGGGCACTAAGAGGAGGGGGAGAGAGAGGGGATAAATAGATGAGCAAGCTGAACAATGCTGGTTTTGACCTTTTATAATAAGATAATATTACACCGAGGATTTAATTAATGCAGCATAGCCATATGTTATTATGGTCTTCATTTGCTATGGAAACGCTGACAACTAAAATTACACAGAATAACCCCTTTTGTGTTAACCACATACCAATGTTTAAGTACAGCCACAGGATTGAAAACAATCTTAAAGGTACACCTAAAAGGAAGCTGATACTTATTTCAAGTTATTCCTGTTCTTGAGATGAACTTAATAATTAACTTGGATAGTTATAATATTTAACAATTCATAGTAAGTAGTTCATTTTATATGGTCCGGGGCTCCGGGTAGGTGAATTTGTCTTTAAATTTGAAAACCCTGCTCATATCGGGCACATGGCCATGCAAAGAGAATTTGCTTAAAATGTTAGTGGTCAAAGCCATTAATCTTTGGGCAACTGTGGGAGCGGGGTCCTAAAATGCAATCATATCATGTCATTTTATAATTTATAAACTGTCATATATCATTCCTTAATGCAGACAAGCTGAAAAAATAAGTGAAAAATTGCAAAAAGAAAAGTGCAATGGAGTAAGATATTTTAATGGTAACCGTAGTTACCATTGGTAGTGCAAACCTATACAGTACTTTTACACCCCCTATTTTAATTAGCTTCATGGAAAGACGGCGAAGTGTTAGGCTACAGTAAAAAAAAAAAAAACATTCAGATTTTGCACTTGAAGGCCAATTCTATTATATTTTGACCAAAATGATGACATATTGATGTAAATCGTTTCACAATATCTTAGGGTGAACTTATCTCAGGCCATCGTCTTTCGGGTGAAGAAAAAATATTTCTACTGCTGTGGGCCTATAAAATTAACCTTGTAATCAACCTCGACACTTAGTTTCATTTTTAGTATTGTAAGGGGTAGAGGAGGAATTGATTAGCAATGACAGGCTCCATTACACCCACTCTACATGTGCAATAGCCCTAATTGTTGGTTTCCACCACACCAGCCTAGTCAACAACAGACAATCAGCTAAACGCTCAGATAGTACATACGGTCATAAACTGTGCAGCCCATCCGCCCCCATGCTCTAAGGCTAAGCTAACATCTTTTTGATTTATAAATCACCCGTAGTCTGCAATCAGTGTGCTAAATGCACCAGGTTCATTCATTATCTGCTGGCATGATACATTTGCATAATCAGCTAATGCTTACTCTTTCTCTCCTCCTTTTATCCATTGCTCTGCCTATTGGCGGTGTTAGAGTGCAATTAAATGTTTCAGAGATGTGTACTCAATGTTGTATTAAAGATGCATTCCAGGATTTTAAGCGAACCAAGTTTGTGTGAGATTTCATTTGTTAAATATCATAAGAATTGCACCAGAAAAACAAAGGTTTTATCATTACCAACAAGTGATGTAATATACAATTGGATGACATAATAAGTAAATACATTTTTTTGTTATGGCTTGAGCACAATTATCACACATACCGTCTGAAATGACTCCAAAACCCTAGTGCATATTGGAGGATAAAGAAGAAACAGAATCACAACCTTCTTTTTGTTCCAATGTTTGTATAGCTACTTGGGAGTTGTCTGTAGATAGAAGAAGCCAATCGAAATAGCATATGCAAATCTCATCTTTGATTCCATCTGTTGCTTAAACAGCCTGTGAAGTTGTTTGAATTTGGCAAAGTTACTGAGAACAGCGGGCAGAAATACAGTGGGGAGAACAAGTATTTGATACACTGCCGATTTTCCAGGTTTTCCTACTTACAAAGCATGTAGAGGTCTCTCACAGACCTGTTAGTATTTCTTTAAGAATCCCTCCTGTTCTCCACTCATTACCTGTATTAACTGCACCTGTTTGAACTTGTTACCTGTATAAAAAACACTTGTCCACACACTCAATCAAACAGACTCCAACCTCTCCACAATGGCCAAGACCAGAGAGCTGTGTAAGGACATCAGGGATAAAATTGTATACCTGAACAAGGCTGGGATGGGCTACAGGACAACAGGCAAGCAGCTTGGTGAGAAGGCAACAATTGTTGGCGCAATTATTAAAAAATGGAAGAAGTTCAAGATGACGTCAATCTCCCTCGGTCTGGGGCTCCATGCTAGATCTCACCTTGTGGGGCATCAATGATCATGAGGAAGGTGAGGGATCAGCCCAGAACTACACAGCAGGACCTGGTCAATGACCTGAAGAGAGCTGAGACCACAGTCTCAAAGAAAACCATTGGTAACACACTACGCCGTCATGGATTAAAATCTTGCAGCGCACGTAAGGTCCCCCTGCTCAAGCCAGCGCATGTCCAGGCCCGTCTGAAGTTTGCCGATGATCCAGAGGAGGAATGGGAGAAGGTCATGTGGTCTGATGAGACAAAAATAGAGCGTTTTGGTCTAAACTCCACTTGCCGTGTTTGGTGGAAGAAGAAGGATGAGTACAACCCCAAGAACACCAACCCAATCTTGAAGCATTGAGGTGGAAACATCATTCTTTGGGGATGCTTTTCTGCAAGGGGACAGGACGACTGCACCGTATTGTGGGGAGGATGGATGGGGCCATGTATCGCAATATCTTGGCCAACAACCTCCTTCCCTCTATATGAGCATTGAAGATGGGTTGTGGATGGGTCTTCCAGCATGACAACGACCCGAAACACCCAGCCATGGCAACTAAGGAGTGGCTCTGTAAGAAACTTCTCAATGTCCTGGAGTGGCCTAGACAGTCTCCAGACCTGAACCCAATAGAAAATCTTTGAGGGAGCTGAAACCTGAAGGTCTGTATGGAGGAGTGGGCCAAAATCCCTGCTTCAGTGTGTGCAAACCTGGTCAAGAACTACAGGAAACGTATGATCTCTTTTGATCGCTTTTCTGATGTATCAAATACTTATGTCATGCAATAAAATGCTAATTAATTACTTAAAAATCATACAATGTGATTTTCTGGATTTTTGTTTTAGATTCTGTCACTCACAGTTGAAGAGTACCTATGATAAACATTACAGACTTCTACATGCTTTGTAAGTGGGAAAACCTGCAAAATCAGCAGTGTATCAAATACTTGTTCTCACCACTGTAAGTGTTTAAGAGTGTCTGGTTATTTTGCGTTTGTGACATTTGTAATTTCAAATTAGATGTTAACAGTCAACAACTTGTAGGCTTTAGAAGGATTCTCCCAGTTTCAAGAAACATAATTCCACCCTGTCTTTCTGCTGCCATAAGAGTTTTAAGTTTAGGTGTTATTTATTTATTTGTTTATTATCTTTGAGGGAAGAGGGAATACAACAATTTAAATTAAATTTGAAGCAAGATAGATTGACAACACCAATTTGTAATAGGCCTTCTTTAATAAATGGTCCTTACTCTCATTGTGATTTGTAAAAACCCAGCTGCAATCCTCCTTAAATATGTACATACAGAATATAATGGAGGTGTTGCTTGTAATGATGTGAAGGTCAAGGGCTGCGTCAGGTTTTTTCCCACTTAGGGTAGGAAAGTAAATGTCACATTACGTAATAAAAGATTGTGAAATTCCACCCTATCTATCTTAGGCTGTCTGGCCCTCCTTAGTGTTGATCAGCTACTGACTCACTACCACTCCCTCTCTGCAAACTTCTGTCAGAATTCCTCTCAGGCTTCTCCTCTCTGAGCTCAGCAGCAGCTCTATCAGTGAGTTCTGTCTGAGCTGTAGCTCCTTGTCTTTATATTACCCCACACTGGTCTGTTAGCTCCCTGCCAGTCAGCCAGGCTCTCCCCTCGGTACCTTTCACTGGGGGGAAAAAAGAAAGACAGAAAAACACAACATGATTTGGTCTGTCTGTGTGACATAGGCCTGTCTTCTTTAGGAAACGGTGATAGTCCAAACACAAGCTACACCAGACCAGGCGTCATCTTGTCACAGTCGGGGAAGATGCCTCAGCCTCCATGCTATAATTGGTATATGTGTCCTCTTGAAAGCTTTGGTAATGCATTGTAATAGTACTTTGAGTCCTGTCTTTAGACAGTCCAACGGGCCGTGAATAATCAGGGTGTACTCCCAGTCGTCTCAGTCTTCTGGCCACGCTCTCGCTCAGAGGGGTTCACAATGTCAATGCAAAGTACAAAAGGAACGCACTCTACCAAAGTCAAAATAAAGGCTTCTAACCATATACCAATTAGGAGAATGCAAAAAAAAAAAAGTATATTGACAGAAGTGATTAGAAAAAAATAACCTAAAACTTAGTTCAGATTTCTTTTTTGAGGTTTGGGAAATCAACATTATTTGAAAACATCGTATGAAAAAGATGTGCTATCATTTTATGGACATAGTTTCAGCAAGTAAAGGGATATGTATTTGAGAAAGTAAAGAGAAATTCATATTGAAGATATATCGCAAGATTATGAATATACATATAAGAATTTGTATATATGCTAAATTTTTACATTAGAGACATCCAAATTAAATATTTTTTAATTCCTGTCATTTCAGATCTGTATGTAAAATCTTTAAATTTTTTGTCATTTAGTTGATGCTCTTATTTATGAGTCTACCAGTTTGTGCATTTGTCTTTAAATGTCTAGATGAGAACGATATATCACAGTCAAATGTACTGGATACAACCATTACATTCCAGCAACCAAAAGATACATAGTGAATTTTGGGTTCAAACAGTTATTAAAGGATAATATAATGTCTTACAACTTAATGTTAGATGTTTCATTATATACGAAGGGAAATAAAGTTTAAGGTCCAAGAGAAGTTTCCTTTAAAGATTCACTTTTTAGCCAACACTAGCTGAAATTGAATGAATGTAATGGGAGCATGAGAGCATGTCTTACAAAAACTCTTAAACACATCTGAAATGGACTACATCTTTGGTTTAATGTAACTTATTGGTTATATGACCATTGAAACGACAAACCTGCTCCTATGCTCCCATTAGTTTGCAATGGCTGTTGCTGATTATAGAAAACTAAACCATGGATTGCTAGGTTTCTTTGCCCATAGACTTTCAGGGCGAGAAACCATCTAAGTTAGAACTGTCCTTTAAACTGTCCTTAAAAAGTGGAACTATCCTTAGAACCAAAACCTTCAATGTTCAATGTTCTTGTTCTTCTTCAATGTTTAATAACAGCCATACATTTTACATACAGCAAGGGACAATTAAAATTCATTCTAAAGTAAAAACACGCAGATGTTTCACATTTGCAGGTTTTTTTGTAACTTCTTCATATGGTCTTTGATTTCCAAAAGAGTGAGCCCATGATTTAGAGAAGAGTTGGTGAGACAGGCCTTTGAATTGATGAGTATAAGAGTATTATTTTGTATCACACATGCACAGTACGGATAAGTGCAGTCAGCTTACACTCTAGATGATGTAAGAAGTGAAACAAGGAGTTAAACAAGAAGACCAGATGCACTCACTCTGTTCATTCATTCAAAACCTTTATGTGGTCTTTGGCATTCACAACTTTGTCATAGCAATCTTCCTAGCCTTGGAATTACTCATGGAAAGCTGTCTTATATGGAACAGAACTAAAGCCCACGGATGATCAGCAGGAGCGTGTTTACTTCTTGTGGGAGAAGGATGCAGGCTATATACTGTGGTATAATGTGGTCTTTGCTTCCATCCCGGGTGCATTAACATTTTATAGGTATGCAAATGATTTCCTCTTTCCTCCTTTTTAGATATTTTCAGTCATTATAATAGGAAACGAAGTGTCATTGATTACATTTGTTTATTCAATTTTGCACATCCAAAGTTCTCATTTCCTCCAGGGGAAATTGTATGGGAATCAATAGAGTGAGTAATATAAAGGAAAGGGAGGAGAGGCCATATGCATGTGAACCAAGTGGCAATGGAACATCTGGTGGCCCGCTCAAATGGTTCCTCTGCTTCTGACGTGCCGATTCTAACCACACACACCACTGGAATACAGCTACATACAAAGGCAGGAAACAAGAATTGCCACCATATGTTTTGAAACTGATGCTGTGGCTCTTTCTGATTGACATCTGTTGGTTCGAGGGCACTCAGTCATGGGGTTATGAAGTTTTCTATTTTTTTATGTAACCATTAGGACCACAGAATCTGTGAAAAAAATCATTTAGTTCTGCGTCTTGTAACTTTTCAAATATTTTTTATGGGGGTTACTAAAGCATACATTTGTAAATGAGGCTGATAAACCTTTGGTTCAAACAAGGAGCGTTTTGTCTGACACAGGAATTCTGTTGTCCACTGTTTTGGTTGTCAAGTGCTCAGGGAAGGCAGGATGTGTACCGCTGCCACAATGGCCCTTTCATCCAAGCGTCTCAGATTCTGAGAGATTCAGTCCTGGCTCTTTTCACAGTGCCCTAATCTCTTTATCAGGCAGTAACAATGAAGGATTGAGCACCCCCCCAACATACACTTCTTTTCTTTTCTCCTGAGTGAGACCCCTTAATTCAGGTCACATGGAGGGGGAATGGTCAATGCTGACCACACTTTGCCGGTGGACATTGTCTGAAAGTAGCCTGTGTTGTCAATTCTGATTTGACTCCATTGTAAATACGGCATGCAATGCAAAAAAAAAAAAACTGAGAAGGGAAAAAGAGAGTAAAGAGGAAAAAAAGTGTTCCTCTCGCATCTATTATTGTTTGCTTGGGTTGTTTCAAACTGTCAGGGTAGCTTTGCATCAGTGAACCCATTCACGGCTCTGGAATTGGCACCTGCAGTATAAGATCCCACCAGCGCTCGTCTGCTGTGTCTGTGGGGAAGCCATTTTGAATTTTGTCCCAGAGCTGTTTGTCTGCCTCCAATGAGATGGCACCTATAGCTAATTTCTTATTCTGCATGTTCGGAAAGTGCATACAAGTATTTTATACCCCACTGATTGGTATGACGCCAAGTTTCAGCTGATATCCGACGTCTATGAAGGGTTTTCTTCATAGCGTTAAAATTCCTTCTTCTGAGAATAGCTTTTAAACTATCGAGACGTATTATAAGTAATTGAAAGCAGTTGGGCAATTTGTACATGGCTTTTCTTCCTTAGGATGAGTATTAGAGTACGGTATAAATGATTACTATGTGGGCTAAGTAGCTGACATTGTGGGTGGCCAAGTGGTAGGTGCCCATTAAGGAAATGAGTTGTTTCTCTTTATAATTGAGGCAGTTGAGCATTAGGAGAACAACCAGTGGAGGACCGGCAATATAATGGCATGCTCACTGGAAACAGCTGTGGTTTGAAAAATTCCTGTCACTCCCACAAGTACATTGGGGCTATAATGTCCAGGAGGGCTGTCATTAACATGACACTAGGATGGGTGTAGTAAACGAGGGCCTGGTCGTAATAGAGGGCGGGAGTGCGGGGGGATGGGAGGGGATGTCTTCCGCCAAACCCTCCACCAGGGCCCGTACTGTAATGCTGTCATGCCTGACACTCCCTCCAAAACACTCGAGAGAGCAAACAAGCCCCGGCTTCTATTTTCTGTCATGTAAAACTGTAGTCTTTTCATGTGCTGCCCAAAAGGCTGGTTCCCATTACTAAACCCTCCTTTACAGACAAAGAACCATTTACCTTTTATTTCCTTAACACTGGAAGGGAGCTTGCTTTTGAAGACCCAGATGCATTATTGCAGGCCTGACAGCTGTTTCCATTTGAACTACTCTCCTTAGTTACCACAGAGCTCTCGTTCATTCCATGGCTTTCATGATGACTATAATGTCACTCTGAAGTTAAAGGCAAACAGTGGGGATTGGTCTATGTTGGTAAACCTCTTAGACTTAGTGTTGGACTGTGTTCCTTTCACTCTGGGAGAGTTATGACTTGAGATGTCAAAAGGTTGTAATAATTAGGTGGGTGCCTGTGTTTGTCCTATTCCACACATGTACATGGTGCATTTTGGTATTTGGAGTCTTTTTTGGTACATCCCAATCTGGTTGGGGCACTATTGGAAAGGGGGATCACGATGAGGATATTGGACTTGGTTAATTATGATTACTAGTCCAGAACTCTTACCCGTTGGGGTTACTGACTATTATTTTCATCTCTTGCTGCAGTGGTTCATCAATGTTTGGAAGCATAATTGATAGTTAGATACATTATGTGTGATAAATTTGGATCGCAGTATCACTAGAAATTAGGTGATTAAAAGCACACTTACTGCATGTGTAACAACAGCTATTGACTTTTCCACATCAACCACATCAACACACCTTTTGCTAATAGGCTCATTTCGTATCTTTCGTTTCAGCCTAAACCAATGCGTGCAATCCTGTGTACTACAAACACTGATGTAGTGCTGACGAAATGTGGCAAAAGTTCTACCCACTTTTTAGAAAGCCGAGAAAAGATATCTGCATACATTTCAGTCGTGTCGACCATCTATTCAAATAATTAAATACATGTTTTGTTATCATACACTTATAATCTTAGCTCATAGCTCATTACTCGATACCCAATGAACACCATCCGATGCTGACTGACAAGAAGTTGAAAGTGGGACCTTTGGCAATGGCTTTGATTTCCCCATCTACAGATGTTTGGACTAGACCAAATACAAACCAATTAAAAATACTCTAATATTTCCCAAACATAGATTTTTATGACTGGTTCCCTTTATGTTGCAAATGGATATTATAATGCATGTGTTCACTTTAAACTCTACCAATGCTTTAATACATTTTGTCCTGCTGCACCATATTTAAAATACCACTTTTTGGTGTAGTTGGTGTAGGTGATGCTTGTTTGTAAACCTTAATTCCATCCACACTAGAGTCAGTTGCTTCTGTTTTTCAAGAGAGATGCAGCAGCCTTGGTCTCAGTACGAATAAACCATTTCAGAAACGACCTGCCGACAAGACTTTGAAGGATGGGAGGAGGGGTTACATGGATGCTTCACACTTAGATTTGTGTTCGCCAGAAATGCTGATGTTTCTTATTCCCTCGTCCTTGGTGCCTTTATCTGCTCCCATCTTCAGCTCAGGGCTATGGAGGTTGCCATAGAAATAGCAGAAGGGCAGAGTGAGACACAACTCCATAAACAATGTAAAGATTCACCAGTCCAGGGCTGTTGAATGGCGCAGTGGTAAATTCATTGCCTCACAGTACAGGTGCGTCATTGTGAACAGGGTTTGAATCCTGTCACTGCATCCCAGAAGCCTGGAGGTAGAAATTGGTTCAACACCATCCAGGGTTGGTGGGGCGGATGTCGGGTAGGATTTTCTTGGCACGTTGCGCTCTAGCGACTCCTTATGGCAGGTCGGGTGCTTTCTGGCTTGATCGTAGTCGTCCATTGGGCTTGTAGTTTGCAACAGTTACTGGTTGGACGAGCAGCTTGTGATTACAAGCAGATCAGCTTGGCGAGATGTGCGTCAGAGAACACATCTCCATTTTGTACTCTCCCAAGCCTTCTGGGAGCTGTTTAGGCAAAGCCATCATCACATACTGGAAATATGCAGAAAATGAGAGTCTCACCTATTGGAACTATAAATATGCCAGGTGTACAGCAGCAATAAAAAATTAGTATAAAATATCAGTTGTTTTTGTCAGGAGAACACATGGACATCCCTGTTCAATAGCCATGAAACAGCACTGCTCTTGGACCACTGGCACTTTATACAGCATGAGCAGTTTTGTCTCACTTGAAGTCGAGGTCTTAGTTGTGGGAATTTATTTGAGTCTCCTGGGTTTTTGTATGTGTTGATTAGGACAGCGGTGTACCTGTGGTTCTGTGTGTGGCAGCATTAGGGACCGAAGCTGGAGCTGCATGTGGCAACCGATGTGGCCATTTATCACCAGCCTTTGCTCTGCAAGCAAAGCAGCACCTGGGTCCACAGGAGGGTGAAAGACTGAGGTAAAGAAAGAACAAGAAATGGAGGAATAGGGTGGGGGGGCTGGAAAGAGTGAGAGTTGGGTCAGACAGGAATGTGGATGTCTGCTAAAGCCATTAGAAAGTGAAACTGCTTGGCCCCGACTGAGATTTCTGAATGGATTTGCACAGATATGACATTGATACTAAACTGGCATCATTTTTCCTCTGCACCTGGCATTTTTCAAAAAAGCCCATTAAAAGAAATGCACTTTATACTTGATCTTGCTCTGGCTGATACGGAGGCGTATGTTCTGGGCCTGCTGGGTTAAGGTGGTACCTGGGTTTTGCGAGCCCCTGCTTTTATAATATGTTGAATCAAGTTGACCAGAGAGGCACAAGGCCCATTTTCTCCAGCCCTAAGAATGCAGCAAACGCAGCCAGTCCGCCCCCTGACCCACGTAAATGGCTTGTCAATTACATAGTAGAAGTGCGGGGGAAAGGCTCTTGACGAAAGCTATGACATACGCCAAAGCAGCCTGGAAAATTCATTTGAAAGCTAAAATAATTGTACATGGTTTCAGGGGGGAAGTAACAGATTACTGAATGTCTGGCTAGTGGCAGTTCTGGATGTCAGGAATGATTGATAAGAAAATAAAGATATAGAAAGTTTGGAGAGGCTTGTAAGTCAAAGATAACTGCTTAATTGATTGTCTTGACCCTTAAGGTCAGAATTATTTTTATTGATTCCAACCGATTACCAAGGGGAATTTACATTGAAACCAATTAAGTAATTTATTTTTATTTTGCCAATTAATTATTATTTGATTAAGCATTGTGTGAACTGCTTTGTGATAGATTGGTGCGGCCTGGACTATTTCTTATACACAATGAGAATGTATGCACATCCAAAGAGATCAAATCGTTCTGGAGAAATTGAATGTCTGCCCTTTTGTTTCTACAAGGGTAATAGCAGGAACAATGCATTTACACTGCTAAATAGCCTTAGCAGATTACTGTCTAACCACTAAACAGAAAACAGACTTCCAGTGATTAGTGTTAGTATATAACTCACATGTAGCTATCTTGGCGTTCTAGCTAGCTAACTTTGTACTACATATGGGTGGGAATTCCACAATTTACATTCTGGCTCCATATTCCTGGCTTTTTTTTTTTAAGCCCAACTTGCTGGTGGCAACATTTTAAATAAAAAAACGAACCCCCAAATTTAAGCTGAAAATAATGTTCACTAATCCATGTAATAGAAGTGATTTCACTTAAACATCTGAAGTGACACATTCAGATTTGTCATTTCAAGGCCAAATGCTTTGACTAAAAATAATGACTTACCTCCTTAATCGTTGTACTACATGACCTTTGTTTTCTCTGAATGAGAAATGTAATGTATGCTGGTGTGGGCTTTGAGTGAGAGTCAATATTTTTACTCTTTAAGGGGGGTCCACACAGTCATGATATTCTGTACTAATAACACAAACCTGTGCCCTTATTGAACCATTTATAACTTTTTTCATACAGATAATAAAATGTTTACTTCAGAAGTTATCCAATTTAACTTATCCTATTTTGCTGAATAAAAGAAGTTTGATATGCAACGATTATTAACCATTAGAAGCTGGAGAGCAGGGAACGTTGAATGAAAATTATTGAATGATGCATTATTAAAATAGTGAGGAGGAGTCGCGCTGGCTGGCTCAAACCATTTTCATTATGTTATGAATTATTTCACATTGTCGTCTGTGAAATAATCAAGAGGCCATGAAAAAGGAGTGAGACATGAAAAGTGAGAACGTATGCAAGTGAGTTATTGAGCCTGAAAAGGAAGGGAGAGGGGACAGGGAGTGAGGGAGGTCGAGTCTGAAAGCGAGGAGCTTATTTCACACTGGATCTAGCACACCGGAACTAATCAGCCATGATGGAGTTGTAGGCAGAATGCACAGAAATCCTCATAAGGTTGAAAATGACGGATTTAGTCATTAGTGGCAGAGCAGAACTTACAAACTTACATCTCCCGGTCCCCTCAGTGAGTGGGCGCATGTGGTGGGAGGCAAGCAGCCAGCAGTGATGAATGAGAGGGAGGGAGACGCTGTCTGCATCCAGGTTCGTCCGCACCAATGACTCTTAATACCTGTAGATAAACCCCTGCCAAAGCCTTATTTATCAAATGACTCAAGGTTATCGATTTTGTTTTTTCTCACCCATGTAACAGGGTTTGTGGGGAGTTTGCCGTGTGCGGGCAAATTTTGAAAGTCCAATCGGAGGGAATGAATCAATGGCATAGAGAGCACGCCAAGCGGTGTTTAGTATTCACCAAAGAAAGGCCGGAGCCTCTTTTAATTTGGCATGAGACAGCGTGTGTATGTCAGTAACCCCCCACCTCACCTCTGGCCACTATGCTGTGAAGTAATGGTTGTTTAAATGGAGAATGCGACTCTAATGGAAGAGTCTCGCCGCTGCTTTCTCTCTGACTCATGTCACTTGATATTCATTGGAGGCTGTCTCTGTGCATCTAGCTCAGGGCTTACTCTTATCAAGATAACCATTCAGTAGCCCAGCTCCTTTGAGTACTGAGACACATAAAAAGGAGGGATACTATAGGTCACTTACCAATGACAACAAAAAAGCAAAGAAGATAAATTGCACTTCCTTATCATCAAAAGAAGATGTCTTTAGGACCAATGGCTCAAGACTGGCTTTAGATACAGGCATCTTACATCTGGAGAAAATGGTGAAAATATGAATGCAAATCATGTAAGCTCAACATGTATATTGAATACTGAAATGGTGTATGGCAAAGTTCAGGAATTTCGAGTATGCCAGATTACCCAAGGGCTTATCTCATTAAATGCAGTTCCTTTATCTTAAATAGGGCACGTTCTTCAAGCGTCCTCCACTACACTGCTTATCCGCCTGTCTATCAGATGCATATGCAGCCAATCGCATGGCTTTCAATTATATCCCAGGATGCATCTCTCCCACTGAGAGAGCTGTAAAATCATAAACACACAAGTACCAACATCTAAATAGTCGTTGATCCTTTCCACAGTGTGTAGGCGACTCTACCCCAATGGAGTTTCAAGATTTATGAAGATAGATAGATGCAATCTAATATCTGGCGTTACAAATCCTATTAGTCAGCACTGGCGAGAGACCAAATCATGGGCTCTGACTCTTGAAACTAAATAGTATGTTTTTTTTTTCTTTCCCCCCGAAATTAAAGATGGACCTAAATGATTTGATGTTTATTTTTTTCTCCTTGGTGAAACATTGTTTTTGAATCGGACACCCGCTCTGCTGAGGCTAAATGTATGTTAAAAGCATATTGAATTCCCCTCAATTGCGAGTTTTCTCCACAGGTAATACGATGCAGTGTGAGTGTCTCCTTCAGAATGAATTGCCAGTCAAGGAGGCAAAGTGGAGAGATTTCATTTGGGCACAAGTAGGGTGATCGTCCACCAAGAAGGCCAGTGACCTCTATCCAAAGAAATAAAGGACAGCGGTTTGGTGGAAAAGGCCCATAATCTGAAAAATACATATTCAAGAGCTGATCCATAAACATCATCTGCAGCAATGCTCTGAATGTCAACATGCAAAGGAAAAGATGCAGGCTCTGTGGACCCCCCTCCCCCCCATTCATCCAGTCCTAGCTCATCCCATTCTCTTTACTCTCACTCGTGTTCCTCTGAACTCCAAATGTATTACCTGTGCAATTCCACTCTGACTCTCCCATTGTTATTACACACTCAAACTCACTTACATCGGCTGGGTGATCTTCTGTTCACCCATGGTAAAACGCTGAGTATCTTCGATAAAGATGGAGAGGGGTCAAAGAAATGGCACAGGAACTCATTACTCATTACCAATGTGTATGTGTGTGTGTGTGTGTATTTGTGGTGGTAGGATTCATCTACAAAAAAAAAGAAAAAAGAAAAGAAAAGGAAAGCAGCCAGGGTGTTGTTAAGGGATAGGTGGGTTTGAGGTGGGTTTACCCTCCCTCTCACATATTGAGTGTTTTTTAAGGAACAGGAATGAAAACAGCTTCTGAACAGTGACAGAACAGATTACTTGATGATTTAATTTGGTGTTATCAAAAGCTCAAGGGGTGTGTTAAATAGAAGCTACACAATGGGTAGTCTGTTATCAAAAGGCCCTGTGGTTCTGAAAGGAAGAGTAGGTGAATGATGCTTGTCAAAGCTGACGTTCTGATTTTCTCTCCGATGACCTTATTTTTGCTCCCTCTCTAGGAGAGAGGGCAACAGGAAAATAGTTTTCTGCCGGGGACTGATATTACGCTGATCTGCTCTGATTGCTGGATATCATTAAACCTGTTTCACGCCACCATATTCCTGGTCCAGAAATGCATAGCAGAGATTGTAAACTGTTTATTTTGATTCTGAATCGAAGAACGCCTATGTCCCTCCCCACTCGATAGTCTTTCACGTCAGGTGGCTTGTTGGAAGGTTTTGGGTTGTTGTTTTTGGTTCCCCAAATCAATGTGTCAAGGATAAAGTCTCTTCTGTGGGGATTTACTCACATTCCACTCTATTACCTTCTGCTCTTGTTATGTATGGAGGCACACGCTGTTAGTGGTTGCTTATTCATTCATTTTGTTCTCACACGTTTCATTTGAAGTGGGGGAAATCAAGCCCATACGGAGCTGTCAGTGATGGCATCATGCACACGTCTCCAGGGAATTGCAGCACGTTTGCAGAGCCGGGTTTCTTTAAAGACGGTTATTGTTGTCTTACTTTGATGTTATATTGACTTTGGCAATGTCTTCCATATTTATTTATTTATTCTGTCTACATTCAAATTCTCGCTCGCAGAACAGATCATGTGGGCAGGTGTACACAAATATCTGCTTGTGTTCAACAAGCCATCATTAGGATATTTCTGCGGGCTTCTTGCAGTGGGTTTACCATAAGAATCTGGTGATTGATTATGCTATTGTGGACGAAGTACAAGGGCATTTGATAATAGTTTAAGTGAGTAATCTAGGAATGTGTCCTGAGATGCTAACTTGTGTATTTGTGCGTGTGTATATGTGCTGGTGTGTGTGTGTGTGTGTGTTTGCGTATATGTGCGTGGGTGCGTGTGTGTGACTAGAATTAGTCACATCAAATGTAGAGGACTTTGGAAATGGTTATCTGGGGGAAAGACTGAACGTTGTGCCTCAGGAATTAGCTTTGTCCTTTTTGCATCTCTTCATGGCATTGTGTGACAGTCATTTTAATCTGACTTGCAGAATAGATTAACTCAGTCGTTCTACTCTGCCATTTTGGGGAGAGGGGGGTGCAATTTTGGCCCCGTTTAGCCATATTGGTCGTGTGTGTAATTAACTTTGAAACATTGGCATCATTGCCCCCTTCAATGCCACAAAGCTGTGGCTGTAAAATTATCCTGAAAGCTGGTATAATTCAAGCCCAATATACTGTGTAGACTAGAGAATGCAATTGTACTCAATTAAAGGAACATTTTTACTATGCAGATTATTTTGGTTTGTTTAGAGAGAGCATACCATGCTTCAGTGCACTTATACTACAAAATAATTCATTTGACATCATTACACTATTTGGATTGTCAGTTCTTTCCAGTATTGGGCCATGTTGTGGCCATGTCAGTCTCCAGACTTGAACCCCTGATTGAAACCTTTTATTCCAATTGAATTAATTAGCCCATAACAGCAGACAAAGGATATCAAGGATCTAAGGTTATGTACACAGGAATGCTCTAAGATCTGTTTAACATTTTCTCATATCTCCCTCTTTTATTAGTTAAAAAAATAATAATTAGCACACTACATAACTCAGAATTTTGATGACTTGTTTTATAACATTTTTGCTCAGCTATATCAAGTTGAAACAATTATAGATGTAAATGCCTTACAGTTAAGATTTATAATTTTTTTTCTATTTGTTATCATTGTATTCCGGGTGAATTGATGTCAGAGCATCAGTGTCTATAATCCTAGCAAGTCCTGCAGAGAGAAATATACTAATGGAGGCTGTTTTACTCCAAGCTAAGGTAGTTTTATGCTAATGACCCCCACAGAAGGCCTCCCGTCTTAGCTTCACCTCTTGACCCGTGGTCCTAAAGCCAGATGCATCACAGATATGGGGACATTTATTACAGCCCTAGCTCCTTAAAATATGCAGATTACTTCTATTCTTCAAAGATGCCTAACTGATGGGTGAAGAAAATGGGGACAAAGGCACTTAACGTAAGAGTTTTCAGATGCAAATTACTGGTTTACTCATAGCTTTGCAATGACTAGATTTTCTATTGGCTCGTTTTTAGTTCATCACTAGATTGATTAAATTCACTGTCTTGAGACCTTGTCTGACTGCCATTAGTATTAGAGGCGTTACGGCTCACAAAACCTGCTCATCAAACCATATGGTATGGGTCATGGTTCAGTTCGGTTTCGGTACAGCAAGAAAATTAAATGCCAGTCACAATGTTCCTGGCATTGTCTGTTATTACAGAATTGTCATTTTGGGCCTCTCAAGTTTCTAGTCTGGTGCTGCCTTTTTAACCATGTGGGGTTTTACCAGTTGTGGAGTTGAACCTGTTGTATGCGTTCATGTGCTTTGAACTTGTTGAGAAATGGTAATAGCCAATAGCCAAATAACAGCGTTAGCCTTAAACAATAAGTACAGTTATCATGCTTGCAAACATTTTATAGGGTGAAGATTATATATATATATATATATATATATATATATGAATTGCTTTTTATAAATTATGTTTTGTTGCATCAAACCATCAGAACTGCTGTTATATAGGTAATTTCCCTAGTAGCTGAAAATCTGATCACCATGTGGGGACAAGTGGGAGCTGAGGATGATCCAGGTTTTCGCTAGTAATTAATAGTTGGAAGGCTGTTCGAGTTATCTTCCCACTTGGTTACGAATGCACCAGGACACAGCCTTTGTCTGTGAAATGCTCACTTCGTTACAAATGCACCAGGACACAGCCTGTGTCTGTGAGATGCTCACTTGGTTACAAATGCACCAGGATACAGCCTGTGTCTTTGAGAGGCTCACTTGGTTACAAATGCACCAGGATACAGCCTGTGTCTGTGAGAGGCTCACTTGGTTACAAATGCACCAGGATACAGCCTGTGTCTGTGAGATGCTCACTTGGTTACAAATGCACAAGGACACAGTCTGTGTCTGTGAGATGCTCACTTGGTTACAAATGCCCCAGGATACAGCCTGTGTCTGTGAGAGGCTCACTTGTGACTATAAAGGGAGTGTGTCTGTTGCATGGTAGGTTACTATTCATCTCCTACTCCGGGGTAATGTGATGACCTTTACCTGATGAGTGCAACACAGGGAGCCAATTCATTGAAAACTGCAACTTTGGCTTCCTTATAAAGTGCTGGTGCTATCTGTTGGAAATCTGCTGAAATGGAGGAACATTCATAACACTACAACAGGGATATTTGTAACACTGCAACAGGGATATTCGTAACACTGCAACAGGGATATTAATAACACTGCAACAGGGATATTCGTAACATTCCAGCAGGGATATTCGTGACACTGCTGCAGGGATATTAATGACACTGAAACAGGGATATTCGTAACATTGCAGCAGGGACATTCGTAACACTGCAGCAGGGATATTAATAACACTGCAACAGGGATATTCGTAACATTCCAGCAGAGATATTCCTAACACTGCAACAGGGATATTCGTAACACTGCAGCAGGAATATTAATGACACTGAAACAGGGATATTCGTAACACTGCAACAGGGATTTTTGTAACATTTCAACAAGGATTTTTGTAACATTGCAACAGGGTTTTCATAACATTGCAACGGGGATTTTCATAACATTTCAAAAGGGATTTTCATAACATTTCAACAGAGATTTTGGTAACATTGCAACAGGGTTTTCATAACATTGCAACAGGGATATTCATAACGTTGCAACAGGGATTTTCGTAACATTGCAACAGGGATTTTCATAACATTTCAAAAGGGATTTTCATAACATTTCAACAGAGATTTTGGTAACATTGCAACAGGGTTTTCATAACATTGCAACAGGGATATTCATAACGTTGCAACAGGGATTTTCGTAACATTGCAACAGGGATTTTCATAACATTTCAACAGAGATTTTGGTAACATTGCAACAGGGTTTTCATAACATTGCAACAGGGATATTCATAACGTTGCAACAGGGATTTTCGTAACATTGCAACAGGGATTTTCATAACATTTCAACAGAGATGTTGGTAACATTGCAACAGGATTTTCATAACATTGCGACAGGGATATTCATAACATTTGCAGCAGGGATTTTTGTAACATTGCAACAGGGATATTCATAACACTGCAACAGGGATATTCATAATATATATATTTCAAGGTATTTTATCTTTGTAATTTATTTGGCCAGTCAGAATGAAATGCCCATGGCTGCTTGCGTGCAGATGGGAGGCTCTGTGGTGTTTTGGCAGCTGCCTAGGCTATACATAGATTATACTTGGATTTAAATGATGATGGAGGATCCTCCAATTCAGGTTTGTCAACCAGACCACTTCATAACATCTTTGTACACAATTAGTTGCCAGCTGTGTCCGTTGCTTTTCCTCGCAAATGGACAAATACCTAAATTAAGATTTTCATTTTGATTACACGTTAAAGTGTGTAGGATTTAGTTGTTTTAAGATTGCAGTGTATCCGTAGCGTATGTAGGCCTAGTGTTTTAATTAGGAAACATGTGTTGGGTATGAGTTATATCTGTCGTTACAACCCTACTAAATCTTCTTGATTACTGGGATACATCAAAGGTTTTCTCATTGGTGACACATTTCTCTAAACTTAGGTTCATGCTCTCAACA
The DNA here is from genome assembly GCF_011004845.1 of Esox lucius. Classification (NCBI taxonomy): domain Eukaryota; kingdom Metazoa; phylum Chordata; class Actinopteri; order Esociformes; family Esocidae; genus Esox; species Esox lucius. The sequence continues at coordinate 10,941,226 of NC_047570.1, read as the reverse complement.
GTTAACAGAGCCATTTGAACCCTTGACAGTATAGCAAAGAATCCTTGTACATTTTCATTGATTTCACCCAAAACACCCAAACAAATGTCCATGTTTTCCCAACAGTTAACTGAGACACCTAAACCCTTATGAACGTTAACAAAACTGATGGTAACATTTTGATTGATTGATACACACAAAACACAACAATGCACTTACTATTTTTTTCCGAACACAACAAACAGAAACAGCCACCTTGTCATATTTACATGGCATGCGCTCAACTGCCATCCAATTGTTGTCATTTGGTTTAGTAAAGCACACAAAACAGGAAGTGAAACTTGTTCACACAGCAATCAGCACATGCCTATGTATAACAAACAATCGAAGAACCCAGAGAGAGATTTCAAATAGAGGAGGATAGGAGAGAGGAAGAGGGGGAGGAGGTGAAAGAGGAAGAGGGAAACTGGTAGAAAGAGCTGACGAGAGAGGGAGAAGTGAGCAGATAGGAAAAGGAGAGAGGAGAACACAAGAGGGAGGAGGGAGGGTGGAGAGGAAGAGGGCGCACAAAATAATCTCATGGGTTGAGAACCACTCAAGTTGACTATTTCATCAGCCATGATCTCAGCTTCAGAGTGTCTGGACAGTTCAGCCTAACATGAGCAGGTCTGCTTTAGCTTCGATCGTTCGAAAATTCCTGAGAGTGAACAGGTAAGTGCACTGTGGACGTTGCATTACTGTACCCAGTGTCAGTTCCTACTTGTACATAGACTATATGAGGCAGGGCGAGTTATACTAGTTGCTAAATGTATTTTTCCCATACATTGTTCTTAATGGAACAGAGACCGCCTTGGAGTGGACAACACTGCTGCTTTTCTCTGAGACGTGGGAATATGATGATATAGACTGTCTCACCGTCTGTCTCAATGAAATACAGCAAAGAAGAATCCCAGACGATCAAGTCTTTCATAACATTCAGCGATGCGGTGCGGTGACAACTGATCGTGTCCTTAAGAGAAATGCCATTGCATGAAGCAGGTGTACCGAGTGCCCTTTGAGAGGAACCCCGATAAGAGTGAAGGAGTTCCGATTCCAGTTTGTCTGCATTCACGTATGGTGTGTTCCATGAAATAACTGTATTACAATTGTAATGAAGCTGACAACACATGATTCCTGGCAACAACTCCTTTGCGCCAGCTGAGCCATTGTTTTCCTACAGAGAGAGTAGTGCCTCTGAACCTGGTGGCAGACTTCCTCGGGCATTGAGCCAATACATATTGTAATGTTAAGAAGCAAAAATAGAAGCCACCCTTTGCCTAGTCCTATATAAACACATGCTCTGTCTAGCAGGGAGCACAGTTTAGATCACTCATCACCATGGTAGGAATTTGATGATGGCCACAACAGCCAGGGTCGTTGTGCCCGTTATTGTCAAAGTCTCGTGGTCAGCAGTCGGTCTGTTTTTTTGTAAGTTTGGGTGGAAACTTAAACTGAACTTAAAAGTTACATTGTAGTTTGCACAGAATGATGATTTCAGCATGGACAACCAATCAATATCACTACCTGATTATTTTGGAAGCAGCGTCACACATTGCATCATTCAAAGCCACTAGCAGGAGCGCAACGGACAGCAGCCACAAGAACGGACTACATGCATATCAGCAAGGAAACTAGCTAGTTATTGATTGATAGATAGTTGACTTATTTAGTGCTTAACTGGATCAAACCTCTCTGTTTACGAAGGTGCGTTCATGAGCAACTGGGAAGTGGGAAAGTTCCGAACTCTGAGTGGGAGAATACACCTGAAAGCTTTTTGAGAGATCAGAGCAGTTACGTTAGGTTAGACATACAGTGGATATAAAAAGTCTACACAACATGCCAGGTTTTTGTGATGTAATAGAATGAGACAAAAATAAATCACGTCCGAACTTTTTCCACTTTTAATGTGACCTATAATGTGAACAATTCAGATGAAAAACCAACTGAAATCTTCGAGGGGGAAAAATGAAAACCTTACAATAACCTGGTTGCATAAGTGTGCACACCCTCTTATAACTGTTCAGAATTAACCAATCACATTCAAACTCATGTTAAATGAAAGTCATTACACACCTGCCATCATTTAAAGTGACTCTGATTAATCACAAATGAAGTTCAGCTGTTCTAGTAGGGTTTTCCTGACATTTTCTTAGTTGCATCTCAGAGCAAAAGCCATTGTCTGCAGAGAGCTTCCAAAGCATCAGAGGGATCTCATTGTTGAAAGATATTAGTCAGGAGAAGGGTACAAAATAATTTCCAAAGCATTAGATATACCATGGAACATAGTGAAGACAGTCATCATCAAGTGGAGAAAATATGGGACAACAGAGACATTACCAAGGACGTCCCTCCAAAATTTATGAAAATGCGAGAAGAAAACTGGTCAGGGAGGCTTCCAAGACACCTACAGCAACATTAAAGGAACTGCAGAAATTTCTGGCAAGTACTGGTTGTGTGCTACATGTGACAACAATTTCCTGTATTCTTCATAAGAATAGGATATGGGGTAAGGTGACAAGACAGAAGCCTTTTCTTACAAAGAAAAACATCCAAGCCTGGCTGAAGTCCCCCAAAAGCACGTGGGAAAATGTGTTATGGTCTGATGAAACCAAGGTTGAACTTTTTGGCCATATTTCCAAAAGGTATGTTTGGCACAAAAACAACACTGCACATCACCCAAACAACACCATACCCACAGTGAAGCATGGTGGTGGCAGCATCATGCTTTGGGACTGTTTTTTTCCAGCTGGAACTGGGGCCTTAGTCAGGGTGGAGGGAATTATGAACAGTTCCAAATGCCAGGCAATTTTGGCATCAAACCTTCAGGTGTATGTTAGAAAGCTGAAGATGAAGAAGAAGTTCACCTTTCAGCATGACAACGACCCAAAGCACACATCCAAATCCATAAAAGCATGGCTTAATCAGAAGAAGATTAACGTTTTGGAATGGCCCAGCCAGAGCCCAGACCTGATTCTAATTGAACATCTGTGGGGTGATCTGAAGAGTGCTGTGCACAGGAGATGTCCTCGCAATCTGACAGATTTGGAGCGCTTTTGCAAAGATGAGCGGGCAAATTTTGCCATGTCAAGATGTGACATGCTAATAGACTCCTACCCAAAAAGACTGAGTGCTGTAATAAAATCAAAAGGTGCTTCAACAAAGTATTAGTTTAAGGTTGTGCACACGTATGCAACCAGATTATAGTGAGTTTTTAAATGTAAATTCTTCCCCCTCAAAGATTTCAGTTTGTTTTTTAATTCAATTGTTCACGTTATATAGGTCACATTAAAGGTGGAAAAAGTTCTGACATGATTTATCTTTGGCATTTTAACAGTAGTGTGTAGACTTTTTATATCCACTGTAACTCTACATCGCAACATTTGTGGTGAAATATAAAAAAACTGTTACTCTGTGCACAAATAAGTCACTCTATTTGTTTATTTAGGCAGTACTCATTAACACAGGTTATTGTGATGTTAAAGGGTACTTTGCAGTTTACTTTGTGTAACTCAGGTTATTTTAACCTTTGGGTTACTTAACTGTCAATTTGATGTCATGGATGTTTGTTTGTTTTCTTAGAAGAAATTTTTGTTTATTTTTATGCTCCATATCCTCTTATTTCAATCACTGGCCTTCGTGCCCTGACATGTGGCGTTTGTGCCCTAAACATTTTTTGTGTCACTGAAGGCCAAATGGCCTGACCACTAAAATTATGAAATTCCAAGTCTGCTCATCACATATTGTCTCCTCATTGCTATTTCGTCTTAGGAGGATTGTGGAGTTAGCCCAACGCATTTTGAATGGATTTATATTAATTACAGTGACTTTAATCTCACAGAAAATCAGAGGAGAGGGAGGAATTTGATTGGTCAGTGTGCCTAGATCAATGTCCCTGGTCAACGTGAATGCAACGTTACCATCTGTGCAACAATCTCACTGAATGGGGTGTAGTGATCCACCATGTTGTCTTGGGGCCAAACAAAATAGTACGTTTCTTTTTTTTATCCCCTCAACGATACACTCATTCTACAAGAAGAACAAGGCCTGGAACAACCAGAACGGATACAGTTTTGTGGTGCTTCGGGACTATGTCCGATTCCACCATTAAACACTAGTGCGTGATTGGTTTGAAAGCAACCAAGATTTTTTATGGTGTTACAGCTACCATAGTCTCAATTTCTGAACCCAGGATTTGTTTTCCTCCTGCAGATGGTAGGTGTATGACTTCAACCCAAATGACATGGAGACACAGAAAAGTCAAGCCAGTGGTGGATATAACATTCACACTGTTTTTTCCCTCAGTGCAGGGCTCAAGAAAACAGACATTGTGATTATGACTAAATACAATGGCCTGACAGATATGAAAGGTTTGATTAATTCATTAATTGGTTACAACAATAAACCTTTTGTGATTTATTTTTAAAGAAAGAAATCAATACGTCTACGTTCTTGGAGTATAACACAAATGTTTAGAAACATTTTGCTGACAGTTAAGAAAAACCCTTAAACACATTGAAAGAACTTCATAGAATCCGTTTATAAAGGATTGTGGAACTTTCTGATAAAGTGTTTTACCATTTGCATTCCTGTGTGGCTATGCCAAAGCACATTAGCTAATCAATAGATGACAATTCTGTCGCTTTGATGAAAATACTTTTTTTTATATAAATATTTAATCTGAAAAGGCAGCACTCCATTCCACAATGGAATTGGGCAGTTTTTCATAATTAATTTAAATGGCCATGTTAACTGTTTTGAGTACACAAACCTTAGTTTGGAGAAATGTGAAGTCAATTGAGAAAAACTGTGATTAAACTGGATCTTGAGGATAACCAACATCAATTAGCACAAAAGTATTCTCTTTTTTTTTTTTGCTAAACAGATTTCTCATTGCATTCACACACACACTGTCATTGCTAAGCACATTTTTGCCAAACAGTAAATATGTTATGGTACATACTATAATTATATTATCAACAAATGGTACACATATAAAAGAGGGTTAACCTAGGGTATAATGTATTGTTGTAGTTATTTATTGAGCCATAATTTTATTGAGCCATTGTGCAACAGTTGAATATGTTTTGATGTAAGTACTTTTTGGTCATTTACATAATGTTTTGCATGTTTTGTGCATTTTTTCTATTATGAATTAGACATTTTGGCCAACAGTTTTTCAGTTTGGACCTGCAGGTTAACTTTTTTGAAAATGTGAATTCTGCTTGTACAAAGGTGCTCAATCAATCGAGAGGAACTGCAAAAAGGGGATTAACTGGGATTTTATTTGCTGAGATCTTTATACCCAGAAGCAGTATTTATTTTCACCTGGAAGTATGATAAAATGATGGCTAGAAAAGTAACAAATCAATACACATGGTTTAGTTTGTCAAGTAACAGTTTGTCAATTTGTGCAAATTATTCTGAATAGCTGAGCATGTAGCAGACTGATGTGATTCGTTTTGCAATAGCCATTGTTCTTTAGTAATTTTCCTCAAAGTGCTCCAATTCATTATGGGTTTCTGTATTTCTTGGGACTTAGGGCATTGCAATACTTGTAACAATCCATCATCTAAATCCAAACCTGACAGCAAGGTCAAACAGTGAAATTATGTCTTGATACTCTGGTCGACAGTGCATTGAGGCCACCTGGAATAATTGTCATTCTCTCTGGCTGCCCAAATCAAACCCAGAAACTCCACAAATGTTTGCCAGGCTCCGGTGACATGGCTCAACACAGTATTGATGCTGTCCCTGCAATGGGGAGGAAAAAAAGAGCTAAACTCACTTTGTGTGGGATTACCATGGTTCATAAATCCCAAAGGAATCAAACTCAGATACCGAAAACAAATGTAAGCCGTGGAGGATTAACAATATAATTTCTCTACTTTCAAGAATGAAAAATAGGATTTCCCTTCTTTCTTTGATATCTGTCATACTAATATCTTATTAAGTTGAGCAATTTATGGGAAAAAGCATAGCCCTGTGCATGGGGGCCTAGATTGCTGTGGTCAAAGCAAGAAAGGTCTATATATTATTTTTTTGTCTCCTTTGTGCAGTTCCTGAAATGGCGGATTTTGTGTGGAGGGTGAATGCCCTGTCAGGCATGTTTTCCCCCCTTTCCGTCCTTTCACTGCAGAAAAAAAAGATCACTTCATATAAAGGGGGACGGATAAAGCCATGGCCGAGATACGGCTCCAGTAATGCTGCATTAAATGTTGGATTAGACCCAGATAATACCTTGCCTCGGGCTCTGGGGCTCCAGGAGACAGACCCTATGATAACGCTAGATCGCCTGCCGCCTCAAAACACTGCCAAAGGTTAATGTTGTCACAGGCTGCACAGAACTGTGAATGTTTTCATTATGTCAGTAATAACCATGGTAGACTCCTTCAGAGACTGAGGTTTAGGGTGCATACAAATATTCCCCATTGTTGTGTTATCAATGTGTCCATTCGTGCTTTAGGTTTTTGTAGCGCACTGTAGTGTGTAGTATAGATTTGCTTTCCCCTCTCTCTGTCACGTTGAGACGCAGAGTCTGTGTGTTGATTTAGGCAAAGCACATCGTGCTGATCTGTAGATTATGTGGGGCCCTCATCCGTTATTGGTCTATGTGGCGTCGTTTAAATACCCCCTTTTCATACCTCACTACTGAATTGATATAATGATCTTTTGAGGACTTTGATGGAGTTGAAAATCTCTGTCAATATCTCATTTAAAAAATTTGCATATTTCCTACCATTGTTCGATCTTTACAGGATCTTTAGAGACAGGTAGCAACACGCCATCATTCATTTTCTCTCCAATTAGTCCCCACAATAATGTGCTGTGAGAGGAGAGTGTGATGGGTAATTTCCTCAATGGTGACTCCCACAGGCTTGAGTTATACAGTAATTGACTTTGGAATATGACTCATTAACCTGCGTCTGTGGAATAGATGATATATGGGGTTCTTACTTGCGAATAGACGTGAAGTATTGCTAATTAATGGTGGCCTGCCTTAAATGCCAAGACCTGGTAAGATTGCTAACAAGTGGGATTAAGTCTTTGTTTATATATTTCTTCCCTTTGTTTATTTCTCCCACTAGCCACTCGGCACGTGTTGATTCCCTCAAAGGGGTTAACCCTATCAGCTGCTGTCATCATAATAATGTTCCTCAAGGCGGATATGGTCGGTTACGACTGGGGCAGTCCCATCTCTATTTGCACAGATAATTGGCATGGTTGTGTTTTGGAGGTAGAATCCATTACATAATTTTGATGGTTTTTTAATGGTATAACATTTGGATGAATAGACTACACATTTTCGACACCGAATTATTAATGTGATTCATGAATATTTTGTTTCAGCCATCACATTGAGTGTGTTTAATTTTCCTCATAATGATGACACAAAGTATCCCGTGAGCCCAGGTAGTAGCTGCCAGCTAACAAAGTGTATCGTGGTTCAACTAAACACTGATCTGCAAACGTATGTTATGCATTACATCCACAAAGCTTTTTCTGTGAATGGGCATTGTTTTCTTCCTCGTGGATTATGGGGAAATGTGAAACACCGAAGCTGCCATGGACATTCTGGGTTTTCTCTTTGCTCATCGTGTTTATTTTCACTCTCTCCTTTATCTGTGTCGCTCATCACCTTGACATCCCCTGTGTTTGTCTAGCCACCATGGAGACAGTTTCAGGTCTGTTGCTCTTGGCCGTGATAGAAACCAGTTCAGTGGCTGTGAAATTTTCAGTTTAGCATGTATTTATAAAAAAATTGAATCTAGTGCTGCAAAGGCGGTGTACAGTACAAGTCAAAACCACAAAGGTGATTTGCATGACTGAGCCTTTATGGTAGTTCACCATCAAACACCAAACCATGCATAGCAATGGGGGGGGGGGGGGTGTATCCTCTTGTTCCTTGTAATTTGTGGGTTCCAAACATTGTAGTGTTACCAAGGGGTTTATGAGATCCTTTATGGATTGTGCTGATACACTATACTGCTACATAAGCCACATTGTAGACGGTTCTTGTCTTCTATGTCATTATTCAACCTGGCAGATTCATTACCACAGACGTATTAGTTACTTTTAGCGTCGGCTAAAATGACTTAACAATGCCCGACTGTCGGCATTGGAGATGGCTATGTCTGAATTATTAGTCTGTGTTTAGTGTTAGGTATAATTTCAGTGTTAAACTAACCAATTAATTAGGATTTCCCAAGAGCAAACAAGTTGTCAAAAACCTATTGAAAATGCAAGCGTCAATGTGCAATTGTTAAGGCACATTTAATTTTATTTTTTGCTGGTACATTAGTACGATATGTACCCACAGATGCCTGTGTTAGATTCTTGAAACCCACCAGTTCCCTAAATGTACACTTATTTAAAAATGTTAAAAACGTAAATGTGAAGAAACTCTGCATATGTTCCATACATGGTTAAAACTGTAATGTTGATATCATTCAATATCCCTAGCTCTTCTACAGCTCAGGCCAACCGTGTCAGGAAAAAATACTTTTTCAACTGCAGATTTACCCATTAATTCAATTTTTGCTATTCAGTAAATATAGACAGTTCAAATAGAAAAGCTTTCGATAAATTTTTCCAGCAATACATTGCACAGATACAGTTATACTGTAAAACAATTGAGCTTTTATTTGCTGTGAGGGATGGCAGTTATTCACTGTATGTATTGACTATTTGTATGAAAAAAAAAGATGAAG